>NC_139479.1:51317007-51825211 GCF_008360975.1 Lichenostomus cassidix | reverse complement strand
CATGAGTATAAATAGTAGTAAAAATCTTTCTGTCTTAGAGGAGTAGAAAGGAAATTTTATTTAGTTTCCTGTTTAAAAGATAGAGTTCAACAACTCAGTGAAGCTTAAGTGAACATGACTGAAGGATCAGGACTGAGACTGAGCTGTAAAAGGGCAGTTACCAGGTTCAGTAGTGGGATCAGCAGCCCTGAGCCTCATCACGACCTGGAAGCCCTTGGCAGGCAACCAGGTGAGGAGGGGAAGTGCCAGGAGCAACTGAAGGAGATTTAAATGAGTCCAGGGATTGTGAGCAGCCTGAACTGTGGGCAGGGTTGTGACACGGCAATGAGGTCATGGCAGGGCAGTTTGCAGAGCAGGTTGTGCAGGCAGGGCAAGCACAAAGGGCTCCTCTCCGACCATTGTGAAACAATGAATAAAGGCAGCAAATAGGCTCAGTAGCTGATAAGGAAGACCAAAGATCCTTTTAGCCCCAGTGTTATTAGCATACCAGATTAATCTTCCTCAGTTATGGTGTAGACGCACCCTAAAGCTCAATCCCATGTAGCTGTGAGGGTCACTGAACCAGCCATGTCAGAGGCCTCCAGCCAGATAGACCTGCTGGTGAGAGATGGAACCCTCTAGGTCACAGAGAGCCTGATGCCTCCTCTTGAGGCTGGGGCTGGCAAACAGTTCTTTTGCAGAAGGTGGGCTGTGGCTCAGAAGCTGTGTCACCAGGTGAAACAGGTACAAGAAGAAGTAAACAGGAGGAGTGAATGAGCTGGAGATTATTAGTTTCAGAGATGATACAGTCTCAAGACTCTTGGGAACCTCGAACCTCCATTGTAGTGGAGAAGCGCATGGGCTCAGAAACCTGCAGGGTAATTAGCCAAAGGACTGTTACCCAAGGATTTGTTACAGATGAAGACTGGAAGCAGGTCCCTGCATGCACCAGGAGGAAGGTTTCTCCTTCTTCTCAGAATTTGACAAGTTGGACTAGTACCTTCTACAACAGGTATGATGCTCCAAAACTAGAAGGCCAGACAACAGAGATTAGAGGTGGGCAAAGGTCCTTCTGCGACAATGGCTCTGAGCAGGGATCTTCTCTGGCAAATAAGGCAAAAATGGAAGCAATGGAAGCAAATAAGGCAAAAATGTCCAGTGGAAGCAAGGTCAGGTGACATGGGAAAAATACAGAGATGCTGTTTGCCACTGTAGGGAGAAAATATGTGCAGCCAAAGCTCAACTGGAATTGAACCTGGTCAAAAATGCAGGGGACAAAAAAGCAGGTTTTTTTAAAATAATATATATATATTATAAATAATGTGTGTGTATATATATACACATATATATATATATATGTATATGTGTATATATATATAAAAGCAATAGGCAATGTAAAAATAACATTGTCCTATTACAGGATGAGGATAGTCATCTCCCAGAGAGGTTGTCCAGAGAGGTGGTGGCAGTTCCATCCCTGGAAGTGTTCAAGGCCAGGTTGGATGGGGCTCTGAGAAAGAAACCTGGTCTAGTGAAAATTGTCCCTTCTCACAGCAGGTGCATTGGAACTAGATGATCTTTAAGGTCCCTTCAAACCCAAGCTATTCTATTATTATATGATTCTATGACTGGATAATTATTGCCCTGAAGAGGACAAGTACAAGACAGCCCTTCAAAATCCATAGAATTATTGGGCAATAAAAATGTAGAGAGGGAGAGTTACAGGGCACTTTTCTTCTTCTCATCACTAATTTTCTTTTAATTCTTTTTTTGAAGAATAGCAGCTTCATAATTATTTTCTGCAGACAAGAAGTTATGTGGCTGGGGGAGTCTTATCACCTCTGACAACCTGTGTGGTAAATGTCCCTGTTCAGACCATGACTGTGCTGCTCTTCAGCCTTGAGCTGGAGTCAGTTTATAGCCAGAAAACACAAAGCATTTGTAGTTAAGCATTTGCATCATTCTGCATCCATAGTAATAGACTGCCTTTTATTGACAGTGGAAAATAAAGACACACTTTAGTCCTCAGTGTTCTTCATTTGTACTTCAAGAAATGAGAAGAAACACCTGCAAAAATATTGAAAGACTGTTGCTATTTTATCTATAGTCCCATACTTTTACACTCTATTTGAAGTACAGTGCAATGAATGGGGGAACTCTAGCCTTTCATTTTAGATCTTTAGAGACAGGAAAGGCAAAAAAGTGTTCCTGCACTTTTCCAGAGAAAGAATGTGCATGCCCTGCTTTGGTAACTCTAAGTACATAAGGCACTTTAGAAAGAAAATTGTCAAAGAGCAACATGACTGAACTTACAGAATAAATATACACAAGAAGGGAGTCACAGGTCTCTAATGAGAACATGATGGCAACTGAAGTTAATCAAAGTACTCTATCCAGCTCCAATTGAAATGGGAATAGAACTCTTCCTCTCGTTTATGGTGTTAAGTGATACTTGAGATCTTCTTCAGTGCTTTAGGCTGTTGAAAACTGAGAATTACCTGTGCTATGAGTTTGTACTCCATGGAGGAAAGAGGTCAGCTTATAGCAGTTTCTTCGAGGACTTCTTTTGTTTTGCTTTTCTTCCTTCCAGTAACTCCATTTCTCATTAGTCTCTGATAGTGAACAACCTTGTACATGTCCTAAGAAGCTTCTCTATGTGATTTAGTTTTGATTTGAAGTGTATCAGCCTTTTGCTACAAGGACTTCTACAACAACACATTAAGACTTCAATACACTTGCAAAGACATTCACTAGTATTTGGTGCGGGGAGAGAAAAGGAGAAGTGGAGACATTGACTGTTAAATGTGAAATTCTTTATATTTAAGATATTCTACCTATATACACACATGAATATAATATTATGGTTGAGAATATCAAGTACTATTTTCCTACTTTTTACCACAAGGTTTCTTTTTACTTCCTTGTACCTCTTGGGGCTTTCCAAAATTGCCATAAAAGGCTTTAACATTTTTTAAAATGATAAAGATGTTACTTAATATGTTCTGTTTTGTTGGTTTCTGGTTTTGCTTTTTTTATCCTTCTCCCCAAAACAAAAGTTAAGTATCTGACAGAAGCTCAGTAGGAGCTGGGAAATGCAAAGGTGCTTCCCTCACAGGTCACCAATCCCTTGTCTCTTCAGGAGCTCCACCCCAGTCTCCCATGTCCTTCTGGGTTCACAACACAGCACAAAATGGAAGCCACTGACTTGCATATACACAATATCTCCAATCAACATTTCTGTAGGAGAGTGAACATCCGTCTGTATTTTAAGAGTTACAAAACTCAAAAAAGGGATGGATCCAGATCTTGATCTCTGTGGTTTGTGCTTTTATACTGGTTTGGGATGGAATACAGTTAATTTTCTTTGTAGAAGATTGTGTGGGCCTATAGTTTGGATCTGTGACCAAAAAAAGTGTTTGTAACGTACCAAGACTTTGCTATTGCTGAGCAGCATTTACACAGTGTCAAGGCCTTTCCTGTTGCTCACTCTCCCCCACCAGTGAGTAGATTGAGGGTGGACAAGAAACTGGGAGGGCACACAGCCTGGACAGACCCCCTCAAGCGAACAAACATATCCCAGACCACATCATGTTGTACTTACTCATCAGTAAAATCTAAAGAAGGAAATAGGAGGGGTGGGTGTTCAGAGTGATGACATTTGTTTTCCCAAGTAGTCCATTACATGTGATGAAGCCTGCTTTCCTGGAAATGGTTTAGTCTATGGAAATCTCCTACTACTTAGTGTATTTGGTGCAGGGTGGAGGATCTATACTGGCTTCATGAGTAATATTTCCTTTAATTTTTGGGTGGCTGTCAAACTCATTTGCATTTTCAAACCTTTCCGGGAACTCACATGAGGAGGAAGGTTGGTTTATAGATCATCTTCAAATTTTGACAAGAAAGGTAAGACTATTCAACCCAATCAATATAAGGTTGCTACTGGATATATGCAGAAACAGAGTATAATATCTCATGGAAGGCTAGGGTTAAAAAGGAACATAAATAAAAAGATAAATACCTCTGGCTTTAGATAGCTGCTTAGAAGCGCATTTTTGTGACTATGACCCTTGTACCTAAACACCCAAAGTGGAATGTGAAACTCAGATATCAATTGCCTTCATAGATATAGATCTATAGGCCCACATACCATATATTTATAAAAAATATTTTGTTAGAATATAGATATAGATAGAATTAGGATAGATATAGATGAAATATAAATATAAATAAATATAAATATAAATATAAATATAAATATAAATAATAAATATAAATATAAATATAAATATAAATATAAATATAAAATTATAGAATGGTTTTGGTTAGAAAGCCTTGTTGCAACCCCTCCACCATGAGCAGGAGCATTTCCAATAGAACAGGTTGCTCAAAGCCCCCTCTAACCTGACATTTTCATTGATGGGCTGTAGACAATTTCTATGGGCAACCTGGTCCAGTGACTCATCATCCTCATCATAAAAATTGTTTTCCTTATGCTTAATGTAAACCTATCCTCTTTCAGTTTGAAACCATTGACATATGTCCCACCCCTACATACCCTTGGTAAAAAGCTTTTCTCCATCTTTCCTGTAGGCTGCCTATATATACTGAAATTCTCTCAGTCCTTCTTTTTTGGGAAAGGTGTTCCAGCCCTCTGATCATTTTTATGGCCCTCATCTGGAACTACTCTAACAGCAACACATGTTCCTGTGTTCAAGACCCTAGAGATGGATGCAGTAATCCAGGTAAAGTCTATTAAGAGTGGAACAGAGCACCGAGAATCACTGCTCTCAATCTTCTGGCTGAGCTACTTTTTATGCAACTCAGGATATGACTGGGTTTCTGGGCTCCATGCTCACATTGCTGGTTCATGTTCAATATTTCATCTACCCCCAGATTGTTCTCTTCAGGGCTGCTTTGAATCAGTTAATCCCCTAGCCTGTGCTCATCCTGGCGATTGCCCTGATGCCTGTGCAGGACCTTGTATTTGGCCTGTTGAGCTTCATAAATTTCACTCAGGCCCACTCCTTGAGCTTATCCAGGTCACTCTGGGTGGAATCACTTCCTTCTAGCAAAGCAAATGCACCACTCATCTTGGTGTCATCTGCAGGCTTGCTGATGGTGAAGTCTGTCCCATTATCTATGTCATTAATGAAGATATTAAAAATACTGATCCCAGTACCGGCAGCAGAGAATGCTCTCATTAGTGGTTTACTTTAGACATTGAGCCATTGACTGCAAGTCTTTGGGTGTGGCTGTCCATGCAAATCCTTGTAGCAATGTGGGGTTTTGGGATTCCATGTGTTCCTTTGTCCCTCTGCTTTGTATACCATTGATTCATTTTGAAATATGCTCTGCTGTACCCCGAAATCTATTGGTGGGTTCCCTATGCCTGTCTTCCCTTCAGACTCCCTGGGACTGGCTCTAGGGGAGACAGTCCCTCCCCTTCCTTTCCCTTTATAAGTTGATGTCCAGATCAGCTCGAGGTCTTCCATCTCTGGGCTGCTAGCATCTCCTACCTGCCCTGTCTCCCTTCCCCCTTCTCCTTCCCTGCACCCCTTTTCCCCGTTACCCCAAATAAACCTCCCTAGCAGAAAAGAGATGGAGTCCAGTTCTTTCCTAGTCTCACTATATTCCTGCTTGAATTGATGTGGTTTGAAGACTGACGCCATGCCGCGGAACCTCGGGGGCCGGGCGCACCAGATCCGGTGCGATTACACGAACCAGGGACCCCGGACCAGGAGGGAGCCGGCTCGTGCAGCCCCCCCGGCACGTGATACATCAAATCCTTATCCATCTAGGAGTCCAGGAATCAAACCCCTATCTCAATGGGTAATGTAGAAGTAACAATGTTGTGGGGGATCCTATCAGTCCTTACATAAGTGCAAATGGACAACATCTGTAGCTCTTCCCTTGTCCACTGATGCAGTTACTCCACTACAAACTGCCACTAGATTAAGCAGGCAGAATCTGCTCTTGGTGCAGCCATGTTGGCTGTATCTAAGAATCTCCCTGTCTTCCATCTTGATGTATCTTCCAGGACAATCTTTTCCATGATCTTTCTGGGCATGGAGGTGAGACTGACTGCTCAGCAGTTCCCAGAGTCCTCTTATTTACCCTGTTTGAAATGGTCACTTAAGTCAGGTGTAATATTCTGGTCTAGCTTCAAATTTACATATTGTACAATTAAAAAAAATATACTTATAAAGTTTACTGTATAATATATTAAATATGCTGTATTATTATATGATCTTATATATACTAGTATATTATGAGAAATATTATAAATTACAATGTATTTGTATTTTACTATATAGCACATATTATATAGAATATATATAAGCGTATAGCATCTCCAAGTTTCACATACATTAAAAACATTATTTACTTCACTCCCATGAATGTATTTAAAAAATTCCCTAAAAGTTAGAGAATGCACAGATGATGAGAAGAGTTGATAACTGGTGGTCTTCAGCACTGAGGATTAGAATTCAGTGTTTCAAAATCTCAGTGTTTTTCATCGTTGCCTAGTATTTTCAATTTAAGTTGAGAATCTGCTGTTCCTGCTTATGCTGAAAAAAATAATACCTTACCAAACTGTTCAGTATAGTAAGACTGCTTAAGGAATATGGTGCTGTTTTGCACAAGTACAATCTGCAAAATATCAGCATGAATGGTATTTCAAAGTATTCATCTCAAAGGAAAAAGCAAACTTTGACAGGCACAAAAATGAAAAAATTGAAGACAAAATTACAAGTCTATAAGTAAGACTGTTCAGTATAATGTGCACTTTCATTAAAGCTCAAAAAAAAAAAAAGAAAGCAGATAGTTACAAGAAAATATAACTGCAAAGCAATCACACAGAAAGCATTTCTGAGATGCCTGATAAACCAGAGCTGAATAAGAAATGGGCTTGAAAAAAAGTAGTAAATCCTTGTGAATTAAGATACATTTATTTAACTATTTGAAACACATTCACATTATTGGTATGCACAAAGCATGTAAGATATTGTTATCCTGGCAAGCTGACAAATAATCACATATCTGGTCCACTCTTTGTTTCACTTTTGAGAAAACAGTGCATTACTGGTTATATGAATTATAAGTGGATTTATAGGATTTAGTAGTTAGGAGCTGCAGTTTATTCAGCATCAAAGCAAGTACAACTGAAGTGCTGAAGAAAAACTGTACCATGGGCATTATAAAATCTCAGAGGATAAAATCAAAATATCTGTATAATTTTCTTTTGGAGAAAAAGGCCAACTTTTTAATAATAGTTTTGTCATTCTTCTTGCCTAATGTTTATATTTTCACCCATGGCAACTTTAGAACCAGGATTACCCTCTCAGAATGAAAGTGAGTAATACATCTCATTTTATACTGTGCAGAAACTCTCCTCTGTCAATAGGTACTGAATTAAAATAAAGTATGACAGATAAGAATTGCAACACTATGAATAAATACCATACACACATGCATTACTTTCATTTAATTTATTTAAAGAGTTAATTGATAGTCTGTACCTTTATATTTTAGCAGGAATATCCAAGTAGATAACATTTTTACTGACAAAGTAACATTGCTTAAAAAAATAATGTTATTTATGAGTGGTTGCGTTTGTTGAAGCCATTTTTTTCTGACTATTTTACTAACAAGCTGACACAATGGTAATGCTATAGTACAACCACTTCTCTCATTTCTTTTTTATCAATTCTGAGAATGCTTTTCTTGGCAACCATCTGCAAAACATTGTCCCTCTGCATCCTTCAGGTCTTTTTATATTTGAACTTAGAACATCATCTGATTTCCATATTTCTTTCCGTCCTACCCTTCTAATTCTGTCTATTCATCTATTCGCCCTTTCAGGTTGTAATAATTCTTTTTTCACTTTCAATTCTCCAGGCTGTCCATTTCTGTTCTCATAAAACACCACCTTAGAAAACTCCTTACACTCATTTCAAGCAATGCCTACACTGTCAATCTTCTCTTTCCCAGTAATTTGCTTCTCAACTCTACTTTGTGTCAACATTCTAATTTATTTTGTTCTCCCCACATGCAATTGCTATTACCTTCTGTGGTCTTTCAGACATGTCAGTTGTCTGTAGTTACCCTAAATCTCCTCTTCAACTGAGTTCTCAGACTGAAAGGTTCTGTCACAGCTAATATTTCTTCACAGATCTAGAGATGATGAATGGTAGTGAAAGTGGTGTTTATTGTTCAATACATATTTGACAGAGGAGCTCAGACACTGCAGAACTAGAAGAGCAAGAGCCTATGATAGTGGAAAACTTCATTACTAAAATCGAGTTTCAGAAAAATAATGAAAGCAAGCACAAATAAGTTTAAAAGGAAACAGTTATGTTAGGGAGTGTATGCTGACAAGTCAGATGCTACATTTTATGATCTGTAAATGTGAACTAATAAAAAAGGCAATTTGTTTTTGTGCAGATATAATTTACTTGAACTCTGACCAGGTTAACCGTTAATGACTCTCTGTATTTATTTTTGCTAGGTTTATTAAAGAAATACAGTGTGCATTCTTTCAAAAAAGAAAAAGAAATGGTGCAAGAATCAATATGTAATTGCACATAAAGAAAATAAACGGAACAAATCAAATCCTGGACTAAATTTCTTCAAAAACGAACACTATTGGGACAACTAAGTTTAGAAAAATATTGAGCATCTTCTTCATAGCATTTATCAAGCAGCATAAAACCGTGAATTGTAACTTTCAAAATCTAGAAAGATAAATCATCTTTATTGTAAATTTTATCATAGTTTTAATATGCTCCATGCACAGTATCTGTGTTGTTTAAAATAGAAATAAATAAATCAAACTTAACAAACTGCTTTCTTCAGCTGTTTTACTTCCAAAGATCATTACTTCATTACTCTTTTGGAGAAGGAAAGCAGATACAGAAATAAATCAGTAATATTTATATTTATAATGTTAGTTTTCCACAGAATAAATTGGTTTTATCTTAAAATAATTGTCTTTAACATTGTCAGATGTCTACATTTAAAAAAACAAACAAACAAAACCCCCAAACACTACCACATGGATATCTACATGCATAAATATAATGCACATATACATACAGGTGCGTACATGCAAGCACAAAACAAATTTCTTCCTTGCAAGTTATATCCTTATGTGTTGGATGGAGTCCCATAAATAATCTTTCAGATAAACCCCCTTATTACTAGCCCACAAGAAATAGAATTCTTTTATCCTTACAATCTCTTGACATTGCCTGTGCACACTGTAATACTGACGTATCAAAGTAAATATGCTTTTAAAGCCATAAAATATGTTGTTCAATTCAGTTGAAAATTTTGCATTATGGAACCAGTTATGAATTATTTATAATTTTCCAGAATTGCAGGTGAATCTATTAAAAGTTCTTTTGCATCTCCTTTATAACAAACTAGGTTATCCAAATGCAAAATAGGCCCTGATTATGGTGTATTAAATCAAATTAGTTGGTCATAGGCAGGCTTGTAAAATCTGGAGAGGAAATATATAATTTCTAATAATAAAATATATTACCAATCTATATACCTTCTCTATGTGGACAATGCATAATTTCACTGTAACTAAGGGTTTCTTTCAAAATGTTGTGTGAAACTTTAGGGTAATTAGGTCTCCTGTCTGCCGGGACTTTTTTTACAATTGAGGTATAAATCCCAGTTGTAGCAATATAAATACCAAATGTGTTTATGAAAAGAAAAATCATCCAATCATTTTAATTAAATCTCTCATTAGCTGCATTGACTAAAATAAAAATATATAGTTCAAGTTCTGAATTATAATATATTGGATGTGAACCAATATTTGCTCAAATAAAAGAAGAAACAATTTATTTTACTTAGTTGCCCATTGCTAAAAGAACTTGTATGAATGTTTGTAATGGAGAGTGCCTTTAACCCACAGTCCTGATCATTGGGTCTGTATTTTTCCCCTTAATCTGAGTTAAAACTAGTTCAGTATGTAATTTCTGTTACACATGTCCATAATTTACCTCCTTGCATCAGTCCACACCAAGAATACCTTTTCCTTACCTTAAATATGCAATTCATTCTCAAATACACAACAATTTTTTATCACTGCATTCTATTTGCCATGTGTAAAAGGCTTAAAAAAACCCAGGCAACTGAAGAACAAGAGGTATGATCAACTTTTGGAAATAACAATGAATACTCAACAAATGAAAGGAAGATGGCAAACAAAATTATCATCAAAGATGCATCTTCTCAGATTTGAGGTTATCACAAATGCCTGATTTTCAGTTTCAAAAACAGTGACAAACACATTCTGGTTTCTCTTCCTAGCTGCTTTGTATTGTGCCAATAAAGGGGAAAAAACCCTTCCAGTCTTGCCCCATATTTCCCCCAATAATGGGGAAAAAACCCTTCCTTGGTACCTTATAATATACCACTTAGAGGAAAGCCTCACAAGGAACTTAGGGTATATTATGGCAATTCTTGTTACTTCGGGCACCTAGTACCCTCCTGGGATAAAGAACATGCAGCTGGAACCATGTGATGATCTGTAACTTTAGTGGTTTGCTATGGTTTCTTTCAATAGTAAATAACTACTAAAGTTTAGAAGGTAGCCTAAACTGTGCCAAGAGTCTGGCTTTCCCCAAAGAACCCCAAGAAGTGAAAGGGTGTTGCAAATTAACTCTCTTGGCTAAGCTCTAGTGTATGTGGGCCAGATCAAAGCATGCAATCAAATATTCTGTGAGTTACAGAATTTTTTACTCATCTCATAATCTTACTTGAACTCTGCATGTTTCAGGTATCCAATTTTTACAGTTTGTTTTTCACTCTTTTTGTTTTCCACTAAGAGTTCTTGTCCTCTAGTGATTTTCACCAATAAAGCTTACCACCTCCTTGTTCATAACATAGCTTCAAATAATTATAAACACACACACAGGCAGAAATATAACACAAAGATATATAGCAGTTTATTTGAATGGAGATGTTGGTATTTTAATATTTTGTTTTTTTACTATTCTGGAGTTTCCAAATTTTTTCACTGGTGTGTTTTTCATATGCTGGAAAAGTATTTTACTTCAACTTATTAATTAAAATTAACCCAATAGGATAAGGTGATATTAGTCAATTTGGACTAACAAACAAGGAAAATTGAAAAAAAAAAAAAAGAAGGAAAGAAAACCCCCACTTTTTTGTTTGTTTGTTCGTTATAATATTCAAGCATGCATAGTTTTCCTTTAACATTTCTGAAAAATTACTTTGCTAGAATTTTGAATTTGTAAGTCGTAAATCTTAAAATTGTAAGTTGCATCTTTAAATGATGTCTTCTGCTCTATAACATACTGCATTGGGTGCAGGTGCCCAGTCAGTGGCAGTGGGGTCTGCAGAGGCCCCTGTGCAGACACAACCAGTCCTGTCACAGACCCACCACAGGGCATGGCTGAGCCCCACAGCCACAGCATTGACACCTTGGGGAAAACATGCTTCAGAAAGGGAGAAATGTGGCACAACAGAGAAAGAAATGAGAAATAAACCTGCAGACAGAAAGGTCAGTGAAGATGGAGGGAGAGGAGGTGGTCCAGGCACTGGAGCAGAGATTTCCCATGGAAAAGACGATGGTGAGGCAGGCTGCTCCCCTGCAGCCCTTGGAGGAGATCATGGCAGAGCAAAGAAGAAGTGTCAGGAGGAAGCAGAGCCAGAGGCAATTTCTTATGTATTGCTTATAATCAACACATAAAGTCTATTTTTATAAGTAATAATTTCACCATTTTGCATCACAATATGTGCAGTGGTCCATTTGTTTATTTCATCATTCAGGCAAAAAGTAAGGATGTCATTCTACCCAGCCTTAATTATATTTGCTTAATCAAAGTAGTAGCATTATCAATATGTCCTTCCTCTCACAGCTTTAGAAGCATGACTGCAAATATGATTTTCCAAACTATTTTTAGGTAGGATAGTGGCATGAACAGGGTAAAATGTTTTCTCTTTCTCTCTCCCTCTGTGACAGAAGTTGTACCAGTTGCTCAGACACATGAACATTAGGCTCCTGACTAAAGACTGGGCTGCGTGCCTTATTGCAGGTTGTCAGAGAGACAAGTGTCAGGATGGATTTGTTTTATTCAACTGGAACCAAAGTGCTACCGATATTTCAAAACTGACCTAAAATCTTTTATCACAGGTTAATGAAGAAAGTGGAAAGACCCATAGTAACAAAAGTATGGATAAAGAATTAAGCACATAAATGATGCTATACTGCTCATTTGTAATAAGTATCACAGTACTGCAGGTGATAACTCTAGCACTGGCATGTACAGCTGGCTTACTTAAGCTTCTACCTTTTCCAAACCAACATAGTAATATTAAAGCAAAGCAACCATTCAATATTTATTGTAGACAGGGAATTAGATATTGGTGTAGGTGTTATCTGCACTCTATAAAATGCTGAGTTTAGTTTCTTTACAGGTTTTTTATTTTTAGTGTTCAGTTAAGTTGCAGGTTAATAGTAAATTATGGGCCCTTATATGAAAATAGCATGGCTTCTTGACATTTCTGGCAAGCATGTATGATAAAATTTACCTTAGTTTATACAATTTTACATAACATGAACAGCAAGAGACCGGCTGAAATTTAATCTATGAAATCCAAACACCATAAATCATTTAAGGATTTGTTTCATTTTTTTTTCTCTAATAGAGTGTAACATGGGGAAAGTCATGTAATGTGATTGTCAAAATTTAAATATTTGTCAATATTAATATATATATCTTAAAAATAATTGCATACACACAAATGTAATAAACTGGCTACTGACACAAAATTACATATAGCAGATAGCAATCATGTAATGGAAAAAAGCCTCACTGAATAATCTTTCTCAAATTTAATATTGGCTAGCTGGGTTTGGTCCCATGCTGTTCTTTATAAGCTGAAGAAATATTTAGGATTGTAACTGCAGTTATTTGGTAGCTGAGTGAACAAACTAAAAGCCTTTGTCTCATTGAAGTTGTATAGAGGTTAATATTGAACAATAATCTTTGTCAGGATCCTGCCTCATGCCGTTGAAGACACATGGTATGATATATGCTCTTTAAGTCACCATATGAAAATATATTAAGATTCTAAACTTTGATAACTCTACAGATAAAAATCATATTACAGCAAAAATTAAAGTTCAGGTAAAACTGAGGAAAGAATGATAAAAAAGTAAGTATAACCAGCCAGTTTCTTCTGAGCACAGAATCATAAACAATGAATGCAGCACTAAAATTACAGACTATTTGGAATCACAAAGCCTGTATTCAACTCTTGTCTGTTTAGCAGGAATAAATACAGATAAATAAAATTGTATGACAGGATGACCACTTATTTTATCTTTTTACCAAAAAATATGTTGATTCTTGCATATTTTTTGACTTACGTGCTGTTGTTATTTAATGTCTCAGTCATTAAGTAGGATGGACACAAGATTTGCAAACAAAAATTCACCTTAATTATTGCTAAATACCTTACACTATGCAAAATTAAACAAAACAACACCAGGATTACAAATACCCATCGTACTCTCATAGGTACAAAACACAGTTTTTAATTCCCTGAAGTAATTCAAAGCAGTGTGATGTATTTGGCTGCCCTCTAAACAGTGTGACAAAACATTTTTCATTTGATATTGAGATGCAAATTAAAAATATTCTTTCTGGGCAGCTGTGAAACCAACATAGTAAAGAATTTATTTGAGTAGCATAAATTTAGGAGCCCCAACCATTTTATCAAACTAATTCCTTTTTTTTTTTTCCGGAAAAAAGAGCTGAATGACTAATTTAGTGGCAAAACAGTTCAACAAACAAATTTTCCATGCCTCAAGCATTTCTTTAGATCTAGGCTCCACTGTATTTTGAAATTACTTATGTCAAGGCCATTGAGATTTCTATTCTTAGAACAGTGATTTGTTTTTGCATAGTATTACTATCAACTGTTTTGTAGTCTGCAAGCTACGGAGGCAGTAATAGAGACACATTCACATGGCCCATTTACTGGATGAGGTTGCATAAATTCCATCTGATTACGTATAAGTGGTTATTAGGATAGGATCTCAAACAAGAGTCACAAGAGATCTATGAATCCTCAAGCTGTCTATTACATAGTCATTTTACAGGATCTGTGGGTTTATGAGTATTGGATACTTTGTTGACTGTGATTTCTGCACAACAGTAAATGGCATTTTTACAGGCTAGATTCAAAATGTACTGTTCAAGCGCCAAACAAGCGTGTACTTTTAAATCAGAAATATTAAAAGCAAAGGGGAGAAACAGTTATTGATAACAGCAAACTCCCTTGGGTTTTGAGAGAATGAAAATGTTAAGCCTTGGCAGATTTCATGAGGCATTATGAAGTTCTGAAGAGAGATACATTTTCTTATAAGAACTGAATGCAGTAATTTATCAGCATAAAGCTTTGGGTTTGTGTAGATCCTTGGGTTGTAGCACAGGGAAATGACAGAAAAGCTACTTGTGTCAAGGGACAATTTTAGAACTAGTAGTTTGTGTCATTAATACAAAAAGGCCTGAATTCTTTAAAGTTTACTTGTTCATTAAGTCATTCCTTTTCAAGATGTTTCATCCCTACTGTGCTCCAAAGGCTATCCATGATCAGAGAGAAGTTCTACTGGGGCAGAAAGCAATCTTATGGTGCTAAAAAGACTTTGAGGGAGATCCTATAACTGAGAGTATCCCAGGATGCAAAAAGACATAGGAGATCATATTTAGAACATTGCATCTTTAAAATACTGTTTAGACCTTACTGATTAAGGTTGACGCACTTGCACTACACTTTCAAACCTTTTCTTTTATGCTACCCAGGCAATGAAAATTGCAGACAAATGCTTGTGTCTTTAATTTTCCTATTTTGATTTGTGAAGTTTGTCCATATAGCATGGTATAGCAAGAGCAAAAGCAACTATTTTTGGCAGGGAGAAAACAGAACTTAAAATAAATCCGAATTTTTATTAAGTTCAAAATAGCCAAGATGTCTTGGGACATGAAAAGAGGAAAATGTCTTTATTTTTGCCTGGTTGTTTTTTGGGGTTTTTTTCTGAATTTAAATTTAGATTAAGGGTGCTGTGCAAAACTATTTATTTGTGTCTTGGTAGTTATGGTATTTGGAGGGGTTTACATCTGTTCGTTCTTTGAATCTCCTCTGAACTTCAGTAGTTGCATTCATTAATATTCCGAATGGGACTGGAGGATTTGAGCTCGTATTGAAGAAAACCAAAACAAAACAAAACAATGAAACTTAAGAGCCCTGAAGATAATTGATACATTACCGTTGCTTAAAGAATGTTGAAAATACCTCTTGCAGGTGAAAAGCTAATATTCACCTCATCAACAAAATCATGGAATTCATTCAAGAAACTATCCTTTTATTTCAATATTTTCAGTGAAGAAGTATCTCTTAGTCTACTTGAAGAGCTTCACAATCAAGCTTCAGCAAGTGAAGCGGAATCTCATTGTTTCTTATTAGAGTAATGATATCTTGATAAGTGGATTGCCTGAGAAAACTATAATTATCCTTTTAAGTTCAGACTGCTAGCAGATCACCCAATTTCCTGACATCCTGCACCTTGCCTGATATCAGCAGTTTGGGCAGGAAACCTCCTGCATTATTCACACAAGGTATGATTGGGTGTGATAACGCTACTGCTGTGTAGAAAAGATGCGCCACGGCTCTCACCCACGTTCAGAAAGTTTTGGCACTATTAACTGGTGCTGCCAGATGACCCACATCCTAAATGTCACTGATAGTCCACTGGAGATATGACATTTTTTATGATTCTGGTTTTGCTGCCAGTGATTTGGTGAGTCACATAATGGATGTGTTTTTCCTAATCTTTCTTATGGTGTCAATAAAACTTTGCATCACGATGCTTTGTCAGACCCCATTGCTGTCCAGACCACAGAGCAGGAATGACCAATGTTAGTCTTTCATAGAGGAAGGGCTGTCTACAACAGAGAGCTGTGCCTACACTGTCTACCTGGCTGTAAGCCAGCTACCTTGTTGGTATAAAAGCTGGAGAGACAAGCTTGGAAAATAAAAAGATTTAATAGATGGAAAGGGAAGGTAGACAAATTCAACTAGAAACAACTTTGAAAAATAAGGAAACAAAACCAATAAATCACTGTAATTATTTGCAATCACTTGGGAATTTCCAAGGAGAAAACACTGTGGGGATTTTTGGAAGCAAGGTAGTGTTTTGTGTTTATGCAGTGTGTTTGCTTAAAAAAAAAAAAGAAAAAGAAATTTCTCCCATTTAGTCAGGAGCAGATAATTACAGTGGGGTATTCTTGCCTTATAATATATTGGATTAATTACTACAGCTCAATGCTATTTCTTTTTGTACTGAAAGAGACAGAACAGGAAGGACAGAGAACAGCAGAGATGAAAACAGTAGTATCATAATAATGGAGCCAGTCCAGATTAAAATAATGCAGGGGGAACCTTCCTGTTTGAGATCCCAATTGGGCCATTAAGGTCTGCTTTATTTATTTAGGTGTATTTGGCTTACAGCACTGAGAAGGTCTGTATTGAATTCCTGTAACTGATTTACTGAAATCAGCTCCAGCATTAAGACTTCATTACTACAACACTGCCGTTCCTCGGCAGGGTTAACTCTTGTCTCAAAGTGGATTGATCTGCACCAAATCCAAAGAGATCTGTATGATAATACTGATCTTTGGAACCATTTTATGAGTTTCATGCTGCATTGAAATACTTCTCAATGTCATTCAGTCAAAATCATAATTGATCCTTGACTGTCTTCTACTCCTCAGTCAGTTTGGGAAGTCCCTACTCGAGTAGACCCAAGATAGTACTTGGTCAGGAGAAAAACCTCTTTATTTCAATTGATTCAAAATTTCAACTTTTCAGCTTGTATTAAATATTAGTGAGAGCATTCAAGAGGTGGTGGTGCTATTTTTAAACAAATCTTTTTAAACCAAAAATCATGGTGCTCTTTTTAAACAAATTCCTTCAGGTCATCTGTGTTTCTGGTCAACTACTCAGATATCAACAGCCAAGATATTCAACTCATCTTCTGAAATTGTGACTACTTCACACATGGCAGCAAAATATCAGAAAATAAAGTCCTATATTCATATGTGTGGTCACTAAGGTCATTATCAGCAAAAGACACCTTCTTCCTCTGATTTAATATAGCTTGGAGTGACTTTTTTCTATCAAATAGCTTGGCATATTGAAATAAATTATATACTGCAAATTTGTATCAAACACATGGTTTTATTAATTAAAAATGTTTGCTTGGAATTACCTTCAAATAGTAAAGAAGAAAGGGACACCTAAGGAAAACCCTGGTTTTCTGCAATTTTGTTTTTAAAGATTTTGAGTTTTAACCCTTAACATTTCCTGTAAGGCATAAGATTTTATGTCATTCTGTATATTCCAAAGTTTTTTTGCCCCAAAATTTAATGTATAGACACTAATTTATCTTTTCAGAGTTTTTAAAAAGAACAGACATACCTTGTTTTTCTTTAATATTTTTCTGTAGTAATGCTAAATTGTCTTCTTACTTGTCTAGGACCCATTGTGAAAATGTGATAAGGCATCACATCTTGTCAAAAAGACTGAAACAAAGCTATACCCTATTAAATTTCCCTACCGATTTGAATATTTTTTTAAACTACCGTTTTCAACCGCATGCTATTGGAAGATGTGCTCTTTCTTTACTTTAAGATTAAATGGTCCCAGATCATATTAGTCTCTGTAAAAAATTAAGCATGTGGATACAGGAAGGTGTCTAGAAAGGAGCTATATCAATTTCTATTATAGCTAAAAGATTATCAATATGTTACAGTATTTATAAAATCTCAGGTCTCTTAAATGATGGCTATAGAGGCTTCGATCTTAAAAGGAAATAATTCACACACCATGATGATCCAGTCTATCACTATAGTAATCACTAAAACTCAGCAATATCAAGACCACCGTAAAGCTGGAAAAGCAGCTCCAGATGCAAATATGCTCAGTGCTACCCCTCACTGATGCAACAACTAGGACAACAACTGCTGAAGGAAATGTTCAGTCTGTAAAATAACTAGTGGCTGAAAGAAGGGGAAAAGAGGTTGGTGAAGAAGGGCATGGATATTGATTATCTTCAAAACTGGATTAACACTCACAATGCTTTAAATAAGATATAAAACAGAAACTATGAGTGAACTCAGACTTTATTGCTCCTACGAAGCCTGATGACTGCCCATTCAATACTCTTTCTAGGCTCACAAGAAGATCCATAAAATAAATGGGGAACTACCTGAACTTTCTTCAACAACTTAGACAGAATACCTTGAGTTTCTGCAGCAAAGGAGCCGATGGTTCACCACAATCAGTACAAAGGTGGCATAGTGTCCCTGTGACTTAAGAACATATCAGTGTCTTTTTACATACTGAACTCAAAATTGTGAGGTCATTTTTCTAAAGTAAAGATATACATGCTGGATCTAGCACCCTAAAATGTAATGCACATAGGAATTGTAAACCTGTTAAAAGTTCTCCATAACAAAAAATCGCATGGGAAAAATAAAGGTTAAATAGTGTGGCTAATAAATAGGTCAATGTGCCCAGAAGTACTGCAGATTTGCTCACTGTATACAGTAAAACTACATTCTTAAAAATTAAAGGATGAAAGTGAAAGGTAATGTGGACAGGTGTATTAATTTCTCAATTCAAATCAATAACTTCTATTGTTGGTGGTGTGCTGTTATAAATTGAGTGAAACATCTGATCTATGAACTGTAAGAATGAAGCTGCAGAAGGAGTTAATTTGCACCAAAATTTTCAGGAGTGACTAGTCTCCTTCAGTGACAGGTATTGTTAGGGTAAGACAGAAAGATAACATTTAAATGTCTGTGGAACCAGAGCATAAAAATCTATGACTGACATGAAGCAGTAGAATGTGGCATTACCTTTTACCAAGTCCACATCACCACATCAAAAACACCTGGTGAAAATGACACTTCGTTCTCCTACTTCTTGTCACACACAACAAGTATAAAACTTCAACAGCAACACTCCATGCATTTATTTCTACCTTTTATGGGAATGTAGATGCTTCTTTTTTCTAACTCGTGTTCTATCTGCAGTTCTGGGGTTCAGATGGCTGTGACCAAGAGTCAGAAAAAGAAATGTCAGACTACTAAATCTGCTCAAGAAAATATCTGACACTTTGATTGGATGTCAGCAAAGACATCTTGCATAGCAGAAGGATGCTATCGGTAGATCAGCCACACAGAAAGAATGTAATGAATCCAGTTACTGAGGATTCTAACTTTAGTGCTTTACTTAGAATAGACTCCGTCCTCACATCATAGCTGGGCCTGCTACAAGCATGATTTATTTCAACTGGAATTTTATTTTTAACTCCATATACATTTCGAAAATAATATCATGTTTTTTAAAGAGTATGTGGATTTTAAATGGCAGTAAAAACTGAAAAAAGAAAAAAATTAGCAGAATTTTTGTTCATGTCTTATGCTACATAATCCATGCAGCAATAACTCTTCATTGCTATGGGGAAATGCCTAATAATTTGTGTCCTTGGCCATTAGAATGTCTCTAATGTCTCATTAGGATTTTGAGCAATTCCTAAAGTTTCTTTTCCTGTGATACATTGTTCACTGCAAGTTAACAGTCTATTGTATCTAATGGCTGATTTTTCTGCATTAAAAAAAAATTAATTATCCCATATAATTTCATTGAGTCACAGAGTCTGTGTGATATCATTGTGATACTGGGACTTCTTCAAACTGATATCATGATACTGCATCATATAAGTATAGTTATAAAAAATCCCTTCATTTGCCATGGGACTATATTTGTTGTATTTTCCATATTTCAGGGAAAAAAATCAAAACAATGTCTTCTAAATATGCTTCTAATCATGCATCTATCCAAGAAAACCCTTAATATTTCACTGGTATTTTCAGACCTAATGTGCAGTTTCCTACTAACCTCAGTTTTGGGATATTCTCTCACTCTAGCTTCCCTGCACACTACTGTTTGCCTTGCCTAGAGGTTTATCCATTGTGTCAGTCACTGTAGGAAAACTTATTTCATTCTTTGTGCTCTAATTTTGCAAGATGGTTTTTTTGCAAGAGCATTTGCAAATGTGCTGGCTTTTTGTAAGAGAAATAATGGTGTTCTTAAGAGTTTAAAAATATGTTTGGTTTTTTATATATATATATTTTTTATGACAATTCTCAAACCCTCAGATTTCCAAAGGACACGTGGTCACAAGTATTTGCACCAAAGGTTCCTCTAATAGACAAATTTTAATAAATCGTAGTGCATTTTCAGTTCATGCATGTAAATACAAAATAAGTACTTCAGAAAAGCTACTCATCTAAATGTTCCCATAAATACCCTGCTCTGGGTTGTCACTAGCTACCAAGCTGTCTTTGCCTGTGACTGTGGTTACTGATGTATTGATAATGTAAAGGTACTATAATTAAAATGCAGATCTGTGATCCCAAACAAGTGAAGACAAAAATAATTTGTGCTTTGTTGGGCCACTTGCTGTGATCACATAGATCTTCCTGCAAAGTGTATTCTTCTGCCATTATAAAACCTGTGCCTGGAATACTTAACACATTATTTCCCAACTGTTTGGGCAACAAGACTGTGGAACAGTAATTTTATTTTGTCCTTGTTGTTGAACAGGAGTTCTAAAGCTGTGCGCAAATCTACAGCTATATAGTCATATCTTCAACAATATTGTGTTCCAATTTCAGAAGTAATTTCCAGCTAAACAAGCAAATTTTAATGCCCATTTGTTTATGTATGTGAGTTTTACCATCTCTGAGAGTCTTAGACTTTCTGTTAAACTCTCAAGCAATTCACACGTATATTCAGTGCAACACTGGGTATTTAGGCACATTAAAATGTAAGCCGAAACAGCCTTAACACTTGGTGACCACCTTAATGGGGATCTGTTACATGACTAAGGGATTTTAATATGTTTTCATTCCAAGGCTGCTTAAAGAGTTACAGACCCATGTCATATCTTCCACTTATTCTCCTTGTCCATGGTCACTGTATATTAGGACTTCTTTCAGATTACTTCTGGGTCTAGTACAACACCCATTTTAAAACATTTCTAGGCTGTATTTACCTACTGTTCAAATTCAGAGGAGAGTTACATGTTCCAATGATTTAATGGGCTAAATGAAAGCAATGACTGTATTTTCATATAAGTCATTCTGTACAGGAAAATTCATTCAATTCAGCATTTTTGTTAAAAGATACATTTCTTCTTGAGAAAAAATCCCAACTTTTCCTTCATTAAGTGAAGATTCATCCATGACTTCACAATTAATCAGACAGCATATCAAGTAACAATTTTAAATAATCTTTAACAGAAATGACTGAAAAATATGCAGAATTCAAAACCATGCTTCTTATTTTAATCTTAAGAAACTCTAATAAAATAAAATAAGTTTACATAAATTAAATAACTTTATGAGTACATTTTCATCAAAAAAAAAGATCTATTAATACTCCATAGTGTACAAGGTACCTAGAAATATCCTTCAGGGCCCAAAGCAATCATATGAATCACATTGTTCCTTTCTGATTCTATTTGCCTGACCTGGCTTTTGAAAACAGGAGGCATTCCATAACTCAGCTTGATGTGGCTTTGATTCTCACTAGAAGAGGATGGACTCAGCAGGGAAGCAGCACTTGTAGAAAGAGCTGCCAGGAGATAAGCAAGACCCAAGGAATTGTCAGTCAGGACACTGTTCTATACTGCCATGTGCAAGCAAAAACTTTAAGTTATATCTTCTAAGTGAAATTTGCAACTCAAAATTTTTCATGAATGAGAAGGCAGGAAAGAGAGAGAGAAAGTTTTAGATTCTTTATTGGATGAGACCCTCCAAATGCTTGATCATTAATTTAAAATAAAGTAAAATCTGTCACATAATGTGAATATCAAACTCATCAGAAGCTGTTGGCTACAATTTTTTATAGAGCAGGTCAAATACCCTGTTTCACAAAATATTACCACCATATAAATTTAAAAATAAATTGTCTTCTAAGACTGATAAGGGAATAATTATTTTTATATCATCACACTCAACATAGAAGTATTTTTATTCATTAGACCACAAAACAGATTTTTATGAAATTATACACAATAGGAAATTAGACCCTTCTGTGTGGTTTATTTCATTTCATTACATTGTGTTTTATGCTATGTTAAAGGTTAATGACAGCATTACTGCCTCACTGTCTTAGTTTATTGAAAGCCTTAGGACACATAATGTAGTAAAAACTACTTGTGAGGGCAAAGTACATTCAACTCTTTTTCAGTATGAGAAATGAAAAAATAGATGAAGAAGGGGAGATTCTCAATAACCGAATATTGGAAACACAGCAGCAGAAGATTGCAAATTCTCATACAATACTACATTTTCACAAGTGTTCAATAGACCTAATATGGAAAATCCTCATTTTGTGAAGAGTCTTGTGCTGATCAGTGTTAAAGCCCTGAAGTTTAAGAGATGAAAATAAGAATAAGAATGAAAATCTTTTTTCACTGTCTAAGAAAACAGGTTGCTAGCCCTTATGACTGCAGGGAAATGCATGAAAAATTAACCCAAAGATACTCAAAGGGCTGAAAAGACAGAAGTCAAAACTGTCTTTTCCATAAAAATATTACAAGTTTTTGGGCCCTGAGTCATGCATTTTTAGCATTTTGGTCTCGGCAATATATTTCACTCTGACTAACTGAAGGTACTAGTTCAGAATCTGAAGCTGGAAAACAATTAGGGTTAAAATGAAAATGAAGTGATAGAGTCCATTATTGTGAGGTAAGAAAAGAGTAACAGTAGCAAAACCATGACAATGGATTTCAAAAAAGAAACACTTCATCACACTCTGGAAACAGGTTGATATGGTAGCAAGGGAAGGATTTGCAAGCAAAAATAAGAAATGGAACTGCAGGGCAACTGGTAATTTCCAGGATAAAGAATAGCAAAAATGGCTGTGGAAGGTAACTATATAGGAACAAGTACACACACACACACACATATATATATATATACACATACATTTATATATTCATGGCAGCATGAAAAATATTAGTTGATCTGACATTAAAAAGAAATCACACCATTAAAAATGGAAACAAAAATTTATAAATCAGGATAAGCTAAAAAGGACAATAGGAACTTAGTGGGCAAAGATATCAGATATGCAAAGGAAAAAAAAACCCAAAGGTTTAACCTAGCAAGTATCAGATAAAAAATAAATGGATTTCTTAATAGTTGTCAAGAAAGGATATTGTGACTAATGGGAAAAACAAGTAGAAGATGAAAAAGAAAAGACTAAAAAGGTCAATTTCTTTTTAACAGCATTCTTAAAAGTGTTTGACTGTGATGAAATGTTTAACAAGTAAAAAATGAGCCTTGAATGAAGAAAGATTAAAGATTATGTAGATAAAGGTATTTGAGATAGCACATTCTGATGAAATTTGCTCTATTTAAAGAAGACACGCAAAACCATTTCTGAGTCATTGGCAAGTATTATGGAAAATTTACAAAGGGAGAATGAAATCTCAAGAGACAGTAAAACAGCAAATACAGTATCTTTTTTTAAAAGATTAAGTGCATATGGGGGATTTACTGCTGGGAATTACAGCCATTTTAGGTATCTGAAAAGATGCTAGGACAGATTATTAAACAATCCATTTGTAAACACCAGGAGGATAATAAGATTGTAAGAACCAACATAGAGATTTATCAAGATCAAATAACGTCAAACAAATCTAATTTCCTCTTTGCTCTAGATAACTGACCAAGAAAGCAGAAGAGAAGCTGAAGAAGACTTTTTTTAACTTTGGCAAGGCTTATAGCCACATGAAATCTCATAAGCAAATTACAGAGAAATGGTGTAGAGTAAACAAATATAACTGTGGCACACATCGTAATGAAAATCTTTTCTCAAAGGGTATGTATCATTTGCTGGTTGACAGCCTTGGTGGACTACTCTGGTGTGATCCATGTAAATCATATTAAAGAAATATATGTGTTCATAATTACGTTCAGAATATATACTGGCAACTCACAGAGATGTTTAATTTGGAATTCAGTGAAACTGTAAAGGTTTCTATACATTCTAAAAATAATCTAAATTAATTAAAAATGTTTTAAAATAGACTGATGATTTCTTTACCATGTTGAATAAGGATGATATTGTTTAATTTGTAGCTATGAGAAACAAAAAATAGGTATCAGATATATGGAATAGGCATACCTCAAGGAAAACTATAAAAGGAATTGCCAGAAACATATATTGGAGACTGGTTTTGTACTTTGAGTCTTGTGTCAGAGCAGAGGGGGGGTTAGATTCCTTCTTTGTTTTCCTCATGTGTTGGGATGACATTATAGCAAACAAGTGAAACAGTTTTGTACTGTATTTAGGAGTCTCTTCCCCCAAGAAAAAATAGTTGGTTGTATCTAAAAAGCTTTATGGTTTAAGTGTAGACAAATTCTCAGTGAATTTGATTACTCAGATTTTCTTGATAGCATTTTTATTACCACTATGATTAGCTATTTGTTCTAGGACAAATGAAGTATATAGAATGTTAGTAGAAATTTGGCTACTGATATTAGCTCTATTAGTTATAGCAAGGTGCTAAAATCATCCTAGATTGCAGGTGCAATCCCTGTACAGGCCATTCACTTGAGAGCTGGACTTGATGCTCTTTGTGGGTCCCTTCCATGGTGCCTCTGCTCAGTCTGAAGGATGTTTCTGCCATTTTCCCATTAACAGGGTCAACCAGTAGCAAAGTTAAGTGTGTTTCCCAGAAATGTGCACAGCCACACACGGATACACACAAGACACAGACACAGCTGGTCATAACCAGCCTCAGACAAGGCTCTGCCCTCAGAAACACCCCCACTCAAGACTCACACCTGACACACAGCCACATCCCCTTATTCTCTTGGGCTGGCAGAGGCAGAAGGTCACTTGTGACGTTACTTCTCCGAAAAGCAGCTGCAGCCCCAACGTCACAACAGAAAGGCAAATGGCTGTGCTGGGCGTGTGAGCCGGGTGGGGCGCTGGATCTAGGGAGCACACAGGAGCGGCACGGGGCTCGGGGGACAGAAATCCGGCGGGAACCATGGTGGGATGGAGAAACGTACGGACACAATCTCTGGTCTTCCAGGGAGATTTATTAGGATCTTTGGGTGAGGGTCCAGGGGAGGCGAAAGGGGATGGGAAGCAGGGGAAAGGCAGAGGGTCTGGAAGCCCAGAGACTGCGACAACCAGCACACTGTGGCAGGGGTTTATATAGGAAGGGAAAAGGGGATGGGGTTAGCTCTGAAGAGCCAACCCGGGAAAGTCTGAAGGGAGAAAGGCAGGGATGCACACTAATAGACTTCTGACAGGGGAGAGTGCATAATTCAAAAGAACCAATAACATACAGAGCTAAGGAGAACAAAGGAGAAACCTCTGGCAAGCCACCTAGGGAGAAAGGGCGGGGAAGTGCAGAGACACATATTGCTACAGTCACTAGTGCAGCACACACACCATACTCCCCAGGGACACAAACACACACATTCATGGATCTCCCAAGAACCAGCATGGCCCCTCTGCTCACCTGGCATCACTACCCACCTACTCTTAACCACCCCACATGTCCCTAATCGCCAGCTGCTCCAGCTGTGTGCTCACTGCATACACACAGTACTAGTCCTGCAAGCACACCACTCTTGTGGGTCCTCCTGAGATAAAACCTCCTAAGATAAACCCAAACCCAGAACTTCCTACTTCCCATCTGGGCCTGCTCAGTTTGCCAGTGAATCCATACACAGACCCCACATGCACTTGACGACTGGGGAAATGTTGTAACCTGCCCCAGAAGGTGAGGGTAACTTTGGTTCTTGCTAATAGATCCCATGGGGCAGATTAGAGTAAACAACACTGAATAATCAGTGTTTGTAAATATCTATATGCGGAGTTTATTTTAGAACAATTTGGTTGCAATAGAAAGCAGGTATGTAGCCATTTTGGTTGTTACTATCTATAGTAATACAGCAAAGTAAACATACAAAAATAACACTTAAAAAAACAAAAGAAAGAGAAAGAAAGGATAAAAGTAGTAAAATATACAGTCCCCACCTGTTGGACCCAGTAACAAGACTTGGTTGTTGTAATTTCAATGTCTGAGAGTCAAAGTGAAGGTCACAGTCCTGCCAAAATTATTATCTTTCCTCATTCATCGGGGGTGGTGTTACGGCAGGGTCTGGGGGGTGGCACAGGCCGGCTGCCCCTCTGGACCAGGTCTCTGGAATCCCACCAGATCTGGAGCGGGCGGCCCCCGGGCTCCCTCAGCATGGCGCAAGTCTTCCAACCACAGAAATTCTAACAGGAGAAAGTAAGGCAAAAAAACGAACCTGGACTCCATCTCTGTTCTGGCAGGGAGGTTTATTTGGGGTAACGGGGAGAGGGGTTGCAGGGGAGGAGAAGGGGGGAGGAAAGGCAGGGACAGGGTAGGGGCTGCCAGCTCAGAGAGAAGACCTTTCTCACACCCAGGTGCTGGCTTTTAAGGGGAAAGGACGGGGGCGGGGGCTGGCTCTCTAAGAGCCAGTCCCAGGAGAAGGAAGGGAAGATTGGCAAAAGGGTGCACACCAATAGGTTTTCAGGTACAGCATGATGCATATTTTAAAATGAACCAATAGCATACAAGGCAAGGGAACAAAGAGAGCACATGGAATCCTAAACCCCCACATTGCTACAGGGTGGGGAATGTCCATGAAATCCAAAGATTTCATGAGTTATATTCACTTAGGTGGGAATGCCCAGTCTCCCCTAAGGGGAAGGAGTTGTACACTGGATGATGTGATACTCTGAGTCATGAATCCAATTTGTTCCAGCTTCTTGTTATGTCAGAGCAGTTGAGTCCATTATGACCCATCTTGGTCCGTCAGCAGAGACTGAAACCTTCAGGCTACATGTGAATGTCCTGGTAAGTTATACCAAGGGAAGTTATCACAGCTGAGTTCACTTGAGTAAAGACACAGTACCCCACCTGCTTCCCAGGGTTTGCTTCCTTTTTTATTTTTGTTCAACCCCAGCTGTAGCCTGAGGTGTTGGCTGTGCTCACCCTCTGTGCCTGGGAGGTTACTTTGCTCATGGGCAGCTTGTCCCTGATTGTTTGAGCCACTAGCTCTCTTCCAGTATCCCTTGTGGATGCATTCTTTTCCCTAGACCTGGGATGATCAGGCAGTCGTGCCCCCTTTATCTTATCTCAAGTTCCCATCATAGTCCAAATTCCAGTTAGTAGGCATATTTGGGTAGGGGTGGGTTTCAATGATTTCAGAACAGCTGCTTCTTTGCAGTTTGCTATAGCGGACAAAAGTCCTTTGATGATTTTAACAATGTTTAAGCCATTAACGATTTTGTTGTCCCAGGTAGATACAGGCACTTGCACCCAGCACTCAGCACCTGGTACACTGGAGCTGTGTCCCACAGTCCTGCTCCAGCTACAGGCAGGGAGACCTTTCCATTTGCCTTACTCACCCCAGTCCTCCCCTCGGTACCTGGCACTGAGTCCTTGCAGCATTGTCACATGTGGGATAGACAGTAAGTTCATACAGAGAGATCATTAAGACAACATTTAATGCCATATGAGAAAAGAGTACAGATTGTGATGATCAGGAACAGACATAGAAGCACACAGACTGCCTGTGTTTAATGCCATTTCCTGTCTATTCCCCTTTTTCTTCCACCCAGGATTTCTTTTTATCCTTTTTTTTGCATATTGCTCTATCTGCTTGTAGTTCCACTGATTTCCTCAAAACTCCCCAAATAGCCAGGATCCTCACTTTTGCATCCTTATCATCTGCAAAGATCAGGTTGGCCCTCTTGGAAGTGGTGCCTACGATTTCTTGGTAGCCCATTAGTGTGACCTGCAATGTTGGCTTCTTGTAATTGTCTCCATTGTTTTTTTGTGAAGTCTGCCTCCTCCTTTTGTTTATCATTCTGCTTCAGAAAGTCCTTTGTCCTGTTTTTGGCTGGGATAGAGGTAATTTTCTTCACAGTACTGTGTTTTGGATTTAGAGTAGTGTATTGGGACTGGCTGAGATGGAGTTCATTTTCCCACAGCAGCCCTTGCAGTGCTGTGCTTTGCATTGGTAGCTGCAAAGGTGTTGAAAAAACACCAGTGTTTTGGATCCTGCTGAGCAGAGCTGGCACAGCATCAGTGCCTTCTCTCCAGCGTTCTGCCCACATCAAGGTTTTGGGAGTGGGCAAGACACTGGTAGGGGACACAACCAGGACAGATGACCCAAATTAACCAGAGGGGTATTCCATACTATATGACCCCAGACATAACAGCTGACTGGTGACTTCAGAACTGAAATTTTCATGACATCAGGAAATTTGGTTCTTAAGGTTGAAGACCAAAAAGCACATTAACAAAAATATGTTAACATATTACTTTTAATTTTAGCATTTTTTCTGTCTTATGTATTTAACATCATTCCCCTACTACAAGCCTACTTTTGTATATCATGTACGTGACCAACACGAGACAGCAGCTTGGTCCATATCTTCTCTGACTAGTTGCTCACCTGTTGCCAGAGCTAGGTGAAAACTTGGGCCTATTTGTGAATGGATACAGATATTGAGACATAATATGTATATCTTTCTTGCATCTAAGGCAGTCTTTTCTTTAGAGATGAAAAAGAAACTGAAATATTGCTCAGCTTTGAAGCTCTTTCCTTCTCTTGAAAAAAGAACCTTGCTTAAGGAAGCTGGTAACTTGGTTTATGGTTCCTTGATTTTGTGTAGAAAATTTTGCTCTAGACGTAGTCCATTTTTATATGGGTAAACATATTGGAGAAGACATCATCAGATATTAGCTACTTGTTTTGTCTAAAGGATGGATTTTCATTCACCTGCACCAGAAATTCAAGTATAAGCAATGAGACTCATTCCTCACAGACACATCCTCAGCTCTAATTCAGCTGATTGACTCAAAATTATGTACATTACCCGACTTATGAAAATGTTTGATATTTTAAAATGTCTACTCTAAAGATGTTTTTCAGTTAATAAGGCAATTAAAAAAATGACAGCACTTCATAGCCTAAATAACTAAACTAATTCAAAGAAAATATTTATTCCCCAATTAATCAAACTTCTTTTCAATTGTTGGGGGAAAGGGGTTCCTGAAACATCCTATACACACTTAATTTTTTTTTCTTTTTTTATAAAAATAATTTCAAATAAATTTTATACATTAAATTCTAATACCAGAAGACCTCAAGTATTGTTATGGGTTGGGATTTTTTTAAGATTTTTTTCTCCTCATTTGTATTTCTTTGCCACAATCTATTTCAATCAAAAGGGAAAAGATAATTTTCTACCAACACCAATCTATTTGGCACCTTTATGGGTATGAAAGAATAACTATTAAGATTAATGACAACTAATGCAGTGCTATGTTCAAGTGCCCTCTTCAGACTAATTTTCCCAAGGCATACTAATGCTTTAGTTTTGAATTGTCTGGGTTAAAATTAACTTTTCATGCTTTGGGGTAAAACTGGGTAATATCAGTTAGCATCCATTGAGATAAGGTGACATAAAAGAAAAGTTGCCATGCATTGAACAAAGTGAGACATAATAATTTCCTTAAGCCTTGCTGTAACTTCAGTGGGTAAGGCATTTGTTCCATATGGAATACTTTTGTGTATAATTTGTTAAAACTGAATAGAAATTTTTAAATTATTAAGACTTCCGTGTCAGCTATACTTACTCTAAGAATCTAATTCCCTTGAAATCTTTAGCTTACTAGGGAAAGCAAGAGAGAATGCAAATCTGTTAGTATCTGGTGATCTGAAAAGGGTTCTGAAAAAGGTCTATTATGACCATTTCTTACAAAGGAACATTGAAAATTCTACCTTGGTGCTACCTCCTGCTATTGAAGATGACTGTTTCAAAAAGTTATTTACTAAACTCTGTAAAAGTCACCACGTTACTCAGCATCTAAAGAAGGTATAAAGAAGACCCAAAGCAATGGAAAATCATGGGCAGAATTAAGTTACAATTCAATCTTAAAACTAATTTTGTAATATGATGTCCTAAACATTGAATGTTGCAACCAGAGGCAAAATTGAGGGTTGGCTTTATCTCTGCTAGATTAAATAAAAATAGTGCAGTAGAAATGACAGCAGCAACTTCAAGGATTGAGAAGTAGAATTCATATTGGTCTTGCCACAAAACTGTGCAGATTAAGTACTAGATGAAACTGACTTGGATACTACTGAGCATTCCAGGGTATTCAACAGACTTTCAAAAATTATTCAAGGAAATAAATGAGTACCAGCTGATAGAGTTGAAAGTATTAAGAAAGGAGATGTTAAAGGAGTATGAATATTGATAATAGGAAAGAAGTCAGGAGTCAGGAACATACAGCATAGGGAGAAGGATTAGGTGGGTTTATCCTGTGGGTTATCCACTAATATAAAAAGGTGCCTGAATTTCTCTCCGTCCAACTCATTTCCCCTGTAAGTGAATATATAACACTTTGAAAGCCAGGAGCACAAAATTAAGATTACCTAGATTTACATAGCAACTAGCCTGAATTCACAAGTGGCTTAGAGTAACTGATGGGAAGTGTGAAATATTCAAGTTGGGAAGTGGAATTGGAAGTTTCAGAAAGACCATGTAAGTAGAGTTCCATTTACAGCAAAATTCAAGATATTAAATATAGGAAATGTATAGCTTTCTGATAAGCAGCTTCCGCAAAAGGTGTCAGACAGAAAGCTAGAGCTTCTCTATGGTCTTGTAGCTTCTAAGAAATTAATGACATATTTAGAAGGAAAAGAGTGAGCTGTAAATTGTGGCAGGGAGAACTATGTGTGTAGTGAGATATAAATAAAGGAACAGTAAATGAGTAGTAAATGGTAAATGCATGCCATTGCTCCCAAGAGTTGTTAGAGTTACTATCATTACCATTTAAAACATTAATCATGAAGCCATATTTGCCCTTGCTGCTATTAACTATATTAACATCTATAGCCAACTAACATACATATACTGCATCTAATCACCAGAGTTCCAAAGCTATATCAGAAAAAGACCCCAAAAGAAAAAAAAACTCTTTCATAGCACAGAAGGGAAAGGGTATGTATGAGGTTTAATACCTTCAAAGAGAAAAACAGCTAAAACAACCAAAATGCTTAATTACAAAAGCAGATTCTCAGATTCTTAAGTCAGTGTAATGTATCTTTTACTATGCTTGGCAAAACTACACATCCTGAAACCTAGGAAATCCCAGGTTCCTAGACCACAAACTATTTTTTTGTTTATTTTCCCTGGATGTAATGGCAATCTCCAGGCACACACTTTTCCAGTCTCCCTCTGTATTGTAAGCGTCAGCTTTTTGAGCACTGAACAGCTCTGGAGGATTACCATTTTGCAACTTTCTGCTTTATCATGTGGTACTAACACTCTTAATCATGATTAAATAACCAGAGTTCATTCATATAATATGTATTTCCTGCCAGTCCGTACATCAAGATCTCTACACTCTCTTGATGTAAGCTGTGCATCACAGAACTGGCTTGAAACCTATGTGATATTAATATATGTATGTACCTTCTTCTATCTCTTTGCTCACATAGGGAAAAGGTTCATTCCTTCTAAAAGAAGATGTTGCTGACTTCTTAATCACTTTGCCACAGTCGCAGCTCTGGCAAATTGCTTCAGTGGATCCATCCACTATTCTGTATTTTTCGTCCATATTTTTAGGTAGATGGTGTACTTGTACATAAGTTCCATTATCCTTTGCAGGAACAGGAGATGGAAGAAAGAAGGAAAAAATGTGTCTCTCTACCTAATCTTACATTGATCTCAGTATATTTTTGGTTTTCAAAAATATGAGTTCTGTGATCTCATGTTTTTTGGAGTAACAGATAAAATTGTTTGGCATGGATTATTTGCCTATTTGTTTGTTTGTTTGGGTTGGGACTTTGGGATGTTTTTTTCTGCTTTTGAACTATCCATTTAATCATTTCAGTGTAATGAATGGAACAGCTGACTATATTCTTGGCCCACTTGAGTGCATATGAAATGTATAGCATTCCCAATTGTATCAATTTATAGTTGAATAATAATCTGAATTGGCTAAAATTATATAATCTCTCTGCCTGAGGCATATAAATGATTCTGCAATGGTCTGCATACATTATGATAAAAGTAATTTTTATTCTGGGGAAGAATCAAATAGATAATGGGAGTGGTGAACATATTCATCAATTTCAAGCAATAATTCACAGTTCAAGTATTGAAGAGGGAGAAAATTGTTTTATAGGTGCAAATACTAAGAAGTGGAATCCTCATTAACATTGTCTAATCTTTTTAGTTTGAACTACATCATTTATCTGAACTGCATAATTTAAAGGTCAGGCAAATCTTCCATTTTTCAAATAAGAATAGAGACCTTTACTTTCGGAACTTCAAACAGCCAAAAATCCATCATGGACAGTAGCCAAAAATCTTGTCAGAGGGAAGGTTTTGATTTACAGGTGCTGAAAACTTTTTTCAGTCTCAAATGACCAGGTTTTATTGCCTTTTTAAGCAGGGATCTCTTAAAACAAACATTTTCTGAGCCAAGAAATTATTTTCTGTTTTAGAGCTTCATCTGATGATTCCAATGGCAGAAATCTCAGGGCAGTTTATGCTGTGTTCAGCAAGATGTCATGTTGATTTGAGCCATAGAAGACACTTATTGCTTCATACACTGGGTTCTCTTTTGGGATTCTTATTGAAATACATGCCGTTAAATCACCTTCAGCCAGTTGCTGCATTGATAGCTGCAGGGTATCAGCCAAAAAGCAGAGGTTTAGGTTGAATGTAATACCAAATTATTTGGTTTGACTCCGTTGTCAGATAACTTTCAAAAAAACCCAAAAAAACCTCCAAAAAAAACCCCAAAACACAGAAAATAAATTCTAAGGTTTCATTTCCTTAGTCAAACTCTTAGCAACAATAAAATGTGTTTTAGATACGTGGACAAAGTCTGTTTCTAAAACATGCAAAGTTTGTTTTGTGTATAATATTTATAGGTTTCATAAACTGAAAAGCAAAATCTCTGTTCATTGAAATAAATACACTTCCTTGCTATGATTTAGAAATGATTCTGTTTGTCTAAGACTAAATTATTAAATTAACATTTTAAGGCATTCTAGGTATAGATCATGATACTGGTCAATGCAACAAACTCACCACACATTTGGGAACACTGGAGAACTGGAACCTGAGATACTTATGCCTACCTTTCTGATGAGTAATGCTTTTCATGAGAGGCAAGATCAGCAAATCAAAGACATAGCATTCTTTTTGTTTACCCTTTTTGTGCCATCTGGGCAGCAAGAGCAAAATATCTCTTGAATTTTGTTTGGTTCTCATGTGATTTGATTTCAGAGAAACCATTCTCCACTGTAGTCAAAAGTATCTCTGTATCTTTGTATATAAATCTATGAAGCAGGTTATCTCCAAAAGTCCCTTTGAAACGGAAATATTTAGTGCTTCTTAGCTGAGAAACCATAGTAAAAAATAGAAAAAAATATTTTGAAAGGAAGCTTAATTATTGAAACCAATAAAGTGATGACCATAAAAATTACTTAGGAGAATTGTGTAACTCCTACATAAAAGTAAATTGGCATGAGTTTAAAACAGCTGATGAGAAAGTAAAGAATTAATGGAATATAAGAAAATATGTGCCATGTTTAAAATTGTGTAAAAGTTGATTCTCTCTCAAAAGTGTCACCCGTTTAACTAGAGTGGCTAGGTCTCTCTCAACTTGACATTAGCCAATTAAATGTTGCTCCAAGTTGCAAGGATGGAATCTATAAATCCTCTCACTGATTGTCACTCAGCCTGTCATCTGTCCTATAGAAGAACATGTCTATCAGGGATATATAGAATCTAGACAACTAGATTAATGTAAATGTTTAGTTCACAAATAAAGTTAAATGAAGCAAGTGCTGAGCATGCTACCCAATTCAGTCAATATAAACCATGTATGTCCCTTTGCTTTTCCTAAGGTTCAAGAGATACAGGTGTTGTAACAGAAGAGAGCACAACTGCAATAAAACAGCACGTGATAATATATACTTGATAATCCAAGTACGAAAAAGACCCAATAGTTTCTTCTGATCTGAAGGAGAAGAACTGAAGACTTGGAAGACAGCTGTAAGACAATGGAAACTCTCAAATGGTGTATTAGTCAGACTAACCGAAGTTTAAAAAGACATGCAAAGTGACATCCTTAATTTTATTTTACTATTTTGGAAAAAAATGTTTTTTAGTAAAATGATTTGTTTCTTGTTCTTCTCTTTAAGTCATGTCTTTGATACATATTTGTGTTTCTTCTAGGTTTGATTGGAAGACAACTTGCTGTCCTATAAGATAAGTTTCAAAACTATTTCCTACAAGAGATAGAAAACTAAATTAATACACTTTATATCACGATAGTAAAACATATTTTCTCATGAGACTTCTGAATGTGACACAATGAAGGCATATTTTACAGTATGCTTTAACCCCAAAACAGCACAACCTGTAAGCAAACTATTTTGGGAACCAAATTCCCTTTTAACAGTTTTACTGTTAACTTAGATTTAGCAAAGAATCTCTAACAGAATTCGTCAATGGGAAGTGGTAGCTTTAAACAGCTTCACAGAACAAGTAGGTAAAAGATTAACTTATGTAATAAAATGAAATTAGAAATGCAAAATCTTGAATTTTCTCACATGATGCCTGGCATTATTTCAGAGCAAGAAGTAACTAACTTCTAGATTTCTACACTTAATTAGACTTAAATACATTTTTCCTTTTCCTCTGGTAACCAGAGAATTTGTTTGTGTGCATACTCCCTGAACTATGACAGCACAGGCTGATAGGTTACTGAACAGGCAAGACCCACAATACCTATCTCACTTCTCAGCTTAGCTGAGCATATATTAAAATATATTTCTGGTCAATATTCCTCCTGGAAGGTTTGATCAGCACCCGCCTTTTACTGTGTCTTTATTTTGCATTAGAATTAGAGCCAGTAAAATGATTAAGGGATTGCAGTATCTGACATGTAAGGAGATGCTGAGACAGCTGGGACTTCTACCCTCAAAAAGAGAAGACTCAGGTGCATTTTATCATTGCGTATAAAGACCTGATGGGCAGGGGTTTCAGTAAGAGAGTCAGAATACTCTCAGTAGTGCCCACTGAAATATAAATTGCAATACAGGAAGCTCCTTTTAAACATAAGAAAATCTTTTCTTACTGTGAAGGAAGTCAAACACTGGAGCAGGTTGCCCAGACAGGTTGTGGAATCTCTATCCCTAGAGATATTCAAAATCTCACCACGCACTACTCTGACCAACCCACTCTAGGGTTGATCTCCAGAGCACCTGCTAACTTTAGCCATTCTGTGATTCTGTGATAGTTTCTAGTAAAGTTCTTTGGTCCCTAATGAGTGGCCCTATTCAATTTCATTATATGAGTGTAGATAGATAGATAAATAGTATTACAGAAGTATTACAGAAGGCTAAGTTACATACATTTTTGTGTTTTCACTGGCAATGGTCTTGACTATTAAAGCTTAGGTAATTTATTGATTAGATCAGAGATAATACTGTAATCACTACAGTTATCATTATGCTTTAATTTTTGCTCCAATTTTAAATACTCTGGCTGAGATTCTTCTTGTATGCCTTTTTGTAATATGAGACTGCTTCCTTCTGGAGATGCTTTTTTACCCCCACTACTGCAGATGGTATGTTAAGAACTAGCTTGCACTAGCCTAGAAAAATACATGTTTGATATGACCAAAGTTAGATGACATTAATTATTCCTAAACATCTTCCAGGAAAGAGAAAGCCAAAATTTAATCTAATTACTGTATAACTCAAAAGGGATATTCATTAGTACTAACTTGGAAATTGAAACAAATATTTTTGGAGGTGCATTCTGAAGCAACATATTTCTCTTCTTAAAAGATCTGAAAAAAAACTTGTATGTAATTTTTACCACAATGTAGCATAGGATGTGAATTTCCTTGTAAATAAGAAATATCTCTTGAGACATTTTCCTTGTCAAGAAAAGAAATATAAATCCCTTCTGGAAGTATGGGAAAAGAGAATTTTAATTACACTAAGCTGTGTGACAGTTTGCATTTGATAGCTTGACTTTTAATTTCAGTGGTTACTCACAGAGCACACTGCATTTGCTCAGCCATATGACATCTCATTTATATTACAAAGATAAAGTTACATTTTCTTTTACAAGGCCAAATTTCTGAGGAGCAGTACTGATAAAATTGGCTTGGCATCAAGCACAAGAAACTATCATGCTGGGCTAACCAGTATTGCTAGAATTCATGTGTTTGTAATGTAGCTGATAAACTATGTAGTGCAGTGACTGAAGTTGTTCACAGCCTACTTGCAGACTTCCTGTTTGGTACTTTGTAAGAAAGATGAGTAGAAAAGAAAATTCCTGCGAAGAATTTTTCCTCCTCACACAGGAGAGCTCTAAAAATATTTGATATTTTTCTGTTCTTTTCTTCTTAAAAATAAACTAGATTCTTCTAGTCTGTATCTGATTAAGTCAAAACTTTTGTACATTGCATTCTTTCTATTTCACAGGCTTTTCATAATTACAAAGAATTTATAATCTTTATATGTATTTTAGAATTTTATCATTATTAAAAAGGGTAATTTTGGATGCTGTTCTTTGTCAAACATTTGCACAAATGTCTTTTTCCTTAATAAATATTAATATTTCTATTGTTTATGATCAGGGTGACCACTGTCAGTACCACACATGGGGAGTCAAAATGTATAATTCAGGTAACTAGATGTCAAGTCATCTTGATCTTACCCTTTTTTTTTTTTTTTAAATTTTCCCTCATGCATTATGGACAACTTTTTGTCCAGCAAGACTCCCAGGCCATTTTCTGTCAAGCTGATTTCCAGTCAGCTGGCCTCATAGTCTGTCTTGGTGGCTTCGATTATTCTTGCCCAGCTGTGGGACTCAGTATTTCACTCTGTTGTGCTTTGTAAGATTCCTGTCAACCCATTTCTACAGCTTGTCAAGGTCACTCTGAATGGCAACACAGCCATCTGGTGGTACCACTTCTACCAGTTTTGCATCATCTGCAAAATTCCTGAGAGTGAACTCTCTCCCGTCATCTGGTCATTAATAAAGATGTTTAAAAGTATGGGATCCAGTAGCAGTGTTGTACATAGCAGCCCTTGCAGTACATTACTGGTGTCTGGGATTCAGATGGATTTTGTGATGCTGATAATGAGCCTCAGAGCCAAGCATTTCACTTCTCAATCCATCTTCAAGTCCTAATCATTCTACTATGTCAAAACAGCTTTTACTACCCTATCACTGAAAACTTACTCAATCAGTATATTATAAGGTCTGGTTTAGTACTTACAATTAACAGTAAGACTAATACAGTTGAACTTTCTGTAAAATATTTTTTTCCATTGCTATAGATGTACCTTTATGTACCAAATCATTAAAACAATAATGTTTAAGTTGTATGATGTTACGGCTAGAGAATTATAAGTTCCTCCCCACAGTGAAATAGAATCCATAGCCAGAACTCATTCCTAAGCAGACGTGAAAATAATACAAAATGTGTTAAAATCATTACTTTTTGTATTATTGCTGAAATTTACCATTGGTTTTTGAGTAGTGGAAAAGGATACTGTATCCATTTCTTCAAAATACGACTGATCCTCCTAAGTACATAAGAATATAGTCAAACAAAGGACCATTGCAGAGCTTCAACACTGTAATCAAGACCTTCTTAATTTGTTGAAAAATCCTCAAATACAAACTACTATTTTTGTTATTCTGGGAAACAGTGTCTACCTGAATACTCTTTCCTTGCTGAAAAATGCAATTTGTGGCCCATTGAGTTATTTCAGAATGGCATTTGAACATTCATTAAGAAATATTGAATATGTTATGGGTACAAAAAATAACATTTGACATGAAATAAGAGATACAGAGAATGCTTGAAAACTTATGAATATCCAGATCATGAACAGCTGCATACAAGTTTTATTAATGCAAAATATATTTCTGAAGGAAACAAGGAATATTTATTTTCTCGCACACCTACCCTTTAGACAGAATAGCAGAGAACAGAACAGTTTCAAAGACTCATAGCTAAAAACTACTTTAGCATAAACAGCCAATTCATTCCCTCAAATAGGAGTAATGCTAAAAGGGGTTTCAGTAACATTTGTTGTCTGAAAATCACTCATACAAAACTGGAGCAGGAAAGCCCATTTCCTCAAGCAGAAAGTAGAGCAACTGAGATGCCCTGCTATCTTGTATATAGTGACCAAGATGAACTGTATCTTGACTAGGAAATGCTGAAGTGTGAACCAGAAAGACCAGGTTGTAGGAGGCTGCAAACCAGTCAGCTCTGAAATATGACTTGATAACTCACAATTCAGCTTCAAGAGTAGATGGATGTCTGGAGTTAATGTTCTACTAAGTCCAGCTGTGAGAACACTGTTCCCTTTACTCAGCTTACAGGATTACTACCATTCAGGCCCAAGGCAGACACTACATGTAAATTTAGAACAGGTAAAAGGGTTGATTCAAAGGTAGAAATTCTTTTGTTGATGATCCTTTTCTTACCCTGATATTATTTTGTATTTGCCTGCTCAAGTACTAATGGTAGTGGTGCTCATTGTTAGCTGGTGGGCAATATTTCAATATTGTGATTAGAGAAAATGAAATATTAAATTCTCCTGTCCATCATTATTTCAAATCTCTACAAAAGCATTTAAATTGTTAATTATGCTAAAAGGCTATTTTAGTATTTATAACTTTTCCCACATTCATATTCCTGTACTTGATGATAAAGACTTCTTGTATAACCGGATGATCTGCACCCACTGTCTTCAGGAAAGCAGATAAGCTTATTCATGTCAAAACATTTAATTATAAAGCTGATCATGTTGCTTTAGTACATCTTCTAAAAAGAAAAAAAGAAGAAAAAAAGCTTAAATTTTATCTTGAAAAGTCTTAAACATAAAATAGGGAATAGACATGTAATTTAGGAAGAAAAGTAACTTGGCAGTTCAAGGTAATTAATGAGCTTCTTATAGTCTCTAATGATGAAAATGACTACAGTACCCAGAAAAAAGTATCTTTAATATGCTATAAAATTATGACAGATAATGAAAAGCTGCTTCTAAAACATATGCAATTAGTAATTGTGGTTTCACTTCTGTTCTTGGCTCTGCACTTCCCAACAGTTAACAAAATAATAATGTAAAATAAATATGCATAATAGAGATGGCTAAAAAATAGTGTTTTGCTCAGTAACATATTATTTTTCCCCACATTTTTTGCACTACTATTTGCATGCAGATGTATGAACACAAAATCAAATGAAGTAAAATGGAGTTTTCACTATAAATTTATTTACTTTACATAGAAGGAAAATGAGGATTTTTTCCTCAAGGTAGTTGCACTGTATAATTAGGGGTCATTAAATCTGGGATTGCCTAATTTAATGTGATGTGGAATGTCCTCTAGGGAGCATAAGGGAAGCTTGCAAAATTATGGAATGGTCTCAGTTTCACAGAGATTTGTTGTGATTTTTGCACTTCTGTGAGTTCTAGGTAGGAATGTAAAATTAGAGTGAAATTAGAATTAGAAATTAGAATTAGAGTGAAATAAGTACTCCCAGCAAATGTAAGGAAATGGTACGCTGCATATTTCAGATATACAATCCTGCTCTATGCTGGGATTTGGATAGAATTTAAAAAACAAATGCTGGGGGATAGGGGCAAATGTACGATGACAAAAACAATTAGAATATTAATACACACAAACAAAAAGAGCACCCAGAGAAGGAAATCATCAACAGTTAGAGCAAGTTAGAAATTCTGTGTGTGCTCAAAGAAGAGTTTTAAAAATAGTTACTAAGGAAATCTTTAAACTGAAAGTCCACGATGAGCACAAAATACTCTTCAGCCAGAATTAAAAGTTAGTATTGGTCAAGTCATAAACATTGTGCATCATAATATTTTCTGTCCCCAGTGAAGAATTTGCTTTGCTGTCATCAGCCTTCTGGTTCCATTTGCACACTGCCTGCATTCCTGTAGTGTGCATTTGGATTACATAAAGATCACAGTTATCTGCTAAGCTAAATTAGTGATGCAAATGAGACACCAGCCTAGGTTGACAGTGCTTTCGAGTTACACTGTTGAACAAATAGCTGCAAACTCATCACTATATAAACTTCAGGTAATGAAGAAAAACATACTACAGGAATGTTGGCAGTGAATACACTAACTATAAAATTCCAGTCATATGAGGTCTTCTAGAGTAATAAAGAGCTAAAGGAAAAGCTGTCTACTCTGATAACCGTTAGGTCTCAAAACCAAGGATGAATATCTACCTGCTTAACAAAGAATTGTCTGAACTTTGCTTTGGATAAGATCCATTGTTTTGTTAAGAAAGAAATAAGTTTGCTCTAGATGCAAATAAAGGACATGTAACATAGGCAAAGACAACCATTAAAAATTAATACTGATCTTGAATTTTTACTTGAAGGAAAGCTGACACAAGTGCAGGCATTCAAAATAATAGTGGAAAACGTCTATTCCTAGATGACTTACAAACTTATAATGGCTTTTTGGTAAAATACCAGGGCTCCAGCCCACACAAGGAAAACAAACAAGTCTCATCTACCGCTGGTTTAGGCATTAGAAAACTTGCAATTGCATCCTGTGGGTAGAACTGAAGTTGGTTTGTTTGAACAGAGAAGTTGAGAGCAGTGGGCATCTTAGAAATGAGTAAGAATTTAAAGATTGTGAAGAAAAAGTGGCAATGATGGAAACAATGAAGAGCTATACAACTGTAAAGACAATAATAAAAAAACTCAAGAGGAGAAAACAGACTAACCCGCTGGAAATTGTTTACTATCAGTTACAGATAAGTAATACAAAGGGGTCGTTTTTAGAGGCTTTGTCTTACCTTTTCTCCTAGTTTGATACAATATTTACTTTCTAAATCACTGTAGCATTCTGTCATACATGTTGTTTGGGCAATGGACTCTGCTGCAACTATGAATTATGAGAACACTGCCACCTTTTGTCAGCCACAGCAAATGTTCCCTATTCACAATCTTGTTTTTATGGATCCCTTTCACTGTATGCCATAGGATGGATTTGAAGTGAACTACCCTTTAGGCAGTATATTTTGTTTTACATTTTTGCAGGAATGAAATCTAAAGCCATGAGATACGTGTTGAGGGGATTTCCATGAGAAAGGAATTAATGTGGGCGTGCTAGCCTGCTGATGGAAGTGACAGGTTATCAGGCAGAGGACAGATAACTCTTATCTCTGCCTTGGGGGGTGGAAGAGGGAATGATACCAAGGCCTCACAGTTTTTTTTCCACCCTTACAGAAGACCCACAGCTTTTATAAACAAAACTCTCTATATTTCTCATTCACATGTAAAGTCTCTGCTCCCCTCACCATTATGACAGAAATTTGGCATTTGAAATACTTCATGGCAGAGGATGAAAATGCAACCCCACTTTCCACACAAGTCAACAGGCTGGCTCCTCTCTTCTTCCTAAAGCAGAGATGCCTCTTTGATAAGATCTGAGTCTCTGACAATGTCAGTTGACACCCAGGTGAAATGAAGCTTAATTGATTGCAAAATTAAGCTTAGTGAATTACCAATTGGTTGTTCTTTTCTTCAGTATGTATATTTAGCACTAATGCAGTAAGTGCATTTATCAGTGGCAGTTTCTGAATTTGTATTTTCTTTGCTTCAATAAACCTCACTATTGGTTTATCACTCACTGTGATTGTGGAAGTTTTTATTGAATACAGCCAGGCTGGTGGCATTGAATTGTTATAATTAGAAATTAAGCGCAGCCACACCCAGGTTCAGATAAGAACAATTTACTGGAAGCAGCAATGAGATAAGAGAGCATGTTGCAATGTGGAGTTTTAGGATTCCATGTGCTCCTTTGTCCCTCTGCTTTGTATACCATTGGTTCATTTTAAAATATGCTCTGCTGTACCTCAAAACCTATTGGTGTGTACCCTCCTGCCAATCTTCCCTTTGTCCTCCTGGGACTGGCTCAGAGAGAGCCAGCCCCTGCCCCCTCTCCTTCCCCTTAAAAGGCAGAGCCTGGACCAGCTCGAGGTCTTTTCCACCTCTGGGCTGCTAGCATCTCCTCCCTGCCTTGTCTCCCTTCCCCCTTCTCCATCCCTGCAACCGCCTTTTCCCCGTTACCCCAAATAAACCTCTCTAGCAGAACAGAGATGGAGTCCAGTTCTTCCTTTGTCTCACTATATTCCTGCTTGAATTGATGTGGTTTGAAGACTGCTGCCATGCCGCGGAACCTCGGGGGCCGCTCTCCCCGGATCCGGTGGGATTACACGAACCAGAGACCCGGTCCGGGGGGCAGCCGGCCTGTGCCGCCCTCCCAGACCGTGATACAGCAAGAGCAAACAGTAGCAACAAGAATATTAATAACAAAATATTGTTGCATAAGACAGAGAAACTATTTCAATGGAAAACCTGCAACAAATACCAACCACTTCTTCCAGACCAGGCTTTCTCCCAAACAGAACCCACCTTCAACACAGAAGCAAGAGTCCCTTTTCCCCTGCTCTTGGCTATGACATGAGGTGTTACCAAGACACGTTAGGGTCTGGCCATGCTCCCTCTCAGCTATTACAAAAAATTAGCCCTCTCCTTGTCTGAAACCGGAACAATATTATGAAGAAAAACAGTCACTTAAATTTGTCAATCTAATAAATAGAACAAAATTATTATAATAGTCATAGCCTTCACTCTGATCTATCTTGTTTGTATGACATGGATGGTTAAAGAGGAATTTTTTAGGTATTAAATGCAACTTCACCCACTGCCATGAATTGCAATAGAAATTTGAGATAGGTGGTATGCCCTGTTTTAGTTTGTTTCTATCATGAAAATGTCTTAGAGATGGATAATTTAATGTAAAGGATTATAGGATAAATTTTTCTTAGAGGACAAGATGAAAGACTAATGGCTCAGTGGTCAGTTCTTTGTTTTTTGAAGGCGATATTTTAGGTAATACTCCCTTAAAAAGCTTAGTCCAATTCCTATCAACAGCACTGCTTTGTCACCTAACTCATTTTGCAAGTTTCTCAAATGGCAAATAAAATTTTTTTCACCTTACTTCCTTGTAGCCTAATGAAAAAGGTATCATAGTGAACAGTGATATAAAATAATCTAATGGTTTATTCAGTTGGATAAACATTGGTGTTTAGCAGCATGTGAGATGACACCAGATTACTGGGAATATGTACGTTTCTGAAGCAGCAACTGGCAGGTACTCACATAGTATCTGCATTTAGGGAATCTCAATCCCAAGACTTCATTTTCCTCTGCCTTGCAACTTGGTGTGCACAATTTTTATATCCTTGATGGATTATATTATTTCAGGTGATGAAACCCTCTAGGTAACTTCACAGATTGGTCTATTACCCCCAGTGACAACTGCACAGTCTGCCCTTATCCTCTCTTTTCTTTTTTCTTTCTGCTCTTCCTTTTACCTTTTCTTCCTTCTGCCCTCCTGCCCTTCTTCTGTAGGACAAAACTCTTTGAGTCTTTTCATATGGCCAGGAAACTTAAATTTTATCCAAACCTTCTGATGATGATGCCAGCCTTTATATTCCATGTCCAAAAAATATTACCAAGACCTTAATTTCTTTTGATCTGTAATCTGTGTTTTATAAACTGACATATATTGGCATTTTGACAAGAGTTGTATCAGTACTGTGCTCTTGCTCAGAGCTGTATGATAGATTATCCTGTAGAACCTACTGTTACCTTAACTATTTATAACTTTTGGCCTTGTCTTTTCCTAGTTTCTAGACCTACCAGCTTCTTATCTGTGTTGCCTTCAAAATAGCTCCTTGCAATGCATCAGTGAAGAATCTTAAGATCTCCCTGTTGATCTCTTTCAAGTTATTTTAATCAATGTCTGTTACTAGGTATTCTGTTTTATCTTCCTATTTTCCTGAGCAGGTGATCTTTCTAGATTAGTCATGAGCTAGTACTTTTTCTTCTGATGATTGCTGAGATTGTTCTGCAATTGATATAATCACTTCCAAATTCACGCACACACAAAATTCTTTACCCTTCTACAAAAGCCCCACGTTTTTGTGTGTTTTTTTCTTTCTCCAGCACATGCACCACACATTTGCATTGCAGTTGTTTACTTGTGTGTTTTACTCACGGCAATGAAGGGGTCCTACTAAGGCAATACCTCTTTGCAACATTCCTGCTTCTTCATCCTTTTTATATGCAGCAGAGTGTTTACCATTACCTTTATCTCTTGCTCTCGGTATCCCTGATGCATCACTTTACTTTCCAGGCCAGGTCCATTTTTGAGGAATTGTTTCCATTCTATGACATTGACAAGCATTAATTTTTCTGTTTTGTTGCATCCAGTATTGGAACATAGGCCTGAATTAATGCAAAGCTAAAGTCTAGAACCAATTATTCAATTTCTTTTATGCAGATTAGACTCATGCTGCTGCCTGGTTCTTATTCCCTGATTTAGAGATTATGATAATCCGTCAAATTTCTTTGGTTTCTGTACACTCCGTCTTCCAAATGATTTCGTATACCATTTTCATCTTTAAAGCTGTTTCTTTTTGTAGCTTTTTAACCCCAAAAGGATTTCAGCCCAACACAGCCAGTTACTCACTGGCCAGCAGTCACACCAACTGGCATCATTGGATATGGGATGGAAATGGAAAGGTAAAATTTAAATATTCTTATATTGAGTAATAAAGACAATTTTAATAGTAAAAGCTGTGCATGAAATGACAGAATATCAAGAAATTCATCCTCCACTTCCCATGGGCAGGCAGATGTTCAGTCATCTCCAGGAAAACAGGGCTATGTGACCTGTACAAGTGATTTGGAAGACAAACACCATCAATCTGAATTACCCCCCTTCCTTCCTCTTCTCCTAGGTTTACATGCTGAACATGACACCATACGGCTGGGATATCCCTTTGGTCAGTTGGGGTCAGCTGTCCTGGCTATATGTTCTCACAACCTCTTGTGCACCCCCAGCCTTCTCACTGATGGGGTGCAGTGAGAGGCAGAAAAGGAATTGGCTCTGTGCAGACACTGCCCAGCAATAGCTAAATCATCCTGGCATTGTTGTTTAGATTCAGCATGAATTTAAAACACAACCCTGTATACCAGCCATTGTGAAAAATATTAACTATGCCCTAGTCAAAACCAGAACACATATTGAACACAATTACTCAAGTATTTCAGGACAGCTATGGAAAGGCACAGCACCATAGAAATGAGTCAGTTTCTAAACCAATATTTCTGGTGGTAGATAAAATTCTCATGCTGAATAATTCTTGAAGTGTGTACTCATTTATTGTTCTTTTATGATTATTTTATGATTTTCATCGATAAAGATGCCACTGAATTTGTCTCCACTATTTTTTGTCTTCACAGAGATTTTTACATTATTAAAGACAATATTGAAATATTAGTTCTGCATCAAAATATTTTTACAATGTTTTTCACAGTCAAATCACTTAGGAAAACAGAGGATCTATGAGATTTAAATAATAATAAATACAATAGAAATAGACCTACATGAAAATCCATACTGAGATCAAAACTGGGTCTTTATACTTCTTTTATGAACTTCAGAATTGAATCATGATATACAGAACAGAATGTTAGCAATAGAAATATGTTTTAAGATACGTTAGACACTCAAATAGCAAAACCTTTATCCTACAAATTCAGATTTTTATCAAACTAAACTGAACAGCATAATGTGTATCCTGTTCTGTCAATCACACAAACTTTCTTTTTAGGCAAAAGAAATATTGTTGTTGGCACCTTTTCTCTTCATTCCATGTGTAAGAAATAAATATAGATTTATAGATGCATGTATGTGCATCTCTGCATATGTGTGACCTTTGCTCCTCAAGGCTGCAGTATATATGTATTTCTAGATCCTTTTGGCTATAGTTAAAGACATTAAATATATGTATAATATTTACTTTACAAACCACTTATAGGAAGTCAAAAGGTTTTAAGAGCTTTATATTTCTCTTAAGTTGGTTCAGGCAGACACATTTTATGTAAACAAAATTGATTTTTACAAATATCCTTTAAAAGCAAAGAAAAATCGATGACCACATTTACATGTAGAAATACACACAGCGAAATATGTATTATGAGGAGAATTTTGTTTTCAGAAACATAAAAGAACACAATTACTACTAAGTACAGGGCTGGATTTGGTTCTGGTTTTTTTTTTGGTGGGGAGGGGAGTGGTGGGGGTGGTGATGTTCATTTGCTTGTTGTTTTTTCTGATTTCAGGTTTCTGTGTGGTTAACTATATTTGTGTCATTCCACTATGGGATAATGTTCAATTGACATGTTCAGTCTTCCTACAACAATGATGGTAAATATTTCTTCTCTGAGTGGAAGGTTTTCCCTGTGAACTGTGGAACTGTGTAGCAAAGTAAATATCTCATTACTTTCAGCTGAGATGCTTGTGTGTAGATTTGAAAAAGAAGACAAGGGTTGTCTTTCAACATTTCAGGTGAATGGAACCAGAAGATCTTAAGTATCCCGTCTCATCAGGCATTCATCAATTAAAAAAAAGCTTGACTTGAATTGCCTTTCAAGTATACGACCCCTATCTAAAAGTAAGGTTATTTTGAATAATTTATGATTCAGAAATTATTATGGGCCTAACAGTTTAACTCCCCTTGAACTAACTATGCTAAATCCTTAGAGAATAAAGTCTTCCTGGTGGTCTTCCCAAATTAATTTTAAGACTTTTACTTTGAACAGCAAGGCAATATACTCACACTGCCTACTAGTTACTGCCAAGAGAATGCTTAGTCCTTGTTCCTTGCAACTACAGCAGACGTGGGTCCTGTTTTACTTCTTACAGCTGATAAAACTCTGTTTACCACATTGGACTCTGTGCTTGCCTGGCTTTGCTATGTTATTGTAGCAGTGTGTCTGGCACTGATTGACATTCAAATCTGAAATCTGTAAGTGCTGAACATGTTCAGTGCTGTTCACTTCTTGTATTTGAAATTGTATTTGAAATCAAAACAAATATGATAAAATTATTCCCAAGGATGTTCTACTACATTTGTTGCCTCTTCCATGAAGTTCCTATAACAAAATCAGGGACAGATTAATATCATCACATGGACAGAGAAATTAAAAGTTTAAATATAAAATTAATTAAAAATATTAAGAGCCTAAAGGAAGTTTCATTCAGAGTTGCAATATTTACAAACAGGAGAGATACATAGAAATAGTTTCAGCTACCATAGTTTCAAAGCTAAAAATGGTGGAATTTTTACTAGAATAATTGACTAATATTTTAGTCCATTCTACCTTTATAGAATATAAAAGATGAGAGGAAGAAAAGCTTCTGACAAATTTTATTAGGACTTTGTGAAAGGACTGAACCCTAAGCATTTTCCTGTCTACCTCAATGGCAACAAAAACTCTTTCCATTCTTATAAAGACTGAACAACATATATGTAGTCATTTTTGGGGACTGGGATAGAAGAACCTTCTCTATTCTGGTCTGTCACAAGGTGAAGGAAGATACTTCACAACTAGATAACTAACCATGGCTCAATTTATACTCTTCCACATAAAACAAAAATTTCCTATGACTTAGAATATGGCTCAGAGTATTTGCAATGCAGAGGTATGTATCAGGACTGATCACCTTTAGAATCAATAAAACGAAAAGAAAAAGAAATTTCAGTATGTACTTTTTCTTATCTTAAAGTTGAAATGTAAATAGGTCAGATATTTTTTACTCCAAAGATGTGGTTATTCCCTACTAAATTTAAAAGGATTTCATAGTAGTAATTTCAGTGTATGTAATAGCATAGCACAGCATGCAAACTTAGGTGAAATTTATCCCCTTCTCTGACCTCAGATTTTTGCTACATGTGCCATCTATTGTGCCTGAACAGATTCTATTTCTCTCTCCTCTTCTTGACCATTATGTTTGGGTTTTTTCTTTTGTGTTTGTGAGCATATTAGAAGGTGTCATAATGCACTAAGCTAACTTTTGGGGATCAAAACATTTTACCACTAACAAAATTTTTCACTGACTATGAATTGACAGAGATACATTAAAGTCTTTTACATGCCTTTATGACTCAGAAACAGATCTGAGGCTATTTGTCTCCCATAAATTAGACTCAAAAAGCATACCAACTGATGAGAAAAAGCCACAGCTGCTCTGAGATGCGTGATGATGGTGAAAACCTTATCATGACAGGGAAAAAGTTGACATTTATTTCTCATAATGATATTGGCTCATGGTAGTAACTGTAGCATGTGGAAGATTCACCTGCAAATGAGATAAAAGGAAGTTTTTGTGGGCACAAGGAGTATTGTTATTGGAAGTTCATAGGATGAAAGCTTAAAGTGTGACTTTGTTCCCCATTTTTTCATGCAGTTAGCCTTCCTCAAGTTTTGTTTTCTTTGATCCACTATTTGTCTAAAAAGGTCATAAAACAATGTAAATAAATCTTGGAGGCCCAAGGGATTTTATGGACAATTCCCTCTCATAAAGAGAATCAAAATACCTTTCAAGTATTTTGTTTATATTTAAAGGTACATTTTAAAACATAAATCTCCCATTCTTGCATTACATATGGATTGAGAAATTACGAAACCTGCACAAGTATATATATACATAGATATATATGTACTATAATATTACACATCTTCTTCTATTAATCTACTCAACTACTAATATTGTGCTGTCAGCATCAAATAGTGCTAATAAGTATAAATGACATTGCATTGTGAGATTATTAGAAGAGTGAGGATTTAAAAAACTTGTAACTATATGAGCTCAACTTTAGTCAAAGGCATATGTACTAGATACAGGTATCAAAACCAATTTTTTTCCCAGAAGATGATGAAAAGTATATATATATATATATCAAAGGCTTAATATTTATTTTGTTGAATTTTAGCCTTGTCACTTATTTATTTGCTGTTTTCTCATGCTCTCAAATACTTCCCAGCAGTCTCTTGTCGTTATCCAGCATATGGCTTTTTCTTTTGCAAGTCTGTTGGGGTTGCACACTTTTCCCCGTGGTGAGGCTTATCTTAGCTGTGCTGCTGCTGGGTTTCTGAGTCTGTTGGAAGCCTTGTCTAGCTCCAAATCCAAGAATTAGACCACACGTAACATGTTGCTACAGGATCACCACACTGATATATAAGTATGCATATCCCATGGTATCATAGTAGCACAACCAATGCAGTTGTTATGAAAAGTAAAGTAGATAATTTCATTTGAACATCTTAGTAAAAGTTGAAGTATATTAGAAAAGTTAGGAGTTTTAACAGAGATGTAATTCGGAATATTATACAACACATGGCAAGTGACATTGCTTTGTAAGCTTGGTGCAGTACTTGTTTTCTTAATTTTTCCATTATTGCCATGAGAATATAATTGTCTCCACAGTTCCGTACTCACAGTAACTAAATGCAGCAGCTGGGTGAAATGTTAAGCATGAGGCAAATGGATTTCTGTCTCAAGGACACATGATAGGGAAAAGTCTTTACAGTCCAACCACATAGTAATCAATATTGAGCATGCAGACATTCCTACAGAGCTCATAGAATATAAACAGAAGTCTAGTTTTAAAACCCTTATTTATTGAAATAGCTACCTCCTGCCCTGGGATTAGAGTACCTGACCTCTTTGGACACAACAGATGTGCCTGCCTGCCTTTGTCACTATTTGTAAAGATACAGGAAACAATCCTTAAAATATTAGCAGCCTTTCCTTAAGCTATATTGTGTATTTAACAACTATTCCCATGACTAACAAAAACAAAGCTGATCAGAGCTTGATTTCATAAGTCATATAAACTTTTTTTTTGTGAGAATGATTTAATAAGCTCAATTATGAGCCCAAACTACTTTTAATTTTTGAACATGGAGAGCTATCTTACTGAGGAATATGTTTCTATGATACTGCTATGTAAATAAGATAATTAATTGCATAACTGTTGATCACAATTGTTATTCTAGGAATTCCAGTTTACTTTTTGAAGACAGCTAAAATCTATTCACATTTTCAGCACTGGAGGACTTTATGGATCAAAGTATTCACACACATCTTCAAAAGTCTGTTATTCATAACTGTATAAAACAATTAATTTTCTGCTAATATCTACAATGAGGTGAAGAGACAAAGTATTTCTTCATTTTTGTGGCCCTGAATCATGATCCGGTCATCATTAGTTTGATCACATATTGAAAAACAGACCCTATACAAAATCATACAAAAAGAAAGGAAAAATCTAACTTATCTAACGCATATGTTCAGGATAGTCGATTTACCCAGGACACAGAATTCCAGTTTCCTTGCATGACACACTTCACATTCATGGCACAATTATTCTGTAAAGAACATTTTACTTATCAAGTTATTGTGTTTTGCACAAAAAATTAAAATATCCTGGAGGGAGAAGAATTCAAATGCTTTCTTTGTTGGTAAGTCTCTAATTTGAAATTAGATATTCAGGAAAACAAATGTTTAAAACAAGGCATTTTCGTAAAATATGTTATATAGTAGGAAAAAACTGAAATGCCTCATAAAGCCATACATGAATGAGCAACAGCTAATAGCTAAAAATCAGACAGAGTCATTTTGCATCCAAAGATTCGAAATAATGCCAATATTGTAAAAAATCACCTGAAGAAATAATCAGAAGACTGTAGGTTTTCTGTTGTTACTTGGAACTTTGTTTACAAATACTACTTATTGGAAGACTGACCAGCTGTCTCTGACATAGCTCTGCACTGCAGTGTGAAACAGATTTGGGGCTTTCTCATTTGTTTTGCATTCTCTGAGGTTGTCAGCTTGTGTGAGCTTTTTTATTTTGTCTCCCTCAGACCATCTTTTTAAAATGTGCATTACTTATTTAGAATTTCTTAAAAATGCATGTCCCCAAGTTGAAAAACTCCTTCAGGTTCATAGCTGTGAAAAGTCAAACCAGGCAGAAAGTCTAAGCCTCAAGTATCTTAAAAAATTTGGAAAATTCTAGGCAATCCAGGGACATAAACTGATTAATATTTAATTATAAAATAAACATGGGAAAAAAAGGCTTTACTTCTGCAGTGACTATGATGTGTGTGATATAAACAGGTTCTGTGACAGTACTAAGCACATAGAGGAGGAAGACAGAAATGCAGTGAAACTACAGATTTCACTCTTTTTCATTCTTTTTCACCAAGCTGAGAGCAGACATCAGATTGTATATACTTAAAAGGAAATTAAAGTTGTCAGTGCTGAACCAGGTTATCTAAGCCACCCGTTGGAACTTCTACCTTGAATGGAGAATAGCTCTAAAACTGCAAATGGTTTTGGTTCCTGCTTGTTTTATACAACCCTGAGATAAATTAAATTTAGGCAAAATTACAGTTATGATACTCTGCAAAACAATGAAGGGCATAAGGCTAAATTGGTGGATATTTCAAGAATGACAGTGTAATCCAGCAAAGCACTTAGATTTTAAAAAAATTCCATGGATGTAGAAGTTCAATAGTGCCATGTAGGAGTCTCCTTTAGCCTACAGAGGTGTCTCTGCCTCCCATCATGCATCAAGCCTCCAACTGACCCTTTTCTGGCATATGAAATTGTACTGGAATAAATGTCCACACCTATCTGACTAGAACACAGATTAGAACAGCATTTGCCTCCTGTGAAAAGGTATAAAATTATCCTCCCTTCATATAACTTGCTGGAAAAGTCCAAATATCTAGCCAAACTTACACAGACCATGATCCCTCACTCAGGCTACTGGCTGAAAAATTAAGACAGTAAAAAGACAGTAATCAAACCACTTATTAAGGAAGTGGGAAGACTTAAGATTTTGCAAAAATAGTCTAATGCTCAGACTTCAGTCTGCTCTGCATTGAACTTGTCCTCATTCTTTTGGAAGCTATACCCCTTGGCTGTCAGAAGTGCTTGCTCCTGTAGAATGGTGAATGCAGGATGGAAACAGGCAAAAGAGCATTTTGTTCTCTGAACTATTGCTGGATTTTTCTCCAGCAGTTCTCAAAAATTACAGGAAAAGTATGTGCACTTTGTCAAGGCTGATCTTACTTCTATGCTGTCATTGAAAAGGCGGGCATCAACCTTGCCAGCTAGCACCCTGGTGTTAATTGAAAGACTAATACCTACTTTAATGGAAAGATATTTCTGAGAACCGTAGGAATCTTACTTTCAAGCTAAATGGAGTATCATCTGCAGCGGTAGGCAGATTTATAAATCACATAAACTCAATTACTTTCTGGATCTTGGATTTTTAAGCATGTATGTGTTTTTTTATCCCTCTGTTGGCAGTTTGACTAATGTAGATATCTCAGCAAACAAGGAGCAGTGTGTTATAGATCTCAAACTTGTTATTCCATCTTCCTAATATATTCTGGATTTCCTGTTGAAACATATGTCAGTACATGAAAGGTTTGTTTCCAGAACTGGATAATTCACTTTTAGCTATTTGGCCTCAGATTCAGCTCTTCTTTCTGCTGAAACCTGCAGCCCATTTACAGTTTATTCCCACTGTTTTCAGTACACATCTTCACACATAGGGAAGCGAAAGAACCTTCAGAAAAGCAATGCTGTGCGCTAAGTTAAATCGTTAGAAAATTTAATTGATATAACTTATTCTTGACTACAGCTATAGACCTTTAATTCAGGAAGCTTCTTGATGTGTAAATAGTTATCACATATCTGGTTTAGAAAGAAAAAGTGTAAGTTTAGAGTTGCTCTAAAAAATACCTACCTAGACTGTTCACATTGTTCTAATTTTTATCAGGACTGCAATCACAGAAACAAGATTAAAAAATCCTTTCAAAGCACATCAAAATACCTGCAGTGGGACCTTTTCTGCAAGCAAGGCTCTCTGGCTGAGACAAAGGTCAGTATTTTCTCAACCATACATGAATTTTAGAAAGTACAAAACCATGTAAATAAATTGCTATTACAGGAATGAATGTTAGCTTTGGGAAAGGCTAGCTCATACATACTATGAGGCTTTGGGAAAGGCTAGCTCATAGTACACTTCCAGTACTTTTTATAAGATAATGGTGTTCTGTTATTCATGGCAGTCAGTTGGAGAATACCAGTCAGTCCAAACAGCTGTTACTGTCTTGTAGGCTCCCTCTTTTGGATAGGCAGATCTCTTGATGTAGTTGAATCCAGGAAACAGAAGTCAGGAAAAAGGACAGGCTATCTGGCTTCTTCAGTGTAGTGCTATTGAAGATACTGAAGTATTGCTCTAAAACCTCATAACTAGACAGTGAGCACAGAATAAAGAATATCAGTCCCTAATCCTTCAAAATTAGGGGAATTTAGTTGAGCGGGGATATTTACATTAAACCTTTTCAACAAGACCTGGTATAACAGGGTGCAGAGTTGATTCAGTTCAAAGTGAAAGTTGAATAGGCTGTTGGAAAGTGATTAAAGAAACTGTATTCCTATCTCTAGTATTTCGCAAATAACAACAATTTCAGCATTCGTTGGGTGCATGAGATGTATTTAAGGAAAAAAATATGTCTTAATCCATAAAGAATTCTGTTTGTAGAAATAACCACCAAGAAGATATTTTTAAGATATTTTAATTTATCCAAAGCAAAGCAGAGTTAAACTGTAAAATGCTCCATGTATAGTGAAGAACTTTCAGAAAATTCTTTTCAGCTTGAAGACTTTACTATTTTTCTTCAGATAATTTGTCATTTGTTGGTGTTTTTTTATTTAAGATATTTTAAATGTAGGGTACACTTGCCGAAGAACAGAAGAATGTACTTTCTCTGATGAAAGAGTTTTTTTTCCCCTAAAGTATTCTCTAATGTTTTGGTTCTTTTTCATTGACAGGGTTGGATTTCAGTTTGTCAAAAATAATTGGTTAGCATGATGTCTGTTGGCTCAGATGTAATGGCTGAAATTAAAGGCAGTACCAAACAACTTGTATTAAACTCATTAATATAAATGTATATGAATGCCAGGTTTTATGTTTTGAATGTAATGCACAGTTCAGTGTTTGAAAGAGATGAGAATGAAATGTGAACTATGTCCACTCAGGCAGAACATAATGATTTAATATACAGTCAGTTAACATCTTGTTGACAACTTTCTGAGTCCCAAGGAATCCTCATAGTGGAGCTGAGCCATAAAAATAAGACCATTTAAGCAAACCTGGGCTGTATGAGGTTTTATCTGGCACAAAAAGGCTCCTACTGACTATGAGCCTATTGTGTTGTGAGTTGGATACAAAGTGGAAGAAAGACGTAATGCATCCGAATTTAAGGTATGATGGTCAAAATATTTCCCCCCCTGCATTTTCATCTGTTTCTCTGTAGTCTTATAAATGTCTGCAGACTTGGTAGTTTTGTAAATAAGAACACCTATGCTTTGCCAAAAGAGATCTTGCCACTTAAGAAAGGATTCCACATTTATCTGCATTCAAAATAATATGTCAGTAAGGAACTCTGAAGAAAATTCCTGTCTGAATGCCTTTCCTTTCAGGGTTGAGGGGCTTAACTGACCTTTGGTAGTTTTCTTATATTGATTCAGGATTCATAGTTCAAACTCAGAAATAAACTCTGGGGTGATATTTATTTTGCTAAAATTCATTCTTTACTTGTGATTGAAAAAATTCACCACATCCTGTAAATATAAGAAAATCTGTGTTTCTTTGCTTTGATTTGCTGATGTCACAAATGCAAGAGAAAGCAAGAGTATAATAATTCAATTTTTTCTCTTGTTGGGAAATCTAATATAAATGTGTAACTCTTTATCAATGTCTTTCTGTAATTATAGCAACAATATGACAATAAACAAAAAAACCCCAAGAAATCCTTCTTACATAAGCTTAATCTCAGTGGCAATTATTTTATTCATCTAGCTTACCGTTACTCTTGCAATTACCTTGCTCTTCCATCTCTAACACATTTCCAGAGTGAACTGACTTTGAATTATGACAGCCTATTTCACCTGAAAATTAGAGTAAAGGTACATTAAACCACATTCTATGGCATTGCACTCTAAAAGTTCACATTTTTTCAGGCCATACATGTTTATTCATTCATTTTAGTGAAATGTCACAGTTCAGTTTAGTTCAAAATCTCCTTAGACACAAATTTATCCTCTCATCCACAGGTAATGAATTTTTATTTATCATGGCTACCTACAAACAGGCAAACAATAACATTTTAAACCCGTCAAAGGCTTTGAGACTGCTGAATCCACGTGCTGCAGTTCTTGCCCTTGGACTGTACATCTCAGTCTTTGTAATGTTTTTTTACAATACTAATTTGCTACAGAGTACCTAGGCTCAAAGATGCAGTGCCAATAGATGTGAAACAGCAGGCTGTACACAGTAGGCCTATTGAGAAGCCTCTTTGGTCTTCAGAAGTGATTACAAGGTCACATCAGAAATTGCTGTCTTCTGCACACACATTTGGGTTCAAAGGTGCATCACTCCTTGAGAAACGTGAACCCACATTCCTGTCTTTTCTAAAAGTCATATTATTTTGATTTAGCGATGCATTTAAACCTGTTTTGGTCCTTTTATTACTGAAAAGCAGAACAAAGGACTGAAAGTATGGACTTGTCAAGCACCAAATATGTGGAAGAAGTAAGGAGAAGATGACCATTACAAGAGATGACTGAAAACTAGGAGAAATAGGAAAACAAATATAATAAGGGAAATGTGAGGTAAAATTATTATCAACAGGGAATAGGAAAAATACTGCATAACAGGATGATGCAAGATATAATCTGGAAGGGAAGCTATGTCATGTATGGTGTCATATAACTTGACTTCAACAAGGAATATGCACAATATCCCATTTTATCCTCATAGCAAAAATTATGAAGCGTGGACTGGATAAGCAGAAAATGAGCGGAAAACTGGCTAGACCTTTGTGATCAAAGCTGATCATTACTGTATTGTGAAACTAATAGAAGACTTGCTTGTAACTGGTGCTTCCTCTCAAGGATCAGTATTTGAGCCACCACTGACCAATGCATATACTAAAAGATTGAATGATGGCATGGAGAGCACTCTGAGCCGCTTTGCAGGCAATAACAAACACAGGGGAGCAGTAAGTATGCTGGAGGGTAGGGCTGCTACTCAGATGGACTACAACAGGCTGGAAAAAGGACTGACATAAATCTCATGAAATTCAGAAAGGGCAAATGATAAGTCATGCATTGGGGCAGGAATAATTCCATACACCAGTACAGGTTAAAGACTGACTGTTTATAAAGCATATTTGCAGAAGTGGACTTTGGGGCCCCAGCAGATGAGCAGAAATTTGAGCCAGTAATGAATCCTTGTAACAAAGATGGTTACCAGCATCTTGGGCTGCATTAGTGAGATGGCTGCCTGTAAGCTGGAAGAAATTATTTTTTCCCTCTATTTATTACTTGTGAGGTCACATCAGGAGTGTGCATCCTTGCACAACATAAAAAGACATCAATATATTGGAATGTATCCAGCAAAGAGCTACCCAATGTTCATGGGACTGGAAAGCATAAAGTACAAGGGAAGGTTAAGTGGACTGGATTTTGCTCAAACTTAAAAAGAGAAAAGGGAGATGTTAATGTTAATACCTAAGAGTAGAGCTCAGGGAGGTGGGCCCAGAATCTTCTTAGATGTATGTAACAGCAGGGTAGGCAGCAACAGACAATAGTTACAACAGAGGATATTCTCAACTAATGCAGGAAGCAAGAGCTATCAAATATAGTGGAATATGTGGTTTCTGAGATACGTGTGGAACTTCCATCACTGGTGATACACAAACTTTGTCAGGGCAAGACCCTCAACAGCTTAGTAGAAACGACCCTGCTTTAAGCAGCAGATTTGTGGTGGGTTAACTTTGTGCAGCAGTGAGATGTTTACCCAGGGGAGAAAATATGAGAAAAACATTTATGGGTCAGAATAGAGACGGGGAGGTCACTTAGCAATTACCATCATGTGCAAAACAGACTCAGGAAAATTAATTTATTGCTAATTAAGATAGATTTGACTAGTGAGAAAAACGGATTAAAAATTAAAACATTTTACTCCTTTCATTCTCATTGTGCCCTCCAGTGTATCCATTTTGCAGCTGGTTCTTTCCAATTTAAATTACTCTCTGATTTTGTGATCCAGAGTCAGTGGCAGGCATATGGAAAGATGATATAAAGAGACTTATACACACAGCAGTAACAACTACATGGTACAGGTGGATCTATGGGAACCTGGACAAGGAGAAGGAAGAGTAAAAAGGAACAGCTGCTCATCAACCTTGTTTCAGTGTATGTATATATGAATACCACAGGAATCCTTACCATGGTGAAACTACAGGAGATCCGTCGACTATCTATGATTGCATATAAAATGTGCAAATGATATCATTTTGAAAACAAAACACATGCTTTGGAATAGTCAGAATTGTGATATTTTAATATTTTCAGATAGCAGTGTTGATAACTTGTAAACAATTTTTCATTAGCTTTAAAGGATGATTTGCAGGACTGATTAATGCATCAAATAAGTAAATATATAGGGCTCTATGTTTTGTGCTGAAATGAGAATTTGATGCAGAAAAGGTATAGACATAAAGACATTATCCTTAAAGTTACCAGTGACTCTTTGATGAATTATCACAATTTTAGTGCATCTATGCCAAAGAAGACTGTATCAGCCACAATGCAAACCTTTTCATAAACAGAGGTATAGTAACAAAGAAAAAAAGACTTGTTGGTGCAAAATAGCTTCTTTTCTGAAGTACCAGTATTTTCTCCTTATTCTCCTAAAAAATAAATGCAGTCAATTCAAACTTTATCTCTTTCCAGATTTCACAAAAAGTATGGTTTTCATAAAATAGGTAATAGCAGTGCTCTTCTTTAGCTTAACTCTAGTCACTACTGTGATTCTCAATTTCATCCTGCCCTCCGGGGAAATAACCACACACTTGTCATTTGGGCTAGGAGTGCAGTCATCACTACAGAAAACCATTTCTCATGCTTGTCACTCAGCTCTTGAAAGGATACACATCCACATATTGTATGTCACGTGCACTCCACATGCTGTAAATAATCATCTCACACTTTCGATCTGCACAGAAAAACATGACTATTTGCAGAGCTTCGTATTGGGATTTAAATTGAAATAATGCCCAAACAACCTAGAAAGCGCTTAGCTCTTGAAACTAGTTTAAATGCATTCTGTGTAACAGTGAAATTAATTCTTGCAATCTATTTGTTACAAAATTTCATAAACTATGCTTTCTTATGCCATACTTTTATTTTTGTGAGGCTTTGTGCTCACAGGAATATTTAAAACAGTTTTAAAAATACAACACCACTGTCCAAAGTATTCTATGTTTTTTTGCTGAATACATGGGCTCTGTATAATTTGCCTAATCAGCTGAATGTATTCATATGTTAATAGATTTGACTTATTGAAATTTAATTTTACAAAGTAACTATTTACAGACAGACTTTTACAGCTGCAAGATATTCATGTCTGGTGAGATTAATTTTAAAAAAAAAGAAAGAGAAACATCACAACTCCTTATGTGAAATGGACATCAAAGGTTACTCTGTTCAAGCATAGTGTTTCTAATCCTCTGTTCACACTGGGGAAAACAATGGAAGTTTTATTACAATCATTCAAAAATGCAGACCAATTTTACATTGACTCCTCACAGAGAGTAATTCATCTGCCTACAAATCTGTTCAAAAGAGCTATAAGTTTTTTTACGTTTACTTCTACATACAATGTCTTCAACACCTTGGACTCAGATGGCTGCATTTTGTGAACTTACTTTTATTATGAAAACAGATTTCTGTCTTTCCTTCTTTCTTTCCTAGAATATAGGATACAAAGCAATATGGTGCTCCATGTGAAACTGGGGTGAAGCTAGAGTATTTGTTATAAAGAATCTGCTTTACAACTGAACCTAAATGTTTTCACAACTACTCTTCTTTACTTCTATTTACTACCCATTTCTCTCTTCCTTCCCAATATTTTCATTCTTTTCAAGTTACATAAATGAACAGTTATGCTACTCCACACTTCAGCTTTCACTTCTAATTTTTTGCACACCATCATTTGTTCTGGTTTTTAGTCCAACCCCAGCAGATGGAAAGGTACCTTTCATGAACATTCAAAAATACACAGCAGGTTTTTGCACAGTGCCAGACGTCTCCTTTTGTTCACCTTAAGCTAAACTCACTGGAAACTGTGAAAATCTCTAGGTCACTCAGGACCACAAAACATTAGGAGATGGTTGGAATATTCTGCCACCAATTTGGAGTAATTATAGTTACCCTAATAGAAGTTATTCAATAGGCAAAAAAGTAGAGAAGTAGAGTTCCATTCTTTCTCAACATTTTTGCCCATACTTGGATACATATTTTTCTCTTCTCTATACTGATCACTAACCTTGGTATCATTTATACTGTTGAAGGTATTAAGACCATCTTTTTTCCAGCAACTATCAGTACATTTAATTATAAATGTACTGATAGTACATAGGTTTACTTTAACAGCTTAATTGATTACTTAGGATGCTACATAATCTGTGCATAAAGTAGATATAAGACACTCTACAGAATATGGTGCAATTCCAGTATTACGTGTATTAGAAAATCACAAGAACTACTACTTCAAGATTAATATAAATAGGGAATTACTTATTTCGTCTTAGTTCTTCTTTTTTTTTTTCAGACATCTATTAAACACATCTGAAGACAATGAAGTTGGTATTCTATAACTTTGAAACTAGGACTTAATCCTAAACATATGAATGGCCTATATTTGTATTTGTAGTGTAAAGAAAATGCCCCACTGTACTCAGCACTGGTGAGGCCACACCTTGAGTGTGGAAAACTACAACTGCAACTGCGTTAAACAAGGTTGTAACAATGTAGGGGTTGGTATCTTCTCCCAAACAACAAGAGATAGGACAAGAGGATTTGGCCTCAAGTTGCATCAAGGGAGGTTTAGATTAGATATTAGAAAAAAGTTCTTCACTGAAAGGATGGTCAGGCATTGACAATGATGAGTTCCCATACCTGCAGGTATTTAAAAGACCTGTAGATGTGGTGCTTAGGGACATGGTTTTCTGGTGTACTTGGCAGTGCTGAGTTTACAGCTGGACTTGATGATATGAAGGGCCTTTTCCAACATAAATGATTCTATGATTCTATGATTTTAAACCACAAATGTCCTCTGTGGGTTTTTTTACTTCTATTGAAATCTCTGATACCAGACCTCTGTCAGAAACAGAATAGACTGTATCTTGTATTCAAGTTATTAAAACAGTTCTACTTCTCACATTTTGTAGAAGAGTGTGTGTTTATGCTTCCATATAATTTTCCACTCAAAATATATTCAAATATTAATCATGAATATTCAGAACAGAGAAGAGAGATATTTAAATAATGAAATAATTACCGAGAGAGAAAAAGATTGCATGATTCCAAGCTGAAAATGAAACAAGTTTCTTCTCAAGTCTAGGGACGATATGTACCTTCAAATAAGATTTCAGTCCTGAAATAAGAAATTGTTTTGAACAAGAAAGCATTTATTCAGACTTCATTATTGCTGTGATCACCATCTAAGCTGATCATTTTATCTTTCACTGTTATTAATTCAAGCTTTATTATCATCCTCTCCCGATGTAAGTGGTGTTACAAGTCGATCTTACTTTCTTTTAATTGGCATTTAGACACCATGTAAATCAAAAGTGTCTTTTTCTGATTCATACTTGCTGGTTTCATTTTGCATACACCACAGAGAGGCTTCAGTAACACACACACACACACACACACACAAAAATTTCCTCAGTCACCTTCATCCTCTCTCTCTCTTCACACTGAAGAAAAGCAGGAGGGCCACTTTTCATGTCTCCTTGAATGAGCTAGCTATGTTTTTTGCCTGTCTCACTGAGCATTTAACTGTCATAACGGCAAACCACTGGCCTTTTCATACATTTTGAAATAATACATTGTCTCTTTGGAGATAGCACTGTCATTTGTTTTCATTTCACCAGCACGTCACTCTTCAGATTGAAATATATATTAAAGGGAAAGTCCACTTTCTGAGAAATGCAATGAAACGGATGAGTTTTCTTAAACTGCATTTCATCTGAAACACAATCCTCTTGCAACAAACAGTATGATGGATTATAAAATATATTTTGAAATTCAATACTCTTTTGTTGCTTATATTATTGTAATTCTAGAGGAGAACACAGGAGACGAGTTGTCTACTTGTCAAAATTTCGGCTTCATTTTACAAGCTTGTCTATATTTATGCAATTTTCTCAGAAGGAGTAATCTGAAATAGTGTATATAAATACATAAAAATATGATTTTTTTCTCATATCTATTCTTATGCTATATATTATTGAAAACTTGCCTTCCCTGCAATAGCAGAAGGAAGGAGAATCAAATATGCTTTTAGATTTATTGAACTCAACAATCAAGAATACAGATAGGTTTGAATATGACTTACTATTTACCCTTGCATTTGAAGGCAATTGCTGAAATATAATAATTCATTCTTCAGACAGTCTCAGTGGCTGCATGTGTGCTTGTGTGCTTCATTGCCTGTACAAGTTCTCATTACCAAAGTCCAGAGTCTACAACAAAGCAAAATTAGCATAAGGGATATTTCAATATTAAGCAATCCATAGATCATCCAAAAATTTTCATATTACTCGTCTAAAGAGGTACAATAAACCCTTATTTTGATCCAGCAACAACTGAATGTTGACTCACAGACTGCTTCAATAAAGCATGAAGCAAAGCGCATTTACAATGAGATTATGAAAAATTGTCAGTTATGTCTTTGTTGGTGGTTGGTTGTTTTTGGTTTTACTGTTGTGGTTTGGTGGGTTTTGTTTGTTTTCTTTAAACAAACAATATTTAAACAATATTAAGAGCAATAAATAAAATCTATTACTTTTTCGTTAAGAGAATTTTTTGCAAGTAGACTTAATCCATCTCTTTTAGTTAATTCTACTTATACCCCCTTGAAAGAAGCTTGTAGCTTCTTTCCCATTTTAGCTACCTGTATCTGTTTACAAGAAAAATCTCTTTTCTCTGTCCTTGGTAAATATTCTTCTCAATAAATTAATATTAAATTAAATTTTAACATTGATTAGAAACTACACAAGTTAATAGATTCATATAAGACCTCTCCAAAATTTTATATCTCTTCTCTAACTAGTATACATGTGGTATGTTGAAAATGTATAATAAGTGGAAATAATAATTTCCTCAATGTTTTATGGGTGTGAGTTTGCATCTCTTTGCACACATACAATAAATAAACATAATGGCAACTCTACAGAGATTTTTACATGGATTTAATGCCTCATCATAGGCAGGAAAATCTGGAAAAGTATTCTATAGGACAAAGGAGATTTAGACAAGTTTTGTACCAAGGACAAAAAAATTATTTTGAAATTTACACAAATTCTCTATTCTGAGTCAATGCACACTTGGATTGCTTTGTCTTACTCTTGATGACAAGTTATAGTCTAAGTTCTTAAAGTAAAAAGACTTCTCAAGACAGAAAAAAATGTTGTCATTGGAATCATGCAGGGTTTTTCTTCTTCATGAGAAACTTTAGACAGCAGAATACATAACTTGGTGTAGTGTGAGAAAAGCTGGAGTAAATGACCCTTCATTTTCATATGATTCTGTGATTCAAAATTTCTAATATAGCTGACATAACGTATCATCATCATGGCTAAAAGTACCAAAGAATTTATCAAAATCTTTTGAGACATCTGTATTATTAAAGTGATTCTAAAAAGGTCAGAGTATTTAAAAAAATAAATTTTGCAAAAACATTATTGTAAAACAAGAAAAAAACCCAAACCTGTACGGTGTATTGGAACCTGACATTTCTAATATGCGCCACTTTTTCCTACATCTATTTTATTTCCTTCAAATGAAGATACTAAATTGTGTTTGAGGAAAATAGTAGAAAGAAAAGGGTTTTACAAATAAGTCTGGCAACAATTTTTAAACCATTCCAACACACTGTATCTGTCAGAACCTAGAATTACTCTGAAATATTGCAGTGATATTCACAATTGTGATGAAAAATCAAGTGGATTCATTAGCTAAAATGAAAGGAGTAGCAAACATAAGCAACATAACGTTAATATATAATAAGGGCAGGTGATCAGACTAAGTGTCAAAAGAGGGTATTCAAAAATTGTTATATCTTTTGACATGTTTTTAGTGTATTCCTTCACTGAGCTGTAATTTTGCTTGAAAGAGCAAAATATGTTTTTCCAGCGTAGGACTTGTACATTAAGACCCAAATAACCTTGGGATGCTAACTATATTGAACAATACAAGGATTTCATGACAATTTCTCTTTTTGTAACTACTGTATTCTTTGTGTATGAAATATTTGTATGTCTATGAATACGCAAGCAGGCAACTGCACCTTTGGTTCTTAACTCATGACTTTTTAGAAAGTAATTTACACCAGTTATTGCAAAGCAAGCCTCTCAAAATTGTCTCAGCTAGAATTGTGTGCATACATTATTTTGCAATTTAGAAGGCAAATGGGGAGAAAGGATGATGGTTCTTTTTCTCTTTTGTTTTTTTAAATTAAAAAGTAATATAGCATTTGTCACTTTAAGCAATGAGCAATTAGAGAAAAAGGATGTATGCTACCATAAGTACATTTGTGAAAATGTAGCCCGTTATTTTTCTCCCTAACCAGCAATATTCTGTGGATTTAGATCAAATTATATGATGAAAACCACATTTTTATCAAAGTTGCCTTTAACCAAAAAGAACAATACAAGGCAAAATGTTTAATCAAGCTTTAATTGTGTAAGTTCCACAAAACTGAAAAAAAAATCCAAGCAGAACTAAACAACTTCTTTTCCCTAAAGGCATCATGCTCAGCCTTTACTGATGAAGATAACAGCTTTTCTTCCCTGAATGATTTTAACTGAGCAGTCCTAGAAATACATTTTTGACAAGCACACTAAATATCTCAGAAAACATGAGGACCCAGAGTAGACCCGGCCTGTTTAGAAGCATAGTAAACTAGTGACTATCATTTCTCTAAGAGGAGAAAAAGGTAAATGAGCTGTTTTTCCTGTGTACTTCAATTAAATGAGTTAGATAGGTCCTTACTAATGGAGGCTGGAGTGTGGTATTATCTCCGCTCTTTACAGGTTACTATGAATATATTTCTTCCATGTTGGGGGAGCACACAGTGAAGAAGATGTGCCTATATCTGCTTGTTATCATCCTTACCCTGTTTCTTTGGGAACAGTGAGCTTTCCTAGCTAGAATTCTTAGAAGGCATTAATCAGCTTAATATTCAACTACTGAGAAATGTGTTACTTCAGCAAAAATTTGGACATGAGTCAGTTTTATACGTAAAATACATAAAAGAGTTATTAATTCTGAACTTTCCCTTTGCTTTGGGGGCAGAATTCTGCCTCCAAAGCAAAGATAAATTAGGCTTTTGCTAATAGGAAACTTAATTTCAGCCAAAAAAAAGAGAAAAAATTATTATAAAACTAGGAAAATCAAGGATGTAGAAGATACTAATTTCTCTTCTCTAGCTCTATTAACCACCATAGGATTAGTTAAGTAGGTAACTCAACTGGATGTGGCAAGAATGGACATCTAGTATGAGTACCAGCTGTAGTGAGGAAATCTGGCATTTACTACAAAATCACAAGGCAAACAAGTTTTGTGGACACAAACTGAAAGGGCAAAGTCCTTTTCTTATAAATAGTGTATACAAAGTGCTTTTCTTCTGGAAATAAATAAACTAAGATAACTTTTTACCACTTTTAGGTATTTTTGAGGCACCTATCACTACAATGCATAAACACAAAAATTCTTGTTTTCTTTTTATTCCTTATGATTCCCTTTCCTGTAGTCTACATCTTTTCCTATGTTGACTGAAAGATAAATCCCAGTCTTGCTCTCTGTATTTTTGCTGACCCTCCAAACCAGGATTCAACAAACACAGAAGGGGAAAAATTTTTTGTGTTGCTACCATCATAAAAATACCAAAATGTTGTGATTCAATTTTGAAGTATACTGTCCTGCAAGGTATATTTTAATTACTATAAGTTTTACAAGGAATCTCAACCATATATTTATATGGTATTTTAATAAGTGTCAGCTGTCTCAGTGCAGCAGCTTCTCAAAAGATAATGATGATGATACTTTTCTAGCTACTGCATTTCCAATTCTAAGAAATATACCTGAAAAAGTTATCTAGATGCTGATATATGAACTGAAGGAGTTGGTAAAAGATTACAGAAATCAGTCTTAAAATTGCTTCCAATGCATGCTTACAAGATGCTTCTCTTTCCCTTGTACTACACAATGATAATCAGAGTTAATTGTACCAAAAAGAAAATATTTGCCATTCATCAATGATAATAAATCGATTTTACACCAGGAGCAGGGTACCTAAGCCATTCCTTCTTTTGGTTGCTGGTTATGAAAGTTTCTCTCTTAAATTGCTACTTAACGAAACCTACTGAAATGGAATACATTCTGTATTTGCACAAAATTTATTATTTGTGTCCTTTGGAATTGGTCAAACACTATAATTTCAGTTTCCTGAATGAAACTCTCAAAAGATGTATTTTTATGCAAAAATTTTAAATTAATCTTTTGAATTTTTGATGGCAAAAAGTACTTGTGATATAAAGGAATATGAGGGAGTTCTTAAAAAATTTACAGTCAAACACCAGAGTTAGCATAAGAGCTACTAATATACCAGCCTGGTATGTGTGCATGTGTGTATGTGAACATTTCAGGTGGGGGGAAATGTCAGCTAAAGAATGAAAAAAAAAGTTTGGTAAAAAGCTGCTATGATTGGCTGGATAACATTGACATTTACTGTACCAGAAAATTATGGAACCATTAGAGCAATTAGCTGTCAGTCATTTCTGTGAATAGTTCTAAAATAAGGTTATAGAAAAAGTATCTGTATAGCTTATTTTTTAAAGTGAGTTTCGCAGAAGCCACGAAAGTGTTTAGGAAGTGCTGTCATAGAAAGTCTTTTATTTCTTTTCCCCTCCAAACAGTAAAGTGAGGCACTGAGGAGCACAGCATTAGTCTAAACATCACTGTAGAGAAGTGAAAAAGAAAGAGGACTTGAGGGTCAGAAATATAGAGCAATTCAGTGTAGAACCATATAATTTAAAAAGGCAATTTTTCTCCCCAAAAACCTGAAATTTGGAAAGGTCAAACTAATTTATACAACTTTTTTTTCTTAAGGAATAAACAGTTTTACCATAATGCTAGGAAGTGTTCCTTCTTTATTGCTTTCTTCCTTGAGAACACTCTGCCCTGGAGACAATTTCTGTAATTCACTGAAAGAGAAACTGGAAAAAACAGAGAGAATGATGGAAATTCAGGCACCTGTGAAGTTTGAACGTGTGTGCTTGAAGCAAACTCCTTAAAGATCAGTTATTTAACCTATCCCATAAACCTTGCTCTACTGATTTCTGTTTCTCAAAGTGGTGACAACACATCCTGATACTAACTTTTTATGGCTTAGGAAACTGTGTCTCACATTTGGTTTATTTTATTTTTTTTTAAAATACGTAACAGGGTGATGTTAAAAGAGTTACCCATCATAACAAATATGTCTGTTGCAGGTAAAAAGTCAATAAAGATGTCTGAAAACTGATCCTCCTTTAAATCTCATTATTAGCTTACTGAAAGGCTGCTGTGTCATCCAAATGGCTACAAGAGAATGATAAATCTATAATCCTATGGCAAAAAACAATTTCAAAAGAAATATGGCTCCTGATGCATGACTGTTTAAACTGTGAAAAAAATTACACTATCTTTTTTTATCTTTTAAAATTCTTATGTACACAAAAGTAAGGATACTACTTAAAATCATATATAAAAGCATGTTATTATGAGGTCTCTAGCATCTGACCATGACTACAGTATGCTGGAAGGTGATGCATAGTCAGCAAGCTGGCTCTGCAGGTCTATGCACAGCAAAAATCTGTCACATTCTTCACATCAGCACTGGGTGCACAAGCCTGCTTATTGCTGTAGGCACAGCTTGGGATGCTTCCTTTGTCTTTCCTGCTTTTCCTGCCAAAGAGCATATGATGTTCACTGTTCATATATATTTGTCTCCTTTCTCACCTTGCTGTCTTGTTATTATTAGTGGCTAGGAGCTCAGATGGCTGGTGCCCAAGCTTTAGAAAACTTTTTATTCCTAAAAGTACTTTGAAGCTGTTCTTTCAGCTAATCTTAATCCCATCCACAGTCCTTTCTGCCCATTCACCATCACACCTGGCATACACCTTTGGCCATGATGAAACTTATGTGCTCATTACACCATGGAACTCAGCTGAAGCATTTAGGTGGACAAGCTTCTTCATTCTGAAAGATTTTGCCTAACACACAATGTTATTTTGGTGAAGTTTTAAACCAACAACTGTTAGGTTCAGCTTCAGTTAGCTCTTACCTTGGAAATGCAAAAACTGTAATTTCATGTTCATTGTTTTCATGGCACATAATTTGATAGAGTTCATCTATCTCCAACACTGAAATTTTGATCTTAGTCTAGTTGTTCCTCTAGTATGGAAACTATGCTATAGCCCTAATAATCCTCTTCACCTTTTCTTGTCACATACTTCATACCTTTTCGTTGAAGGATTTGAATTGCTTACAATCTTTGTAACAATTTAAAATAGTCCAGTAGTTCTAATTTTAAATTATTGTTCCCAGAGTGTGTATGTGTGTGTGAGTGTGTGTATATATGTGTTTGTAAACACTCCTAACATTGTAGCAAAAACGTTCCTTTAAAGCAAACAACTCATAGTACCGTCAAATAAGTTGAGAGAACAAAGCTTTAAATAGTTCGAGTTAAATGTGTTTTCCTGGCCTACTCCACAGCATTTATTGCAAGAGTATATTTCATCAATTTCAAGTGTGAAGTGAGTAAACAAAACAAAGCAAACGAAAAGGAAGGGAAAATTATTTAAGACTTACTAAATATTTCATTAGCTGAAGATTTTTGTGTCTTCAAACAGACTCTGGGGGTGCACTACTGGAGTCATCACAGAATGTGTGAGGAGGAAGGCGACCTGTGGAGTCTGTCTAATCCAGGACTCTTTCTCCAAGTGTGGTTAGATAAAACAGATTATCCAGAATATTGTGCAGTCAGGTTTGTATATCTCAAAAAGAGACATTTTACAACCTCTCTTAGCAAGCTAATTAGCCTTACAGGAGAGAGAGACTGACAGAAAGGTAAAGAGGCAGGAGAAATAAAGAAAAATAAGAGAAAGTTTTATGTGCAAAGATTCACATACTCCTTCCCTCGCCTCCGTTCACATAAAAGATAATTCCCCTCCTCCCCTGGTCTGTTCTTCCTGAGGAAAGGGTGACCCATCCACAGCAGCACTCCAACCATGTGAGCTGTCTCTTCATGTCTCTTTGAACTCAACAAAATTGCAGCTGTCAGTCCATGCACAGATCTCCACCTCCCTTCTTTGTTCCCCATCGTGTGTGCATTAGCATACAGGTACTTCAGAGAAAATCTCAGTCATGTTAATTTCATGGAAAGGGTCTGAGAGGCTCCCTTGATCGGAAAGGCTCTTTCTGTAATGCTGTCCTACAGCCACTTCCTGGTTTGTGTGTGTAGAATTCAGATGACCCCACTCCAGCCCTGGAGGAGTCATGTGTGCCCTTTCTTCACCTCAAGCAGAAAGGAGTGTAAATGCAGAAGGTGAAAGAAGAAAAGAATTTTGAAAAAAACTCTACAATATACAGAAACAAGACCAGAACGAAAGGAGGAATGCTTTCAGTGAAGCAAAACCACAGAATTACTCAGGTATTTGAGAACATAATTTTAACTCATTTTACTGTGATGGCTTGCTTCAGACAGCTAAGAGAACACTTTAGAGAATATGTTATACATGCTAAGTCATTCCCTACTGCTTTTCCATCAGATCATACTATTTAATTAAATATCAATAAGCCCATTGATTCATAGGATAATTCAGGTTAGGAGGGACCATCTACAGAAATAGTAATTTGTGGGTACATGACTATTAACAGCATTAAGTGAATGAAAAAAATAATGAAAAATATTTCTGTTCTGAAAAGCACTATTTATGTAGCTGCTGTAGTTCCTATGTAGGCTCTCCAAGATATCTAACAATGCCTTTGAAGGAAGCTGAATGTGGCTGCAATAGTATGTTCATGTATATCTGCAAATAAAAGTGAGAAATAGCCTTTGTCTCCACTTTTAGTTCAATGTATGACTTGCAAGATGGAATTCAGGCTTTTGGGGAGGAGCAGTTTTTCTGATAATCACCTGTTTCTAAGTGCTACTGACTAACAGTAGAAGATATTTTACTATGCTGAGTTTCAGCTAGAAACTCAGAGAAACTTTAGAGTTACACCCTAAAATTATTTTATTCATGGACAAAAAAGTGACCCAAGTGAAACAAACTTCAGAAAAAAACCCAAAACCCAAACCCAAGCAGATATCAGAAAAAAAAAATTGAAGTTTTCAAAACTATTCTTATTTCTAAGGATTGTTGTGTATTTATTTGCTTAATTACCTTCCACATTGCAGCTCAAATCCCATAAAGAGAAATTATAGGGAAAAATTATAAAAGTATGATTAGTTACAAGACCATAAAAACATGAAATTTAAGATGCTGTTAGAATACATACCTTTGATTTTTTCCTATAATTTTATTGAAAACTGCTTTCATAAAAAGGAAGTGAAAGGGAGCAATATTTTTAGGGAAAAATAAAGTAAATGAGAATGAGGTTTTTGGGGTTGGTTGGTGGGTGGGTTGATTGGTTGGTTGGTTGGTTGGTTTTGGGGGTTTTTAAACATTCATAAAAGAAGGATTACTCTTGGGAGCTCAAACTATGCTACAGGAACCAGATCTATTATCATTTTTGCACCTACATGACAGCTTGAATAAAATAAATTACATGAAATTTTGAAAACTTTCTTTAACAAAAAAAGATTATATAATTTTTGAAAGATGAATCCAAATCTTTAATATTACATTTCTACCTAATGTTTTCTTGGATAGATCTGAATTCTTCAGAGCACAGTTTATCTTAAAATCAATCCATAATTAATAAAATTCTGCCTTATTAAACAAATAATGTCATTTATCAGGCACCAAAGGAAAAGCTGCAGAAAACAAACTATTCTTATGCAGATGGCAGTAACAAAACAGACATAATTTTCTCTCTATCTCATGTCTGTTCTAATAAAGAACAAAAACCATGTTTCTCAAAAACTTCATCTAAATTCCCAAGACTTTGGGCACTGTTGTGATTTTTTTTTTCTTTTTTTTTTTTCCTTTTTTTTTGGACTTGAATATATTTTAGCTTTCTATTGTTCTTGTACCAAAAAAAAAATACTCAAAGGAAATAAAAATTTAGTTTTCTGATCTAAGGGGAAAAAATCCCATGAAAATAAATAAATTTTGAAGAATTTTGCAAGTATTTTTTTTAACAATTATTCTAAATTTAAAACTAAGTCTTCCTCAAAAGTTCCTAATTTCAAAAGAAAGTTAAAATGCAGCCAGAAGTTATAGCAGAAAGTATCTTACCACCATTGTAGGATACTGAAATTGGAGTGGTTATTTTAGTTTGTATTACAGTTCATTCAGGTAAAGTCTGTAGAAAATTCTCATGTTTATAATTCTTTGTTCTCTCTTCAGAAAATCATCTGACACTATGTAATTGGAATCTATAACATCGATTTGCTTTAATTTAACGCCCTTTTAGTGTCAGCTTCTGAAAAGATGTGTCCAGTTTCAGTTTAAAAAGGCTTGATCACTGATTCAGGCTCATAGCACCAAAAATTTTCCACATGTACATTTCATGGGTGTTTATTTCAGGTGCTTATGCCATAAAAGGATTTCCAGTTCTGACATATATCTCTTTGTTTATACAACTGGGAAGATATAGCCAAATTTTTCAAAGCAGATTTTGCACACAAAAATTAAAATTTTTTTGCAAATAAGATGCAAAATTATTCAACGGTATCAAGATTGCCTGTTTCAATTTTCTGTGTGTATCAGTTGTTGCATGCAGTGTAATACACAGGTTTTCCATATTAATAACTTTTATAATACAAACTTCAATTGACTAAATCATGTTGCTTTTTGCTTTCGGTCATGTTGCATGGCTTCTGCAACACTCTCATGGGCAGGATGGAACAAGGATGTAATGTCTTTAAGAAAGCTCTTAAAAGTAAAACATTCTTCCTCTTCATCTTTGGAGATTCAATTTATCAAAGGGAAATTTCACTTTATGAAGCAAAATTTCAGGTATTGTCAAAAAAAGCTGAGACATATCTAAGATGAGATGAGTGGGCTTGAATTTGTTCTTAACTCTTGTAATAAAAAGTGTTGTCAAATTTTTTTACTTAAAATTTATGGACTTAATCCCACAAAATATATATATTTTAGCAGAACAGTATTTGGTTACAAACTGGGAAAAGGCACTCTCATGGGTCCTAAAGAAACTGCTTGTTTTGAACAATATGCTGAATACATGCTTCAGGTGTGCTGCTTTCGCCATCTGCAGCTGCACCATTTGCAGCAGTTATCACTGCAACTTTCAGGTGACTGAAAGGGGAGAATAAGTGATAAAAATTAAATGAAAAAGCTACTGTTACTCACAAATATCATGACACTAATTGTTCAGCTGCTGCTGGTTATAGCAGAATACCTCCCCTCAGAATAAAACATCATCGCTTCCTTCATTGCTGAGGTTGTTCCTAAAGAAGGATAAGGGATTGTCTGAGTGGCTCTGTTTTTCTCCTCACCCAGTCAGCAAAAGAAATTATCAATAAATAATATTGAAATCTCTTGGAAGTTATAGTGATTTTGAATATGGACATAATCCTATTGTATTTGCCTGTGGATAGTCTGTGTACTTCAAAAACAAAGGGAATTTTTCAGTTAGAGAAGCATTTTGTCCATACATACAGAACATAGAGTAGATATATGTACCTAAATATGTTCATCTAGTAAATATAGATACTTGCATTTACAAAAAAAAGACAGAGATTTTAAAACTAGAAATTCCAGTAGAATATTCTAGGAGCAGACTACTGATTATCAGTGTTCTGTATATTTGCAAAACTATTTGAATATGCACTTAGTGTGGACATTAACAGTAAATCAGTATTACACTGACCAATCCCTAAGGTGCAACAGAGCACAAAAATACTTGCACATACATGCATTCATTATCAGGGCAAGAGAACTGATTTTGCTAAGAAATGAAGGCATACCATACTTTCTCCATTTTTTAAAAAGAACCTTTTTTTTAAAAGGGTTTTTTTTTTTTTTCATGTTTAAGGTATTAATCTTAAAAGTCCAGTCAGAGAATCAAAAAACCCACAACCTATTCAGGGGTTACTGGCACAAATATTAAAATATTAAAGTACTCAAAAAAAGAAGAAAATTTGTAGTAAAGTCTAATTCTTTCTTTTTACATTGCCTTCACCATTTTCCCGTTCTAAGGCATTAGTATTAAAAAAGGTGAATAAATCATGTGTAAGTGGTTTAAGTCTATAATAATGGTATCCTTAAGTATTGATAACACATAGGGTGTGTTAATACAATGTTAATACAAATCCTAGATTCCTAGGGACAGAGTCATGTGTATTTAGCAAGTGTTCTGACACTGACAGGTAAGACAGAAATACATCTGCTGAGGGCCTGAATTTGCAGGAGCTGCAGACAGAGCTCTATAGATACACTAATGCCACTGAAACATGTTTAACATGTTAGAATAAAGAGAACAGAAATAAGGGTGCATTTGGGCAATTTACTTTAAAATGGTGGAAACTTTGCAGCATTCAACATACTGCAGATAACACTTTACATTTCTCAAAAGTGTGTTGTGCCATTTCTACTACATCACTATTTTTACTGTTCAGCTTTTGTGCACTTACAGCACCATGATTTATTATCTTCTACCAGGTACTCTTCAAAGTAATTCTCAATACATTTCATTTCCTTCATTAGCTCTCCTCTTGTTTCTCTCCTTCACCCTTAATCTTCCTTGCTAACCTTTTCTGTTTAATTTTCTTTTCCTCTTTAAACATTGTATCCAAAATGCATCCTCCACAGTTTTAAGAGCAAAATCCCCAGGCGTTCACCTTTCTATTCTTCAATAAAACTCCACTTGCAAAGCGTGTAACTATCTCAGCATGTTATTAGTCAGTGTTGAGCAAAAGAAATGCTGCAGTGCTAAATGGAGTCATTAAAATGCCTAGTGACAACAATAAGTGCTTGAGGAAGCTGGCATTTCCCATTTGCTAGTCTAATAGCTATATTAGGGCCATCTTTCTTTTGTGGAGAAGATAAAAAGAAAATATTCAGTATTTGACTGTTTTCATTCTCCACCACTGCACTGCTTGTGCCCTGACTTTATTCTTCCTCTGCAGCTTCGTGCTCATTTCTGCAAAATTGTTAAGTCTGGTTCTCATTCCCTTTAAATCAATAGCAGTTTTAACATCAGCTTCAGTCAACTGTGTGTACCAAGCTCTTGGAGAAGGTGGCTCTCCACTGAGTAAACTCCTTTTTGTCTCAATGAGTGTTAAGAGCATCAAGCCTCTCTCTGCTTGCCTGTTACAGATAACCTTAGGTGCATCTAAATGGTCTAGTCAGGATACCAACAGAAGCATAAATGTGTTAGCACAGCAATCAACATAGGCCTAATTGACCCTAATGAAGAGCAGGATATTTTTTCTAGAGGCACAATTGGTTCTTGTTCAGCTTCCAGCACATTAGTCGGCTCTTTCTGATATCTGTCCTGTATTATGGTACCCCACTGTGTCATAAAATTAACAGCAAGTGGTATGTCCATTGTGATGGAATATTTTACAGTCTTCTACTGAAAATGGTGGGGTTTGTTCTGGCTTTAGTTTCTGAGTGGATGGTGTTTTATATATAAATATTGTATGCAGTGCACAAGTCTTTTTGGGGAGTTTAAATTATATAAGAAACAACTAAATGAATATACGGGCCTTATGCTTGTTTCTTCCTGGTGATATAAAAGTATAGAGGGATTCAAGGAATTTAAGATTAAGATTCACTCTCAAGTCTTCAAACAATTTCCTGAAATTTATTTGTTCAGCAGAAGCATCAATCAGGTAAGAGAAATAGGGATGTGCATGTAAAAGAAGAAGTAATAAAAAAAAAAAAGAAAAAAATGATGTTAAGTATTTTTTAAACAGAAACCGCTCAGCTTTGTACCAAAATCATTATGGAGCATATGTTTGTGCAAGCCTAAGAAAAAAACAAAAAGGTCAAAATTCAGGTCATTGTATATTCCAATTGCTAGCTTTGCTTTCATGTCTGTATCTCTCACTGGACACTCATTTAATATTTCTGTCATTTAACATTCCTGTCACAACATTTACTCCAATTTAAACTGTACTAACTGTCAAAATAAATTATGTAATATAACCTTAAGCAAGGAATTGTTAAGGGAGTTGGTATGTCCTCTCATTAAGCATCTGCTATTAAAAGTCACGCTATATGTTGAGCTAGAATCTCCAGACTGAACAAAAAGAAGTGGCTGATAATAATTCCATCTGTCATGAAATTAGGGGAAAATTGTCCACATTAGAGGAAATGTCTCAATGGCATAAAGATATTTATTTGCCTCTGAAACCTTAGAGAGCAAATAAGACTGTAGATGCAACTTCCTGTGACAAATGATGAGCATAAACATTAAATAGTTGATCTTGTGCTTATTAGATTCTAACCTCAGATAGTACGTACAGCACCATTTTAAAGCTTAAATATCTTCTCTTTTGGCTTGTGTTCTGCAGCATGTAACTGAAGGTTTGGGGTTTTATATATATTTTTTTTTCATACTGACTGCTTTTTCTATTGAGTTATGAGAATTTTCTTCAGTAGTTTTACTAAAATTATAACTTCTTCTCTTAGGAAAATGACATGCACAGCACTGACACATTTAACCTTTGCAGTTTTTGAAGCCATTGTTGCTTAAGTGCTGAACTTGGTTTAGTTGTCCTATAACTGCCAACTAGTCCCTCTCAACGTCCTCTTCTATCCATAGATCAAAAACTCTAAAGCTCACAAGAGAGAGCACAAGGTGTCTGTCACTCAAGAAACAAATCACACAGTCTCCCAGCATTTCTTTTTCAGTATTGCAAGTTGTTTTGGTACACAGAAATTGTTTTCTCTTTTTTTTTTTTCACATAGGACAGTCATGGACACTTGAGCTGAAATTTCTCTGCCTTAACTTTAGACACCTACAGTTAGATGTGCATAACCCAGAGTTACCCAGCTTAGTCCTCTTTTGTCAGTCAGATGAATTGCCCCCCTTGAAGGTGCCTATTCATATGCACTGACTATGAAAAGATAAATTCTACCACTGCAGTCAGTGATCAGTCCTGAGCATGATCCATATAAATTAGCCATTGATAAATATATTTTCCTCATTAATATCTCCTGTCTATGGAGGTCACCTCATCCCTTTATGTTGCATGCAGAAAGAGCAAGAGTAACATCTTCAAAAATGAGGTAAACCTGATTTTTTTTGAGTAAGGACTTTTAATTGCACATATAATTGGCCAAAAAGAATATAAAGGATTGATATTATCATTTAGATTTACTGTCTTTTTTAATCTGTACTCAGTCTTTTATTCACCTGTTTTCCAACTCAATAGTTGGAATAATTAAGTAAGAAGTACTCTTGGAAGTTTTTAAACCTATCTTACTCAAATGTATTTTAAAAAATAATCCAATACTGAACTTTCTAGCTCTATTTTTACTTATCCTATTTGTTCTTAGGATAATAATAACAAAAATTTGACAAAATAGAAATATGTGTGGTTTTCCTGTTTCTGCCAAAACTGTGATGATCAGTTATCACACACTGTAATTCCCTGACCTGAGGCAAATATGTTGAGAGAGCTCTGAAGGATAGACTTAGCCTGAAGCAAAAGGAATTAGTTATTTTCAAAAGTCCCAAAACTGCCTTACTTTATTATGAACACTGAACATTTTCAAAATCTATCTGTGTTTTGCAGAATATTTAATATATATGTAAAATAGTTTCAGACATGGATCTTCAATGCATGTGAAAAAGCCAATAGAAGGGGGAAAGAGCCCCAAACCTGAAAATTCAACTGTGGCTTCGCTCGGTCTCGGGTCTGGGCAGCACGCCCCGAAGCCACAATGAAAGGGCGAGCTGCCACGCCGCCGCACGCCAGGAGTGCCCTGGCAGCAAAGCTCACTGGCCGGTCTGTGGAGTCCTCAGGGGACGCAGGCAGGCAGGAACCGAGGTGGGACGGAAGAATGTGTGGCACGCAGTCTGCAGTCTTCCAGGGATTTTATTTAGGGTTTCCGGGTGAAGGTCCAGGGACAGCAAAGGGGGACGGAGAGACGGGGACAGACGAAGGGCTGGAAGTCTGGCGGCTGTGAGCCCCGAACAGACAGTTGGCAGGGATTTTCAGGGAAGGGAGAAGGGGCGGGGTTAGCTCCAGAGAGCCAACCCGGGAAGGTCGAGGGAAGAGGGAAAGGGGTACAAACCAATAGTTTCGCGATGGGGGAGGGTACAAAATTCAAAAGAACCAATCATGTACAGTACTAAGAAGAACAAAGAAGAAACTTCTAAAACATAATCCATCTAGGGAAGGGGGCGGGGTAGAGAGCAGAATCAATGATAAACTTGCAGGCATGCACTGCAACATTCAACAAACATGTATCCCTACTACTTCCAGTTAAAATAAATTAATACACCAAGACACGCATGTGGTAAAAGAAAATATCCAGATTGAAATGAGTAAAGCATCAGATAAATTTTTTTAAATGGTGTTGCAAATCACAGAATCACGTATTGGCTGAGGTTGGAAGTGACCTCTGGAGGTCATATGGTTCATCAACCCCTTCAAGGGGGCAGCCCATAGTCAGTTACTCAGGACTGTGTCCAGCTCGTGAGTATCTGCAAGCATGGAGACTCCTTAACCTCTCTGGGCATCCTGTTCCAGTGCTCAGTCATTTTCATGGTGAAAAAGTGTTTCCTGATACTCAGAAACTCCTGTGCCAACTACTCCTGGAACCTGTTACTGGCCACCACTGCAAAGAGCCTGTCTCCATCACTTTGCACCCTTCCTTCAGGTCTTTATATATATTGATTGAAAATCCACCCCCCACCATAAGCCTTTTTTACACTGAACAGTCACAGCTTTCTCAGCTTTTCCTCATGAGTGGCAATCTATTCCTATAATAATCCTTGTAGTCCTTTGACAACTCTGCAGTGTGTTCATGTTTCTCTCTCGTACTGATGAGTTCTGAACTGGACAGTGTTCCAGGTGTGGGTTCATCAGTTGTTGGGTAAAGAGGAAGGATCATCTTTTGTTCTGACTCTTCTTGGTGAGTGTGAGATCCTGCAGAACACCTTTCCTTGTTGGCTTCTCTACCACTTGGAAAAGGAAATCAGGAATGCACTCTAAGAACCTCCTGTACCACTTATGTCCTGCTGTGTTGCCTCTCCAGAGGATATAAAGATGGTGGGAGTGCCCCTTGAACACCAGGGCCTGTGAATGTGAGGCTGCTCCCATCTGTCCTGATCCACTTGCTCTTCCTGGTCTATTGGCTTATTGCAGACACCTATTGTGTATCACCTTTGTTTTTCTTCTTTTCAGTTCCAACAAATAAGATTTTAGTTGTCTCCTTATCTATTTCCAGGCAGAGCTCCATGCACTACAGCTGCTCTTTCATGTAAAGCTCTGCTTCCTCATCTTAATAACCTGTCTTTCCTAAAGAACCTTCATCCCTTAAATGCAGCATTCAGTCATGGGAATCATCCCATGTCTCCATGACCTCAACTAGATCAGAGTCCTGTGACTGAACACAGACCTCTAACCCATCACGTTTATTCCCCACACAGTGTGCACTAGTGTGAGTTGACTTAATTTGCAAAACAGCAGCTGATTCAGTATTATTAACATATTTAATAAGAATTGCTTGACACTAGCACCTGTGTATGATAAACAGATATAAAGTCTATATATGTCGCTGTTGAGCCACTAGCAGAGAAGGAAAACCCGGATTCTCAGCGTAGCATAGAAAAAGGTGCTTTATTATTTGAATCCAACATAGATATAGACTTTTCATAGGTCACCCAGATTGGTCAGCCAGAAACCTCCCCCTAGGCCTGATTGGCCAGGCCTGAACTGTCCAAATCTCGAGACACTGTTTAGAAAACATCCAAACTTTGTTTATAAAACACAGCAGAATGTTCTCACGAGAAAGACCTGTGCTAGCCACATATATTACCTCTTAGAAAAACAAATTCTATGTCTCCAAATATGTATTGGGATCTAAGCAATGAACCCCTGTGATTTAGTAACAATGATCTATGGAAAATAGAAACACTGCCGCTGGATTGAGCTAAGCATGGATGAAAGGCTTTCAGTTTTGAAGAAAATATGTATCATTTAAATTGTATGCGTGGGTTTAATTGCCTCGTGGATGCAGGGATATTCCAGATAGTGATCAATTTTATTGAATATGTACACATGTCTGGCAAACACAAAAGCTAAAATTTTGATATATTCTTAGTTTTTGGGTTTTTTTTACTCTGATAATGCAACTTAGCTTTTTTCCCTTTATTGTTAGTTAAGGAAATATTCAATTTTGCTTTAATAGGGCATCGTAACCTTCCCAGAAGCAAATTCCAAATGAACACATTTCAACAATATTATCTGATATTCCTATTGGCCAATTTACTCCAAACAGGACTTTGTCATAACTGTGTTTCTGTCTCCTCTTATCCTAAGTTAAACTGCATGACAGGGCAACATACATGGGACTGGAAACAAATTCTCTTCTGCAATCCTGCAGCAGGATGCACTTGCCTTTGCATAGGTCCTTTCAATTATGTCAAGATAATAATTTTGCTAATTCCAGGGTTATTTAAAAAGTGTTCAAATATCTGATGTTTCACAGTAACAGAATTTAGTATCAGACAACTAGTGGCAAATTTCATAAACATCTGGTTTTTTTTGTGTGGATTCCTAGTGCTCCATTTAATATTAAAAACTTTGGAGGGCATTTATTAGAAATATAGAGTTCACATTAATCAACATACAATGTAATTTTCTCAAATTTATGATCTAGTTCTAGATTAATTACAGGCATGCCCTATAAAAATAAAACCCCAGAATTTTAATATACCTATGCCAAATCAGGATATGCTAAAAAAATGTGTCTACAGCTTAAAAAGTAATCAAGCCCAAAGTGTAGGGATCTAGATCTAGTTTAGAAATATTTTTTCTAAACTTTAACTATGTCTCCCAACAGTTTCATGGTAATAAATGTATTTTTATCTTGTCATAAGTCACACCTTAGGTTTTAAATTGGTCATCACTGCATAAGAAAGTAGATTAAACTGCAGCATCTCACTATGTAATTGATAAACTCTTCACCAAGGTGATGTTTGGACCACAAATCAGCCCTTTTACAATAATCATCCATATTTCTCCTACAATATTTCCCCGTGAAGGAAAAATATCACACAGAGCACACTATGGCTGGTAAACTATCTCACATGTACTCCACATGTGAGTAAAAAATACCTACATGCATTTGTCCCCGTTTCACTATTAACCTAAAGTTTACATTAAAGACTTGAGTTAGAAATAAGTGGGATGACATTCAGTTCCCAGTCAGCATCAAAGTTAACCTATTATCCTAGTGAATTTTTAATTTTCATTTAAATTCATGAGATAAAAATAATAGCTCAAATTCTATCCCTTATGTTTGCCTTAATTAAAAAAGTAAATTAAAAACCAGTACAAATATTGTTTTATATATACAATTTTTTTTTTGTGATGCTGCTTCTTTTAATATTTTCAGTAGCTTGTTACATACATGTCATTGGGATAGATCTGTGGTGTTTTAACAAGAGGCTGCTGGTTTGTTAAAATATTTCTTTGGAATAGTAAACTACTAAAAATGGATCAATGTAACTGCAATTCTAGATGAAGGAATATTTTTTTTTTGTTTTTTTTTAACTAGTAGACAGATTTTACCCACAACAAGGGTAAAACTGGTGCTAAAACCAAAAGAATTTCTTCCTTTTTTTCTATTCATGATCAAAAGCTTTTTCATTTTCTTATAATTTCTGCCATTAGTAGTAATACTGAGCAATTCCAGAGACAGTTGCTTTACCCTGTCTATATTACTGCTATTACAAAAAAAATTATTTGGGGATAATTTGTAACTTCTCTTTATAAAAACTAAACTGGTCAGAAATAGACTTTCGCCAGCTCATTTCAAAGGAGATTATAAAATAATCACATATATTATTTGCATCATATTTTTAATAATGACTCAATTGAAATAGTGGACTTAAACTTTCTAGATGATTTTTTTAATGTCAACACTGACATGTTAACTACAAAGAGTTTTAAACACCAGTTTTAAAACACCTGCTTTATAGTTGCTCTGCAGATTCTTTTAAAAATTAATTGGCAGCTTTTTACCTTACACTTTGCACATTTCTTATACAATCTTTTCCACTAACACTTCAGTTAGATGGAGATCGTCTGATGGGTCAGATATAAGGAAGAGTTTTGAAGTCAAAACCTCCACAAGGTCTCTCAGAACCAACAGAAAGGGTTCCTTTTTTAACTCTTGAGGCATCATTTAATGTTATTATCTTACCGTGGCTACCTGCCTTGATATCCCACATACAAATCCCATCTGAAGACACTGTTTATCTTTCCTTAAATATGCAATACAAGAACAAAAGTATGTCCACCTTATTTAGAGAACTACAAAAATTTAAGATGCTTAACTTTATATTAGTCGGAAAGAGAAACTTACTCTGCTTAAAATGATACTGTTTCTCTGAGATTTTGTATGGATTTTTTAACATTTAGACAATCATTTTTTAAAACCTACAAAATAAGTACTAATGCATCTAAATTAGTACCTTCTTCTCTTTATTGATTCTAAAAAAGCATTAAGATCCTCTCAAAGAATTGATCCAGTCACTCAAGATTTTGCCTGCCTCCCTTTCTTTCACCTGCTTAGGCACCAAACAAAGTATAATGGTGGGTAGAATGTAGACTCTAAACATACAGGGCAACTTTATACACGAAATCAAGATTGCTAGAAACATGTCAATAATATCATCACCTATATTTGTCTACCTTCTTATTCTTGAAAATTCTCCCTCTATGAATTATAATTAGGTTCAGAAAAATTCAGTGGTTTTTTTTCACTTCTTTTATAAATAATAATATCTTTAGAATTGCTTTTGGTTTGTGTATTTTTCCTTTAAAAGAGAGTAGCTGCAACAGAAGAAAACCTCTAGGGAAATTGCGTCTTCTTTGCTGAACAAATAGGTATGCCACGGGAGAGAAGATCCAAAGCCTGTAGGGTAGCATCTACTTGAACTACAATGATAGGAGGTGTGAAAAGGGCTCAGTAACACCAGGGAGGTGGAGTACTCACAGAGCAGAGAGACTGAAAGAGTAACAGGAAAAACACAGTTCAACTATCATGGGGATGAAAGGAGAAGGCAATGAAGGACCAGAGCTTTCTCTTAGCAGAGCTTGTCACCACCTAGAAACTGCAGAATATGCTGAAGCCTTATAGTATGACCCACCTGGCAAGGATGTAATAGGCAAAGAAAATGATAAATTATTCAGTTACATTTTTAATGCACTCATCTCCTCAAGCTTTCACCGTTTAGAAATGTTTTGGAATTTTTAATACATATGCTCAAAAAACCTGCCTTCCTATTTTTAGTGGGTTGGGATTGGTTTAGGTTTATTTTAAATATTTTTCCTTTGGGTTTTGGGCTGGGGGGCTGTTTGTTTGCTTTTTTTGGGGAGAGGGAAGGGGAGTTTGAGAAATTAAGTTAAAGAGAACTAGTCAGATAGACACAAAAATGGCTTATTCTGGGTCTTATTGATTTATAGATTAGTGGAAAGTGGAGATGGTAAGGAATTCAGGATAGCAGCCCACTCTGCCCCCTAGCCAAAGATATAATCATCTATACCCAACCATGTCTGAAAAATGCTTTTCTAAATTTCTGTTAGAAACAATGAATTCAGATCTCATAACTTTCCTGAAATGATAATGATAAGTTCTCAACTTTCTTGGTCACCAAAATATCTTTTGGATAAATCTCTTTCAGAGCATTCTAACCCTATCACTTCTCAGTCTATTAGCAGAAGGTGAAAGAGGTAGCCTTTTATTTTTTTTTTGTTTGCTTGTATGTTTGAAGGTATTTTTTGCTAATCATCAGCCTTCCCATTGTCCACATGCCTCTTAAATACTGATGTGTTTAAGTTAGGCATGCTGATAGATCTTTATGATCATTGTTGATATTCTTTTTGTAAGTTTTTCAGTTGTTCCACATCAGAAACAAACATACTATTCTAGCAAGAATTTATAAATTACATTCCTCTGTTTTCACACATGTGCACACACACTCATATGTGTACATGTACATATACATATACAAAACGTAAGCTCATTTAAACTTTTTTCCCTGGAATTTGTTGGCTGTTTGGAGTTTTCTATGATTTTTTTTTTTTTTGGTGTGAGTGTTTTCAGTTTACATTTAGGTGGTGCTGTTAGTTGATCTAATTATTTCAGAGGTTGCACTTTATGCAAACAATAGATTAATAAACTAATAATAAAATTGAGAGAATGAACACTGCTCAATATACAAAACCAGTTGTTCTGTACCAGTAAGGTAAAGGCTACCTGAGGTGCATTAGCACAACACCTAATTTCAGGTAAGTGAGTTGCAGTGTTTATCACAGAATCACAGAACTATGGGGGTGGAAGGGACTTCTAGAGGTCATCTTGTCCTCCCCAGTTTCAAGACAGAGTCATGTAATGCAGGATACACAGGGTCATGTAATACAGGCCTTGTAGCTTGCCACCAGACTCTCTCTAGTAAGTCCTCATCTTTCTTGAACCGTGGAGACAACAACTGAAGACAGTACTCCAGAGGTGGCCTCACCAGGGCTGAGTAGAGGGGCAGGATCACCTCCCTTGGCCTGCTTCCCTATATACCCCAGGATACCATTGGCCCTCCGGGCCGCAAGGGCACTGTTGGCTCATGGACAACTTTCCATCTACCAATACAATAAATACTCTTTCACTCACTGCTCCTTCTCAGCAGAGCTGTGTCCATTATGTCAGCCCCTGCGCTGGTACTTGGAGTTATTCGTCCTCAGATGCAGGACTCTACACTTACCTTCATTGAACGTCAATAGTTTTCTCTTCACCCACTCATCCAGCCTATCAAGGTCCCACTGAATGGCAGCACAACCTTCAGGTACCTCAGCCACTCCCCCCAGTTTCACATCATCAGCAAACTTGCTTAGGTACGTTTTATCTCTTCATCCAAGTTGCTGACAAACAAGTTAGATTAGACTGGAGCCAGCTGTGATCCCTGGGGAATGTCACTGATTACAGGCCTCCAAATGGATTCTACTCCACTGATCAAAACTCTCTGATCTCTGCCATTCAGATGATGATCTGATGATGAAGGTATCATCATCATCATGATGTGCTCATCAGCATCACAAGGATGATCTTTATAATAACAAAACCAGTAATCTCAGCAAGTTCACTTTACTCATGGACTTCTATTCCTCTTCTAGAAGTAATTTGTGACTTGTATTAAAATTTTTTTCTATGCACACACTAGAATACTAGTACACAGTTTCCAAAGGAAGATAATCCCAAGAGTTGATGATGTAATGTTGAAGTAAAGTTTACAGTACCAAAATAAACAAGACACAAACTATTTTCTCAAACTAAAATTCCTCAATGGAATTTTAATTTCCCCAATCCTTTACAATCTATTTAAAGTTCTAATAAAGAAAGTTAAACAAATGAGTCATGGAGTCCAATACTAAACTCAATACTGGCTTATGTTGATCAATATTACAATTTATTTAATGCAATTCAACTTCTTTTGTGATTTTTGTCTACTACACAATGTTCCTTTAAGTTGACTTGCTATTCATTTAATTATTGCAGGGAGATAGACATTCAAATTAAATTAAATCCAAATACTTTGACACATGGGAGGCATTTAGCAGCTGCTAATGTGAAACACTAAATTGAACTGAATCTAAACAAGAGTTTTAGAAACACTCCTCAAATGAAATTGCTTTCCTTAATGCTTCTACCATTATTTTTACTTTTCCTTCTCCAGAAGAATCTTTCAAGAGAAAAACTTTCAAGGTAGCTAGGATGTCAAGGCCGTGACAGTGGGCACATTCTTACCCATCAGCAGAATCTCTCAATGTATTTTTTTTTTTCATCTTTATTACCCATACTGCTATTCTTCTTTAGGATTTGTTTCCATACAAATGACATAATGCCAAAAAATGTGCCATCAAAATTAACTAAAAAATATAAATTAAATCTAAAATTTATATTTGAACTGTTAGAAACAGTTTTGTCCTTTCTACAAGACAAATAATTAAGCAAGTCTGTTTATTCAGCAAGTTAATCACATGCAGACCTGCCTTTTTGCATTTACTGTTTATAATATTTGGTATTTATAGCATCTCTGCATCACAGTTATTTGCTAAGAATTATCATAGCATTATTTTTGGTGTGAAAAATTGATGGTTTTCTTTTTTGAATCCATACATCTGGGCTCAACAGAGAATGTGGCAAATTTGTCTTTTAATACAAATGTTTGGCTTGCATTATTAAAAAGAATAGCAAGTTATCCATTATTAAAAAGAATAGCAAGATATCAGGACCTAGCTGAGTAGTGATAACTTGGTAACTAAAAATCATAAAGAACAAAAAATATCAAATTATTTTAAGAAAATATTTTCTCTTTGTTGAGGGACTGTATTGATTTTGAAGGCTTGGGTTTTACTATCAAATGTCTGTCTGCGAAATGGACTATATTTATACAACATTTTTGTGGGCATGTAGATCCCTTTAACTACTCTGTTTCACCACTAAATGGGTGAACAAGATTTAGAGGAAACATACAGTTTATGTAATTTTATGAGATGACATATGATACAAAAGAATAGGAAGTAAAAGCAGGGAATAAGATCAATTCATGTCTTGGAACAGCTTTGAATTTTTTAAAGTAACAATATTAAATGGCAGACTATATATATGATAGAAAGCTGAAGCACCAAACTGCTTATCAATGTGACTTTTACTCCAACAAAGGAAATACACAGTATTCTTTGGCTTCTGTATGCCTCGTCAGTAGGGCTTTGATGGTGCAAACCCACAGGAACTTCATAAAGTCGCAGAGCAACCTAGCAGTCAGAACTGGAGCACAATTCTGATACCTGTACTTCCCTTTCTGACTGTGGACCATAATCTCAAAACTAGTCCAGCTGCACATTAACTATACAGTTTAAATTGAATGTTTATTGTAAAAATTTATCTTGGAAGCTCACCACAAACAAAGTGTCAAAGGTGTGCTAACTGAATTACTCTACCACTTCATAAAACCACTAAAAATGCAAAATTAAGTTATTTCCTAGGGCCTCAGTCATCAAGGCAAACCCTTAAATGTTTATTTGTAAGAACTATGTGTTTCCACCAATTGATGATTTTATATACTTATGAGAGTACTTTTTTCCCCATTTAATTTAAATATATGTTGCCAAAAGGATGTCAGGACAAATAGAAAGAGTACCCTGTAGTACTTTCTAAAATTTTGTTGCTACAATAAAGAAATCATAAAGCTTTCACAGGGTGTCGAGTATATTCATGTAAAAGCAAGAAGGAAATAATGAATTTCTACATTACCTGCAATGGCCAGACCAGTGGGAAATGTTTGATTATTGGTTTTCTCAATAATTTTTTCATTTAAAAAAACCACATAAGAGATTCAAAATTTGTATTCCCATTATAAAAGAAGAAAATAAAAATCCCACAACAACCTAAGCCAGGTTAAACTTTGTGGTATGTGAAAGCAAAGTTTAACATAGTATTATCAATTCCAATATCAATATTCATTAAAGTTTTGTACAGCCTACCACAAGGCTAATCATAGCAGACTATAAGATAATTCTCCAATTAGTTTTTGCCTCTCCTTTATGTAAGCATAGTGGAAAACATTCCAGCATTCTTCCAGTCAAGAAAATGTGAATATCAGAGTAAAGAGATACATAGCAAATGTTGACAGAATGATTAAATGTCCTAACCCAACAGGCAGCTAAGGTAGAACACAGGACCCATCAGGATTTCACTCCCTCTCTCCACGTACCCTTTGATTCCAACTCTTTTGATTAAGGTGTCCTTGTCACAGAGGTCAGTTTAATTCTATCACATCCAAATATTCTAGGTAAAGTATGTTGCACATGTGCAGACTGCAGGCTCATTTGTTACATTATTGTTTGCTGTCACTTTTGAAGGTAGGTGTCTGTTTGAAGAATGTGCAGTGGTTGCAGGGTCAGGGGATTTGCATAAGGCTTGGAAAGAACCTCTTCAGGCACAAACTGGGGGATGCTACTACTGCCTGTATGCACAGAAAACAGAGCATTCAGCTTGTGGAAACTGCTGATGTTATGCCTATACCTAGTTCTTTTTTTTTATCCCCAAATAATAATAGCTTAGCAATACTTTCAGTGAGTTCAACATTAAACTTTGATTTAATATTCTATTGCCTAGTTTTTGTTTCTCACTGGTGTAATCATGATCTGCTGACTTGTACTAATTTATTTGTGAATCACTGATGACTCCATTTGGAAGGTATTTATATTTCTTTCTGTTTAGTAATTATAACGTTCAGGAATGTAAAAATATTGAACAAAGTAATTAGTTGGTTTAATCACACATAAATGCTTACACAATTATACCAAAGACATATATGTGTATACAAGAAGATAGAAGGGAGTGATTGTACATTGAAATAAAAATGAGACATTTTTTTCTTTTTAATTTGACCTGGAGAGATATGTTTGGCTTTGTTTCTTGAGTTGTTTGTTCTGTGTGTTTTGATTGTTTGAGACAAAGAATTATTTATGTTGGAAAACTTCCTGTGACATGAATATTCATATACTTCAAAACTTTCACATCTTACTGAGCTTCTGTGACTAGAAAATAAAGATATTCCATGACTTTTGTGGTTTCTTGTGATAATTTGCAAACTCATCAACTGCTTTCTGCAGCTGAAATGTACATAAACAAAATACATAAACAAAATATATACTCTGCATATATGTCCAAGTAAATATAATGATAACTTCACATAGAATAACTTTTCATTCATACCAGATATGGAAAAGAAATCAATGAGGCATAAATACATCTGTGGCTTTAACTCATCCAGAGAATTCCAGCATTCTGTTCTCAGGTCTGTTCGGTAAAATCTTCAGCTCCCCTTGCTGCTCAAGGGTGTTGAAGCAGGTCAATATACCTGTTACTTACATGAGTTCTGTAGACATCTGAAATTTGAATATCTGGGAGATAGCTGCTAGTACCTATAACTAATGTTGGCTACTTCCATCTTAAAGGGAAGGACTCTGAGGTTGTTTATAGGAAAAAAGTCTATACAAAAGGGTGTTTTTTCATTCTTCTCAGCTAAAGAAGAGAGGGGTCACAACATGCAATTTGTTCAGTTTGCTGAGGTCAGTCACTGCCAAATCTTTCTACTTCTCATTTTCTCATTCTAAATGATACCACATCTGCCTGCCTTGCAGTCTTTATAATGAAACTCCTCTTTTTGGATTTGAAGTGCGAAGAGTTGGGTTTTGTTCAGGAGACAATGAGTAGTGGAGGGACTGAACTTGAGTGCTAGTAGATTCTCCAGAGTTTTTCCTTTTCACCTAAAAGTTGAAATATTAGACAGTCTAGAGTGTTTGAGCTATTACATCTGTCTAAGGACATGCTCGCTGTTCCTCTTGGCTTTTTTCACACATCAGGCTAGTATGCAGAATACCCTTTACAAAGCCAAAAGAGTAAATAATGCATTTCATTAGTAGGAAAGGAAATGAAACTGTATTCTGTGCAGTTTTATTTCACTGCAGATGCTCTATAAACTCTTAAGCAGTAGTTTCAGAGAACAACAAATTATTTCTTTCCCTATTTCAATGGTCATATGCAGTACATTGGAATAGTTTTAAGCAGTAACAAAGCTACATTCTGTATCGGGTAGTTCTCCTGCAGTTTATGGCTGTTTCTTCAAAGTACCATGAAGGTGTTTTAGATTAAAAATTGCTCATTTGGATCCAAAGAATTATTACAAAACTATAAAATAAATGTTTCTATTACACAAAAAGGAAGTGCATCAAAAGGAAGATGTGTTGACCCAATCTTGACTAAGACTGAACATTAGTAAACTCAATGACCTCCAAGTGGAATATTAATAATATATTATATTGAACGTAGATGTAAAGTTAAAATGTTAATTTTATCAACAAACTCCCAAAGATTTATTTGTGAAAGTGTATTCTATACAGACAAAAATAATTCAGAGCACTGTCAGAAATTCAAATGTGTTTTCCTGAGTGCAAGTGGGGCTATCCAGAATGGAGGAAGAAGGCACTGACAGCTGAATCCCTGGGAGCCACTTCTGGAAAAAAGAATATTCTGTGTCAATCTATGAACAGTTCTAGTTTTAGGTTACTCCAGTGCAGTTATTTACAATGCAGAAAATCACTGCAATTCCATTGTCCAGTGTGAGTTTGGGGATTAGCCCATAAGGCACAATTTAGACAAACTTTATAGAGTTATCAAAACTGTTTTAAGTATCTCTAAATTTGCTTGCCTGGTAGAGCAATGACCTAACTTTCAGTTTAAAATCTGGGGCTAAAATCTTTTCAGCAAACATTTCTTAATCAGCCAAAGAGGACTGTCTGTACATTTGTCTATAACCATACTGGTTGCCAGTCAAATACTTTATAGATGCAATCTTTGCATTTACATTTCAAGAGTTCTATCCAACACAGCAAATTTCTGTCGCATTAAAGTGATACATAATTTTCTACATAAAACAGTCCTGATTAAAAATTAAGTCCTTTTCAATTACAGCTATAGATTGTAGCAGTAAAATGTAACATGAAGGAAAATGCAATTAAAACTGTAGTGAACATTTATGTAAATCAAAAGTCGGTAGTGAAGCAAATATAATGAGCTAGTCAAACTGTGACTAAATCAGATTTGTTAAAGTTCTTGTAGACATATATTTTCACAGAAAAGAGTGTTGATTCATTTAATTACCTTTTTTGGACCAAATACGGAGATCCCTTCTGAATTATTGTGTTCAACTCTAGTTACATGAACATATATCTTAGTCTTGATATTTCGGTCTCTGAGAATTACAGCCTGATAGTTTTTATACCTCCATGACACTAGTAGTACAGTTACTCAATCATCAAATCAATTATCTCTAGCCTGGGACAAAGATAATCTATATTTAAATTCTGAGGAATTAACCACAAAACCACTCCTGAGATGTTAACACCTGCCTTAATTTGTACTTCTCATATGTTGTGATGCATAGGGAAATGTCAGAATTGTCATGGGAAACCTAGTCTGTGAACAAATCCAAGAGTTTCTACAGCTTCAAACACTAAAGATAATTTTTATAACTATCCTCTGAAATGCTATCCCTACATCTACATATGGATTGGATTTTCATATACAGCTCTGTACTCATACACAGTATTTTTCTGTCCTCTTCAGAAATTCTAAGTACCTTGAATGGCATCCAAAATAGTCTTCTGCTGCATTAATGTTTTTAGGTATGTGCCAGTCAAGGCAGTCTAAAATTATATTATTTCTCTTTTAATATTTAAAAACTGAATGACTGATGTGTTACTACAGACTCAGTGCTACAAATGTTCCAAAGAAAGGAAAAATCAGTGGTAATGGAGCAGTACATGCTAAATGTTTTGTTCATGATAAGAGTTAATATTGTAAAAGGAGCATTCATTTTATATGGTTGTAAAACTCGAAGATTTTGACAGGCTAAATTTGGTACAATTAACAATCTCCCTTCTAAACCACATACCACAAACATCAGCTAAGAACTTCGTAGAGACTGTTTTTAAATTTGAGGTTCTACTTTAAAATAGCTGATCAAAATTTCAATAACATCTTATTTTACATCTGTGAACACTATTTTTGTAATGACATCTCAGATATCTGTGTCTCTTTTTGATATTATGCAATACACGAAGATAACTAAAAAATTGGGGATAAATTGAAACACTGGAAATTGGAAGAAGGCTTCTAATTACCAAAATCTGGTTCTAGGAGAGCATTGTAGCTGGACTCATGGACTAAATAAACAAAAATTTAAAGAGTAAATGATCATAAAAGAATTCAGCAATTCAAAAAATAGGTAGATAACCTTTAATCGTGTTTTTAATTTCTGTCATTTCTAAGATTCATATAAGTTTTCGAAAATCAGTTAATGAAGAATTCAAGTTAACATATTTGCAAAGGAAACTAGGAAAGGAATACGAATTTTCACTGTATTTCTTTCCTTGAATGTTGTGTATGAATGAAGAATGGTCACTCTTATGTCTATTCTCATAATATGCATCTTCCTTCCTTACCGATAAACAGTCATGATAGAATTCACCCACCAAGAATGGACACTGATTCTTCAGCTAGTCATCCTAAATTCCATTTAGAGTAAATGGGAAAGACTAAGCACTTTCTAGAGAGTAAATTATTTTATTCTGGATCAGACATACAACAGGTCAGATTAATCACACCCAAAAAGTGCTTCTTTCTCCACATTAACTATCATATGAATGCGGATGGCTAGTTCAGATGTAAATAATTACAGTATTGATGTCTTCATCTAGATGACAGTAGTAGCCAGACTGCTTACTTTGGATTTTTATCATTATCTATTTAACAAGTTAAATGCTTAAGAGTTTGTACTACTAAAAGTCACAGTCTTTAGAATTAAAGTTTATAAATTACAAATTGTGCAAACTGAAGAAAGTTATTCCACCAGTCTCCCAGCTCTGAGCCATAATTCTGTGTTGGAACACTGACAGTGAAAAATAAAACTATAATCATGGCTTGTAGAAATACAGTAGCCTAGTTTTGAGGAAGTTTCCATCTGGAGATGAAGAGGAGGCCATTAGAAATATTAGAATCAATATGTGTGTTTTGATTAATACAAATATCAACCAAAAGGTACTCTGTAAAAACATAACAAAATAATAAATATTTAAACAAATATTTGGCATTATTTTAATTGTAATAGTTTTCAGCAAGATACTCATCATTATATTTTATGGAGAGGGCTCAATAATTCCAGAACATATTGAAGTTGTAACAATTACATCAGTAAATGAATCATCAGCAATGTACAAGATCCAGCAGGTTAAAGGCAAACTAACTCTCAGATGACCATACCACCACTTTTTTTCCTTCATTACATTTACAATTAAACATAGTGACAGCAAGTCAGATTGTTTTTCTTGATTGTGGAATGCAATAGTTATAAAGAATCAAGATGCATCCTTGAACCTATCTGACATATGCCAGTCACTTAGAGAAATAAACACTGTCAGACTGAAGTCTGTCTCTGGGTTTTGGGGTGTTTTTTCAGTATTCTTAATTTCACACTTCATAAACAATACTGAGATCTTCACCAAACTCTGTTTCTTCAGTAGTCCACATTGAAATAACCAAATTATACTAGAATAATAATAGATAACAAGGAAAGAATATACCTCTCTGCACTGTGCTTACATGATGAGCATACTGGGGTTACTCTGTTACCTGCAGTGATTATTTTTAATTTCTGGCTCCTGCAAACTGGAATCAGCTTGACTATTCTATAACATCTCAACTGTCAGTAGACAATAATTCATGAAATAAATATTTTGGGTCTACATTTTTTGAAGCAATTTCTTAGGATAAAAGGATTTGTCTTCTTTGACTATATGTCTTCAGGGTGTTCATGTCGGTATCTTGTTATTACGTACCATCTTCAATCTTGTTCAGTTAGTAGTCAGCATATCCATTTACTTATAACGCAAACAAAGGTAAGGCTACGTTTAAAACAATAGCTTCTAGCTGTTTCCAGCTTCAATCATTAAAAAATACAACATTCTGGTGAATTGAGAGAGTAGCTGCCAGTTTTGTTCAAAAATATAATTTAGCAAGTGTAGTAAATAAGAAATTAAGCTGTAGTGTAATAAAAGGCTTTTAGATTGACTTCCACAGTGCTGTTGCTTGGCTGCTGTGTATAAAAGATAAAAATAATGTATGCAAATTAGATTAAGTTGAAATTAAAGATGTCTAGCAGAGAATGGCTAAAGAAGCCAATTTTATTTTATTGTTTGTAAGTGGATAAATTTCTGAAAACAGCAGAAACTGTGTTACTGAGTTCATTTGGGCTTTTCATTCACTTCTCATCCTCCATCAGAAAATACTGGTGAAAAGTTATTAAATCACAAAAATACATCAATCTACGGACAGTTCAAGGTAAATTTTTAATATTTACTTGGAAAGTAACACAAAGCATACAGTTTATGAAAATACATTTATTTTAACAGAATTTTGTCAGAAATAGCTGTTTACAAGATTATCATTCCTTGTTCGGCTCATATTTTCTACCTTTTCACTTACATACATTGTTAAGCTGTTGGCAAGTGGTGATATTGCTGGAATTACACAGTTTTAGTTTGATTTCATGCCTTCACACTTTCCCTGTGACTCCCTTATGTCCCTTTAAAAACATACAAGGCCACTACGTATTTTTTCCTTAACTTCCTTAATATTCTTCCTTAGTACTAAGTGCTAGGTGGTTTAAAAAACTTGCACATACATTCACAGCTGCTGAGATTAAAGGCTCTGCAGTGACAGTACAGTGCCCTCTGCTTATTAGACACTTTGTTATTTCTTCAGTAAGGTGTATGCACCAGTTTTATCCACTTTTAAATTTTAAGATTTCAGGATAAAGCCAATCTTTTTGTTTAAATATGCATAAAACTGAACAAAATAAGCTTCTGTCTTTGATGCCAATGCAAACTTAAACTACTGTCTGGAAACTCCCAAATGTTTCTTTGAGGATTTTATTGTTCACAGCAGTATTACAGCTTCCATTTTTCAAAGGAAAGATGAGACTAAGTGAGATAAAGGAATATATCGTGAACTCCCAGGAGTAGCTACTTGTCTGAGAAGCACTATTAAAGCCCTCTAAAAAGTTGGTTTGTAAGTTCATCAGCAAGGACTAAACAGTATTACCCTCTATGTGCTGCTCAGAGTTGTAAAGGAAATCTGTGATAGACTTCGGAAAGTACCTACGCCTCTAACAATTCAGATTGTTTAATCCTAAAGTAACTAAAGTAACTTCATCAAAGTCATCACAGTTTCTGTAGTTTTAACACAAAAACAGCTCATGGAATTAACTGTCTATCTACATCAATTATTAAGAGTTAATATCCCCATTAACCTTAAGAATGCCAATATATATATGTATATATATATACACACACACAAATACACAAAAGTCAAGAATAGTAATGGTCTGATCTTAATAACTCTTTGATTTATTTTTAATTCTCACTCATTATTTCAGGAAATAGTTTCTCTAGTTCCTAAACATTTTCAGTGGGTCTTCTAAAATACTATACTGGATTTGGCCAGATGTAAATCATTCTGCTTGGTGATTATTATTGTTGTTGTAACTATTATTATGTTTATGTGATTCTCTCAATAATTTGTGAGATGATGTGAAATAAGTATTTAAAGAGCGAATTCCTTTTAGGCGCAGTTGAAAAAGTTCAGGAATGCTTTAGGGTGGTGGCTGTGTTTACAGGGCTTCCAGCATGACTTCATGATCCAATGCCAAGAACAATGTTGTCTCTGCTCCCTGCCAGTGACATAACTCTGACTGTTGCTACGTGGATTTGCTTTCAGCAATTGATCCTCTCTAATCATAGAATCTTGGAATGGTTTGGATTTGAAGGGACTTTAAAGTCATCTATTTGCAGCCCCCTGCCATGGGCAGGAACACCTGCCATGAACACTTCCAGGAATGGGGCATATATTACTTGACAGATTCCCTTAGAAATAAAACTTCTGTACTTCTACTTTCACAGGACTGTACCTAGCACACTTTCAATCCAACCAGCCTTTAAAATCTGCTCAACTCCTCAAAAATGGCTGAATCAACACTATCAAGTGGCACACTTTGACATCACTACAAGATACATTTTTTGATTGACTGCATTGAATGAATTCTAGTTAAGTTTGAAGTTTTCTTTTGGGATGTTCTATCTCATTGACTTCAAAAGAGAGCCTAGATTGAATTCAGGTGAAACTTCTCATCTAACAGGCCACTGGCTGAAATTCCTTACATTTTCCTATTCTACAAAAGCAACATATATTCAGTTTCTTCTGGTAACACTGTAGCAATCATGTGGGCCACAGCACAGCCTTCATATTATTTATAAAGCCAAAAAGCAAAACAAAAAAAATGCAAAAAGCACCCACATAAATACAGAATGGCAGCTACAACTTAACAATAAAAAAGGCATGACACAAAGCCTAAAAAAATTTAGATAAAATACTGTGCAATAGGAACACAGAATAGACTTCTCTGATTTTGAAAGTACAAATCATTATCTGGAGTTCATGTATTCAGCAGTATAACCTGTACCTAGTTATGTGGACTTAATTAATGCAGTTGCAAGTCTCAAAACTGTCAAAGAAGGAAATTCCCATAAAATAAGCCACCAAAACAGAACTTGTGGTAAATGCTGATGGCAACAACAGGAAGATGCTAATTCCAGGCCTGGTGAGGCAGATCTGGATAAAACATCCAGACAAAAAAATTCCCACCATAGCAAACTGAGGGAAAGGAAGCAAATGCTTATAACATGCCACCTCAAGTTATGGGAATGGCATCTCTGTTCCACGGATACTCAGGGATCAGCCTGTATAAAAGTGGTATCTCCAGAAGAACAACCCTGGGATCCCAACACCAAGAACAGGGTGAAGAAGGACCAGAGGGATGCTGCATGAGTCCACATGTTGGTGACACATCTTTTCCTTAATCTCTCTTTTTTTTCTCTGCCTTTTCCCTTCCCTCTCTTCCCTTTCTATCTTCCTATGTCACATTTACTGCTAAATAAAATTTGTAGTATTGACTTTGGCATATGATCTTGTTTGTACTTTAAATCAGGAAGAGGCATCTCTTATAACTGGATCATAGCACCTAATGACTCATATTTGACTGAGATGTCATGTGATGAGAAGTATAATTTCAGATATAAAAATATTCTGTAATACACAAGGAGAAATTTCCAAGGTTTGAAATCTGTTAATATTCTTTAAGAACTGAATTTGGTGTACTCTGCAAATTCATTATTTGGGGCAAATTTTGCTTATGGAGGGTCCTTGCCAAGCAATAAGTATCCTCCATTGTGTAACTAAAGCTTGTAGAGGTGAGCCCACATAATTAAGCTCATGTACTTTTGAAAATATGAGACTTTATCAGCAACTAAGTGCAACTAGCTAAGCAAAGGAAAAGTTCCAATGTGAGAAATTAAGTTAAAATAAGTCACCAATCACCTGTGGCAATTGTCCAAGAATCCCAGTGAAATCCAATGAAAAATGAGCAGTGATGGTTGGAAAACTATCCATTTAAAATTGTATTCTGCTCCCACAAAATTTAATGAGTCTTCAACCAGACAAAGGAATCAGGATTAGACCTTTGCTCATTAAATAGCTATTAAACCAGAGAGCGAGAGAGCTGACAACATTGTACTTCTTTTTAAAGAGGTGCTAAAGATGATCCAAGAAATTACTGCCTGACATGCTTTATCCTGGTGTTAGGAAAAACTGTTCTCACACAAAACAAAACAAAAAAAATCCATTAATGGAGGAGTCATAAACAACCAAGACAAACCTAATACATTAGGGAGAAACTAGTAATGACTTTTGGAAGGTGACTTATGCCTACTAGAATTCTTTAAGGACTCTTGCAAAATAGAGGGTGGAGAAACATATGTACTTACTTTGATGCGGTTCTGCATAACAGGACTTGATCCTTTGTAAAGTGCAATTATACTATCATAATTCTACTCTTTTGCAAGGACCTGTTACAAGTAAACATTTCAAGTAAAATAAAGAATGGACAGAACTAGAGAATCCTTCTATACAAATATGTTATAAAATCTTCATGACTACTGCTACATAAATACTACTCTGGCATTGCTAAACACCAGGCTTTGAAAGCATGAAAGCATAGGTAAATGTGCATATTCAATCTAATAATTCTGTGATTTAATGATAGACACTTTCCCATGCATTTAGGAAAACCAGCATGTCAAACCTTTGTGTATCATTTTTATTACTTTTATGAGTAGATAAGGCAAAAATAAAACATACATAAACAACAGTTATATTGCTTCAGAGTTACATTCATGGAAAGTTAAGTGTATGTAGATTCCAAATAAGGAATCTAAGGTTCCTACAAAGAGTTTGAGTCTGCAAATTTGTTAGTTATCGATTCATGGATATCATTAAAACTATCTGGATCACAGGTATACTAAAGCTGAATCTTAGTATTCAACTTACAGGCAACGTCTTCATTATTTCAAACACGGCAAACCACACATTTAGTCATGGTCAAAGAACAGTGATGTGTAAAAGCTGGGCGCCACTTGTCGCAGTCCAGTGGACTTGCGACTGTCGTCTGGCCAGGCCTTGCGCTGCCCTCTGCCAGAAGCCCCGGCTAGTCTTCCGCAATGCAGGTAATCTGGGCGGCTGGTTCACCCCAAGCGAGCTCAGTCTCTGGTGAGCGGTAGACGCACCTGATGTCAACGACTGTGTGGATAAAAAGAGCCGAGAGACGGAGGGATTCCCAAAAACCAGCCTTTAATGGAGGGTCCTAAGGAAACAAACAATTGAGCCAAAAACCTCAGGGAGGGGCCCCTGTGCAGGGAGAAGGGGCGGCAGCCAGGAGGGAGCAGGGGAGGGAATGGTTGATTGGGGGCAGGTCAAATCAATCAACATGTAGGGGAGGGAATACGCGAACAGGCCAATCACATAACAAGCAGCAACGAACTTTCCAGAAAAGAGGGGGGGGTTAATGCAAATCAGGAGGAGGGGTTGCAAACTTTTAACCAACCAACAACTAAGAAAACTCAAAGTTTGAGGGGAGGAGGGCGGAGAGTCAAATCTCTGTTTCCACCACCAGCTCCTCCTCAAAGGAGTCCAGCTCCTCAGGGAGAGCGTCAGGCAGGGCCACAGCATTGACCACAGGGGTTTCAGCGGCTTGACCCTCAACACCGGACAAAGTTCTTTCCAACTGTCCTTCAATATCTCTCTTGTTTTTGCTCTGGATGTTGAGAAACACTCAAGATGGCAGTGTTAGGAGATTGTCATTCCATGACCAAGAAAGAAACAAATTGCTTTTTATTGGCATTGTGCCATCTGTCTACAATCTTAGGTGTTTTTTGACTTAGACAACATGGTCTTTGAGACAAAGACTTATTTCTTACTCCATTTTTAAAACCCGTGAAGTCCATGACTGGATTTAAGTCAGTGATGTCATGGTGGGAACAATAATCATATTATAAAGTTTAATGTAAGATGGAGTTTTCATTATTTTTCCTTTTTCATAAATTTTACCAGAATCAATTAAAAAATAGGAAATTATATCCTTCTAGTAAAAAACCTCTCCATCTGGCCCTGAGAACCTTGCACTTCTTTTTCCACAGAAGATTTCTGCCAATATATTTTAGTTTTTGTGGGAGATCTATCTTAAGTGTGGGAAAAGGTGAGATCATGGACTAACCCAATTTTTTTCCTAATATTTTGCAAATTCAATTAAGTATGAAAATTTCATTCAATCTTTTACATCCGTGACCACAATATCAACTGTGCCTCTTCAGATTTGCTTAATTATTCAGATGCATTTACAATTTCATGCAGCCACACCCTGAAAGCTGTTTGAAAATTTGTCTCTTAGGATCAAATTGTGCCACTGGATTAATCTTTTTTCCCCTAGGTAGCAAATTTTTTTATTAATTTAGGGAAAAATTCCAAATATCTTGCATATAATTTTGTATGCATCTTTGATTTCTTATTCAACCATTGCTTGCATTGAATCCTGTTTATCTAAATAGTTATTGAATGCAACCCTACATAAAAGTTTTAATTTTTCAAAATATAATACACAGCACTTGAAAATAAATGAGAAAATTTGGATTAGACATTTAACATTGCATGACTGTGGTACTTTGTTAACTGAAGTGTGCTATTATTTACAGTACATTAGAAGTGTAGATTGCCATATATATTGCGTATTTAAGAATAAGAAATATAGACTACAAATGGTCAATTTCAATGTAATTACAGTAATGTTCACAGGATATAAATTCCACTGGAGTGAATGATTTCTGATTTGTATGCATTCGTGTGTTGTAGATATGTTTAATAATTCTACTGATGCACAGAATTTGCTAGCACCATGTAATGTGCTAAACTCAAGAGATTTTAGAAGCTATTTCTTCTAAATGTGCGATAATTTATAATTCAACATTTTTCCTTGCCCCTTTAGTCTTCCCTCCTTTTTAGCTAAGTAAAATAATGCACATATCTGTTCAATTGCTGAGGTTTTCCCTTCCCATTGTCCCATCCATTACTGCATAGGTTGTACTAGATATAAATTTGTGCTTAATTTAGGCAATTGTTGAATATGATTTGCAGATGCTACACTGACAAATGCTTGGTGACCTTCTGCAAAGTTAATCAGTTGCATTTGTTCAGTAACTGTTTGCTCAATCTATGCTTCAAAATTTGTCATTCCTTCTTCACAAAACAACTAAATATATTAAAATACACATTCATAGGGAAGTGAGTCTTGGAAACAAAATAGGACCTGGCTTTTGAAGACATTCTCAGATTAGAAGTACTAGCCATAGAAGACATTTCTTTCCTAAATTCAAAGTACTCCAGAATTACTGACTTTAAAAGCATATTGCATGCAGAAGATTAAAAATTATTATGTTGTACTGGTTTGAAAACAAACCAGTGGGAGATCACAAGTCAAGATTGAAATTAAAAATAAGTGAAATAATACAAGGAAAAGCACTGACAAAATCAGATACAACCTAACACCCTGTTAGGGTGGTAGTAGCAGTCCAACTGAAGTAGTCCAGTTGAAGTGGTGATCCTGTGAAGGTCTAGTCTCCAGCTGAAGATCCAGTAGTAGCTCTGGTCCTCTGGGAACCCAGTAGACAGGGGCTAGCTCAGGCAGTTCCAGGGCCAGGTTATATCCAGGTGGGAACACCTGGCTCCTCCCTCCTCGGCAGAGCATCTCACAATGGGATGAGATAAGTCCATGAGTCACACGGTGGGTCCCTGATGGCCCATTGCCTGTCATGGGTGGGTCGTTAGCAAGTGATAATAGTTAAACGGATGGCCCATTGCCTGTCATCCGGAGTGGGTGATAGCAGCTAATGGCCCACAGCTGGTGGTAATAGAATACTTAACTACATCAATATTGCAACCTAGGACATATGTCCTTCAAAAATCAACATACCTATATAAGCAAACTTCTGCTGAATTTCTTCCATCTGCTAAATATGTAATTTTGTAAGAAAAGCAACTGACCTTTTTTTTTTTTTTTTTTGCAAATATCCTGCTGAGTATTCTTATAGTTCTGTTATCCAAGAGCTGCTTTGAAGCAAACAGTAAATATGCTCTATAGAAACAACCTGGAGAAATGGGAACAACAGTGGTTAAGTAGGGAGGAAAACTCAGTTTCCATTGCTGAATTCCCTGAGTATAGACTGTACATTTAGGATGCTAGCGTGCACAAAGACCAAATTTCCCTCACATAAAACCATTATCAGTTCAGTGCTGCTCTATGATGTTCCATTGCAGCTGGGGTCTTCACAGCCTCATGCTCTTAATAAGCTGGGTTTTATTTTTTCCCTCAGTGCAGTTATGGTAGAGATTGAAAAATAGATCTCAACAGAAATGTTTTTTGTCTAAATCTATTCTTCTCTGCAACAGTCCCATATTTTGACAACTGGTTACACAGCAGAAATCTCCAGTTCTCTTAAATTTTGCCACCAAACAGATTTGATGTAGGAACATCATCATCATATGTTGTGTCTTTATTAAGTACATAGATAAGCAGATAGATGCTTTGTAATGTTCTGTCACTCTTTACCAATCACAGAGCAAGACAAGGATGACCATGGTGTCTTAGCTGACACTTCTTGGATGTGAGAAGCAGAGGAGGATAGTTTCTTTCTCCTGTTACCCAGATTTTATCACTCCAGAAAATTTATATTAACCAAAACACATGGAAAGAACAATTGCTCTAATACTTATTGGATCTCAAAAAATGTATTCTGGAAGGGACTTCTAGATGGTATCTAATGCAACCTTCTGATCAAAATCTTACCATATTCACTGCTAGAGAAATTGCTCTGGGCTTTCCAAACAGAAAGGGCTTGGGTGGGGGATTAGGAGTCTTGATGGGAGATTAGGAGTCTTAGCAGTTCTAGTTGCTTCACTGTGCAACCAGCATTAGCAAGTTCTCAAGAATTAAGAGAAAAAGGTAAAAGGATAATAATTACATTTTTTAATGATAACATCTATCATGTAAAAGTGCAGAAATATCTATCCCAAAGCTCTCTGGGAAACATGCTCAGATTTTCCAATATTGTACATATGATATACCTTTAGAGCAAAACTAAATAATTTTTTAGACAGTTAAAGCCTGTGATATAGAGCCTGGATCATGGTCTCCTCTACAAATTCGCGTATAGCATCCTGCACTCTGTCACAATAGTGATGCATGAGGATTCAGCCAGAGCAGCTAATTACCCACAACTGATCATCATGATAATGAGGCATGATTACATGATGCAGGTGTCACATGCGTGTACCATACTGAAAAGATGAGAAGCTGTTAGGTAAGCAGGAAACAGGCCAAATTGAGTCAAATTTCTTCACTTAAAAGCTCTCCATCAGTCTCATTTTCTTGCAAAATACTGGTTCAATTCTTTTGTTTGTTTTGAAAAAACCTGAATATTGATTTTTTTTTTCATTCTGAAAGTCTAAATTCCTTTTTTTTTTTTTTTTTGTTTCTTATGAAGCCTGGTTTCTCTGCCTCAGGAAGGTTAAGTTTCTTAAGACAAGTTATACTATAATTAGAGGATATCAGATTGTAAATGAGGTACCACTTGTGGGATTTGGAAGTCTATAGCTTTCAGAAAAAACACTCAGTGATATATAATTATTGCAATTTCTTAGCACATCACACTGAGTCAAGCTCAAGGGTTCATTTTGTAGCCAAACGGAAACATTTTTCTTATTAATGAGAAAAGCATTTTAACCTGTTGGAAAAAGAATATCTCTGGAAATCTCTAAACTTTTATTTGAAGGTACTAGTAAGACAGCTCACTTTGTGTAACCTCCTTTGTTACTGTCTACTCTTGTTTATTTTATTCTTTAAAAGAAAACTTGTAATCTCTGTACATTTTTATTCTGGAAACAGCAAAAGTAGACACAGATAGCAGCAAGATATAAAAGCAGCAAATTAGTACATTGAATCTCTCAATAAATAACAATCCTTTGGTTTGAAGGGAAAAAAGATCTGCCAATGAAGCTAAATAAGGAGAAAAGAATATATTTTTATTCAGAAACGACACTGATGGCAATTTATTTGAAGATTAAAGATGCTTTCTAAATTTTCCTGAACTTTTTAATGTTTTAAAAGATGGGATTAAAATTTCATTTTCTTTTTTCAAGCTAACCTCAGTCCCTCAATATTTAAAATTAGAAGATTGATGATATATTTCTAGCTTCCTGTATAAGATATATTTTTCTAAGGAATCTAAAAGGTTTCTTTAATCTTTATGTTAGAGAAATTGCAAGTTTTCAGCTTTGAAAATTTTCATTTGAAGATGCAGAGATAAGCGGTAGAAATGTGTAAGCTTTGGACATTTGTAAACCAAAATGAAAGGAAAGTTGGCAAAGAGAAACATTTTAAAAAATCAGTTTTCTGTGCCATGAGGGGCCACTTTGATCAATCAGGTACATCTTTTTAAAATGTAAGATCTCAGATAATATTAAGTTTGTAAGTTCTATTTGAGAAATAATTGATTATTAGCTACAGGGACTTAAAAGAAGGCACACAGGCATAATTAGAAACTTCACTTTGAGAAAGGAGGCCCCCTTTAAAGCTGGAGAACTGCTACAAGGTGTCCCCTGCGCCTCCTTTTCTCCAAGCTGAACAATCCCAACTCCCTTGTCCTGTCTTCACAGGAGAGGTACTCCAGCCCACCGATCAACTTTGTGGCTTCCTCTGGACTTGCTTCATCATATCCATGTCTTTCTCGTGCTGGGGACCCCAGAGCTGGATGCAATACACCAGGCAGGGTCTCACGAGAACAGAGTAGAGGGGTAGAATGATCTCCCTTTACCTGCTGGTCACAGTTCTTCTGGCACTGCCCAGGATATGGATGCACGTCAGCAGGTCCCAGGAACATGTGCACCTTCATGCTCCTTAGATAGTCTCAAATCTATGTTCTTCTACATCCTCCCAGGACCTACCTTTGCCTTTTGCAACTTGGGTCATGTGGCTGGAGCATTTGCTGGAGAAGACTGAGGCAAAATTGTTCTTGAATATGTCAGCCTACTCCATGTCCCAAGTACCAGGTTTCCAATTTCTTCCTGGAGATTGCCCACACTTTCCCTGGTCTTCCTTTTATCATCACCACCCTGGCAAGATTTATTTCACCTGTGGCTTTCCTCACCTGACCCCTGGATGCTCAGAAAATTTCTTTGTATTCCTCCCAGGCTACCTGTCCTTGCTTCCACTCTCTGTAGGCTTCATTTTTGTGTCTGAGTTTTGCCAATAATACCTTGTTTGTCCATGCAGACCTCTTGGCATTTTTGCATGATTTACACTTGGTTGGAATGCATCACTCCTGAGCTTGGAGGAGGTGATCTTTGAATATTAAACAGCCAGCTTGGGCTCCTCTTCCCTCCAGAGCTTTACCCCTGAGGAGGCCAAAATCTGCCCACCTGAAGTCCAGGGTAGTGAGCTTGTTCTGCATTCCCCTTACTGGCCTAAGAATTCTGAAGGTGTGTGTCTATAATGTATCTATAATTTACCAAATTTTTTGTCTTTCCATGATCATTGGTTTGTTAGTATTAAACATTTTTATCTTAGTGTTTGTTTTTCATAATTGTGTAGAACTGAGGTTTCTAAAACAAGACAAAAGAAAAATTTTGTCATAAATGTCTAGAATTTCAAACACCTTAAGATGCATCCACAACCACAAGTAATTAATTTAGTTGTTTCTAATTTAAGTAACAAAAACAAAGTTAGAACCATTAAAAATCAACATTTAATTTTACTCTTTCTCATTGGATAAACACAGAATCCTCCATATGCAAAATTCCAATGAATAACATTTTGAAAATCAGATTTTGCAATATCTGAAATAGGAGTTTTAATTAAACAAATTGTCAGACTATGATATTCAGTACAGCTTAACAGTTTGTTTTCCATTTGTACTCTTTGCTTGAGAGCCAATTGTCTAAGCTATTTAATTTTCAACACCACATCACTTTCTCAAGACATCTAAGGATGCACCCATTTCTGCCCTCTACCTTTACTGCATTTGCATATTCTTCACTCTGCCGTCCTGAGGGAGATATTTGTGTAAGTTTTGGAAGAAACTGAAGGCATTTACTGATAGTCTTGCCACAGTAAATGAAAATTTGCAATTCCAAAAGTACTCTGCATAATTTTTGTTTATATGAATCATAAAAAGGGAGAACTACACACTGGTAAATTGAAATACAACAATTAGGTTGAAAGAAAATATGTATTTTATACATGTAAATCATAGAAGTCACATAATAAGATCAATCATGCAATTTATCTACATATCTCAGAGATTTAAGCCCTGTGCTTTCAAAACAGCACTGATGTTCCCCTTTGCAAATGGAATTCAATATTCTGCTCTAGGCCTAGGCTGAGAATCATCGCCTAAAGGAACAGATTTAAAGGTGTGGTTTTAACTTTAATTGTACCAAAGCAAGCTCTCTGATATCTTTCTAGGCTCTGACTGGTGTGACAGTCAGAGCTGGTGCTAATCTTATTGTTAATGTCAAAGACCAAGCATGACGGCAGCAGACAAGATAGGCTCTAGTGAATGACAGAGCAATCAGACTGGAATAAAAGCAGTTCATCCATAAAGAATCAGGCTGTGGTAAATCAGTATCAGCATGTCCACATGTTTACTTCCTTTTTTCATTGTGATGGCAGTTAGATTGTTTAACAGCATATTTCTTTGTCAAAGATTATTTGAAATTCATATTATTCTAAGACTGTAAACCTAAAGGCATACAAATCATTAAGTCTGCCTGTATTATCAGTATGGACCATTTTAAAATATAGTGAAAATTCTTATGTGAAAATAATTCCAGGTATAATTTAAAAATTGGTTATTATGAATGTCCCCAGTCCTGCAAAAATTCTTTTCAGTCTTCATTCCCTGTCATAATAGGCCATCATATACCTTTAATAGTCAAATTCTTTAAGAAAAAAAAAGAAAAAAAAGAAAATAATTTGAGAATAATTTCTACAGCAGCAGAACTATGACATACTAGCCAATTTACAACCTTCATGACTTCATAATTAAATGAAGTAATAACAAATTTGGGCCTGTAGTTCTGAACACATGTGCAATAGAAAGGGTTTCCACTTAAAAGTACAGTTAAGCTTGTAATACCTTTTGCTGGATACACTTGAAAGTTCTAGCATCTGTCCCTGGTTCTTCAATAGATTCTTAAGGATTTTAAATATAAATAATTTACAGTTATTATTTGCAAGACACTTCAAGCTTACAGGCAATCTGGATATTTAAGTTTTTGAAGGGAGAGGAAGACACAAAGCTATTTGCTAAGGATGATGCATCAAGTGAGCTGAAGAATGAAAAAAGATCTGAATAGTCCGTTTAATTCACGTTTGTATGTAGCCTTCTGGTCGTTCCTTTTGCTTTTTTTTTTTTTTATAATAACAGATAAACTACTTTTCCTAATATATGACATTAATTACCTGACAATAAATAAATAAGAACACATTTGTCTGGTAAAATGAAAAGACAAATGTTTTAATGGATTTTAAAATATTTAGTTTAACATACAACTATGTCAAAGCTTTGAACAATTGGGTTTTTCATGTTTTTTTTAATAAGATGAAGCACTGTGTAACATAATTGAACATAGACACTATGCCAGGCAAGTTTATTAGCTAATTTTTATATTGGTTCTAGTTCATGTAACTGCTGTTATTTCATTATAATCAAGCTTCAATGCAAAGAGAGGTAGCTAGTGTTGTGTGTTCAGTGTGGCCTTCAGCAATGTCTACAAATAACTTTGGGCAGATATGTTCCTTACACAAGCAAGCCCGTCTGACAATAGAATGCACATCACAGCAGACTTGTTCTCCAATTTCCATCCTGACCCTGTCTGTGATGGTGTCTCCATGACGCTGCACCAAGTTCTGTGACAACTGCATTACTGTAATAGCACTGATACTCTTTGACTAAAAAGGTCTTGCAATGTTGCCTTTTTGATACACAAAGAGAGGGTACTGTCTCACTCTATTTTTTCTGCATGCCTGGCAATGACTAATGTGATTCTATCTCAATGGGACATTTTATGCTGGGGACTCACTTTAAATGAGCAAGAGGGGAAGAATAAGGTCAAGGTAAGGCCATCAAAATTCTTGCTGATGTACAAGTCTCCTTGAATACGATTCAAGAATGTCTTTAAAGTACCACAGTATGATCTCTATTCTATATTCAAACCGACCTGTTATACAGCCTTAGAGGATCTCTGCCAGTTCTGGTTTTCTGGCAAGATCTAGTTTTGCTTTCTTTCAGCTGCACAGTAGTACTCTCATTCCACAAGACAGGCTTTTAAGTCTTGGCGCTGTTGGCAACAACAATGAAATGTAATAGTTGTGCATTTCTAAGCAAATGTAAAATTTCCAAATCATACTAATTTTATATAATGTTTTGGCTCTGGAAGGTCAGATTTTAGATTTTTGAGTATGTGTATACAAAATTCTTGCCGTGTGGAATGGAGGTCCAACTCTTAACACCACTCCTTAAATCTTGTCTTCATCAGATATATTTTTGCCTTCATGTTAGGCATTTCAGTAAAACAGATGTTTTCTCACAGCTAACTATCTTTACTACTCCTTTTCAATTTCCAAAAAGTTTGGATGTATGTGAACAGCAAACAATAAATATATTTTGTAAAACTCAAGTCATTCAAATTGTTCAAACCAATTAAATAATGTCCTACTAACTCTTGTATGAAGGTGTTAATTAGTAATAATAAGCTTTAGGATACTGTAGTTGGACTTTGAGTGAGATAACTAACCAACTGCTGGCAAAATAGTGGCTGATCCAATGCTAATCCAAACATATTTTAACTGTAACAGAAGAACAGGTGTTAATTAATAATAAATTAATTTTCTCAGTATTTCCAGGTGATTAAATACTAAATGCTTACGAGCAATTTAGTAAAGGTTATATCTCAAATGTAGGCAATCAGAAGAATGTAATCAGAGCACAAGCAATAGCTAAAACCTCACGTGATTCATTAAATTATTTACTCAAGTGAACATTTTCACCTAGAAAGGCTATGCAGACTGCATAGTTTTGTAGAGTTCAGTGTACATAATTTACTTACTATTAGTTTTCAGGTGATACTGCAAGTTCAGGAAACATTTCAACTCTCCAAAATACCATAATTTCCAGCTAGAGCCTCCCAAAAATATCTATGTGTTTAAACTCAAAAGGGTGAATTTAATTTATTTTTTGCATTGACAAGTAAAGCTCAATATGGAATAGGATTCTAGAATTAAAGGACAGAAGGATCTGCTTTCAGAAGACAATAAAAATTGGAATTTTAATCTCAGGAAAAGTCACAAAATGAAATATGCATGAAAAGAAGGAAAAATGAAAGAAATAAGCAGAGAATAGAGCAGAACATAACACATTTCAAGTTATGTGAATAAATTTTGAGATATCATGCCTGACATGCCCCCATGATGAGTGAGGGTTAAATTTTACACAGGTTCCATTTAGCACAGCTGCTCAGATATACATGCCATGCTTTAAAACTTGGAATATACACTCTATACAGTAATAAGGACCCTTGGATCTTTTATTTACTCAATATTTAATGAGCATCCCTTTCATACAATTACAAGGTTATAGTCAAGATCTATGGAATAGAAATATTTAATTCTTATTACTGGACCAAGATGATCCTGTCTGAGACGTATCCATCAAAGCAGGGAACAAATACATTTTAATTAGGAAGCTGATAATCAGTGTTAGTTTATATGAGCATCTGCTTAGTCTTTCAAATACAATCACCTTACTACCTGGCTGAGTCAGGCTATTTGATTACTTTATTTAATTTCAGTATCAAATGGTCAATTTACGGAAGGATTTCTTTATTTGAATCTGTTTGGGAGGGCTATTTTTCATTAATTGACTTCAACTGCATGTAATCAACTTTGTTATAAAAAGAAAAGTAGTTCAAAAGAACAGATTAAACGATAAATATGCAAAATCTAAAATAAATGGCATCTGTGAAGCAGATTTAATTGCTGTACTTCAAAATGTGCCATATTGTAATTACAAAGATTTAGGTAAATTTAACTACTTTATGTAAACTCAATAAGGCAAATCCAATTGTGTTTCATTTATTTAAAGTTAATTATGCTATGTAATACGTTTCTTTCAGTTTGCAGGCAGCACTGGCAGTACCCAAGCTGTTTATGAAACTTTAAATTAAATTTTTGGATGTACTCAAGACACAAAGTAAAAACAAATGATGTTAACAAAAGAATTACTAAAATGAACTGAGCCTTGTAAATTATTCCTTCTTTTCTTTAAGGTGGACGCATGAGACATATATATATATATATATATATATATATATATATAAAACAGTTTTTTTTTTCCCGTGAAACACTCTGTCAAACAAAAATTATTTTATTCATAATAAAACTGTGTACTCAAGATATTATTATTTGTGTTCACAAATGTTAAATTATTTTGGAGTAAAACCTTGACTTGGACAGAAGTGTAGAAATGTAAAAAGAATTCCCATTCTGGTTCTCTGAATTAATTTACAGATCCTAGAAATCCTGAAGAAAAATGATTTTGTTAAATGAAAAGTACACATCTCCAGGGCTTAAATTCAGCATGTACTCATTTAACTTCTACGAGCCAATACCTCAAATTTGCAATGTACTGGAAAGGTGAGAAAAGGAAAGCTTTTAGCTGAAGAGAGGCCTCAAAAAATGAAAGTCACAGGTTAATATTTGCTTTAGATTTGAATGTTAGTGTTTCGATTGTTTCCTTGATCATGAAAAGCAAGAGAGGTGACTTAAAAAAACCCCCTTACTTAGATACATTGTGAAAGCTTAATAGTATCACAAATAATTGGGAAACCTGGTGCTTCAAAGAGTTGTATCAGCTTCTGATTCTGTTTAAAACATCTTTAGAGTACCTGGGTCTGTACTACAAAGTGTTTTTCTTTGGCTTGTCACAACAAACAGTCACATTATAATGTGATGGGAAACAAAGAGTTTAAGTTCCATATTTAATAAAGATGGCTGTAGAAAATTAAAAGACCAAAACAAAAGAATTACTTTTACTGCCATTTCGTCATGACAGAAATCTGTCTTTTCCCCTCTGAAAGTCCTAACCTTCTGGCTGGCTCACATAGGCAGAGAAATGACATACATTTTTTCACTCAGATTTGCATCTTGCTTTAAGTTATATCTTCATTTGAAATACTCCAGGATGTTCAAAGATGTTTAGGATGTTCAGCCTTATGCATCTGAAATGTATTATACTGGTATATGACAGGAAATTTAGGTGCCATTGTCACAACCACTCAAAGGACACTAGACCATTACTCATGTACAGCTGAATTAAAACATAGAAATAGGATTCAGCCTGGGATTCAAACACCTAAATCTCATTTATAAACATAAATTGTAATATTAGACCCTTTTTGATGTTTGAGATACTGCAAATAGCTGGCAAGGTTTGACACAACACTACAGAACATTTGCATCATCGCTGCATCAGCACTTTCTAATGAGGTGAGATATTCCAGGACATTTCAAACCACCTTAAATATCCAATGTTTAGGCAACAGAAGCCTTCTTCTAGCTGATGCATTCACTCTTCAGAGCAATTCAGCTCACCAAATGTAGATGCGTGTTCTAGGATGTGATTCATATGTCTGGGAATCATTAACTATGCTGAATAGATTTTTTTTTACTAAGGTGAGTTTAGACACCCAGGTTTTCTATAGATTCTTACAATGTTTGGTATATAAATTTAGCTATCTAAATGTCTGAGATTCAGGCCTATGCTAAATATTTTTCTTGGATTCTTATCCATTGGTCTTTCGCCAGGTTTAAAATGTGCAACTTTTCCCACTGCATGTCACTTACAATACTTTTTCACCATCATCAGTCTCCATTTTCTCCCCCAAAAAAAAAAGACTGGGACCTAGAAGACTGCCTTTGTAATCAGTAGGAGCACTTCAGAAATATGGATTGTAGCCCATGCTGAATCATATGTAATTAGGTGAGCCAGAAACTTCTGTCCTTGTCCAACAGAAACACTGCAAATATAATTTCTCCCTGCCTGATTGGGACTTGCATGGAAATCTGTCTTCTGACTTGGTCAGGATCACCCACATATGGTTAATTTTACTCATCTTCTATCCCTCAAGAAATAAAAAAAAAAAGTTAAAGATTTTTCCTCTAAGCATTCCAAATCTGAATACAGTGGAAATGTGTGTATTAATTCCCCATTCAACTTACAAGAAGGATCATGACCCTGGTAATTAAACTTACTTGGAAACTTCCTTAGAAGTCTGCCACTTTCAACTGTGCAACACTGTGAATTGTGCTAAAAATCTAGAGGATCTTCAATCTGTTCTTGGGGTTTAGAGAATTTTCAGTTTGTGAGATTCAGTTTACATGAAAATCTTCAACTGTACTGGACCATCAAAAAGAAAAAAAGAAAGAAAATTAAAAATAAACTTCAGGTAATCAAGAAAATTATCAACATTGGAAAATACAAGGAATAAAACTTTAAAATTAGGAGCAAAACTGGAGCCAAAGAGTAAATCTCTGCTCAAAGGTCTTCTAGTATTTGGGGGTCATGGGATGCATTTTCTATACTTGTCTGTTTTTTGCCAAGTACATTACAAATACTTTCTTTTCATTATTGATCCCCTGAATGGTTTTATTCTTCCATAATATATAAATATGTCAGTCTTCTTTCAACAAACATTTTCAGTGGCAGATTGGGAAATTCTTACTCACAGATGGTATTTACTCTTAAAATGTTTTAGCTTAAAAATCTTAGCAAAGAATAAGGATTGCTTAAATACAGTTTTGTTTAAATTGAGGGGTTTATGTGTTACATAAGCAAGTTTGCTTCAGAGAACCTCAGGACAGTCATACTTGAAAGAATGAGGCCCTTGGCTATCAGACACAGAAGAGAACAAAGTCTTTCAGAAAGGAGTCCCAGGCCTATTCTTCCCTTTCTCTAGTACTTGTTGAAGTTATTCTTTATATACGCATAGTAGTATTGGATATATATTACAGTAAAACCAACAAACAAACAAGGTATGGGATCAGATATTGTATTTACACAGAGACCCCCATGAGATCAATCCTCATATGCATTTGCACATATCCATAGGGATTAGTAGAAAAACTCATGATGTTAAAGACAAGCACAAATACAGCATTTTCAGCGAATTAACACTATCCCTTACGCTATTTATGCTCACTCTATACCTTTATAATTCCTTGGATGTTGGGTATTAGATGAAGAGAAACAGGAAACATTGTGAGGAGAGAGAACACTTTTAACACCGAGATGGCAGCAGCTTGTCAAGCAAAGATGTTTTAAAGTTTTACAGGTTCCCCTCAGCTCTTTCCTCAAGACAAAACAAAAAACTTTCTAAAGATACACAGATATTCAAAGTAGTAAAGATGAAATTGACTGAAGAGACAAAAAAGTTACAATATTGAATTGTAATATAGAACACTGATGAAAACACCATAATACCATTTTATATATTCCTGCTTAGGTACATATTAAACAATTGTGCATTTTTTGTCCTCACATCTCCAGGAACATTTGAAAGGACTATATAAGATTCTTGGAAAGGTAACAAAACCACCCAAGATTATGGAGCAAAATATTTTGTGGAAGGAGCAACTGACATAAGGAGACACCTAAATCTAGAAAATGCTAGAGCAAAATGGTAAGGGTTTATGAAAATATATGTAACATCAAAAAAAGTGAACTAGGAATTAATCATTTATTCTCAAATGTATGAGAACTACTGCTCATGAAGTAGGGGAAGATACAAACTGTTTCAAAACAGCCTAAGAGAGGTCGTTGCTCATGCATTGCAAGAGCTGTGGAGTATATTGACAAAGGAGCTTTTGAAAGAAGTTTACATGAATGTTAAAGCAATTAGATAAATTTGCAGAACAATAATTGGTTGAAAAGAATCTGAGTTGCTGTCTAACTCCATGAAATTCAAATTTTACTTTTTTTTAACCTTGTGGTCTTAAAAAAACTTACGAGACAGAAATATGAACACAGAAGTATTGATATTGTGCCTAAGTTTTCATGTATGGTCATTGAATAATTTTTCACAGACTCTTTACCTTACTTAGATTAGGATTCATTCTGATGTGAATCAAGGTTAAACCTTTAAGGTCATTTTGTTCTTCTACAGAGTTGCTTGATGCTGAGACATCATCATTATTTATAATGTGGTTTCAGTGTTTGTTCATTTTATGGGTGTTAGATGTGGGATCAGCTTTTCTGAACTGATGAAAATTCCCTTTTATAATGTATATCAATTAAATTTTCTACTATTTACTAATACAAAATGCTAAACCCTCCTAAAAAATAATGATATCTTAGACTGGGCACACATATTAAGCAGAAAAAAATATATATTAATCTCTCTGTATCTCAGTTCTTTGTTATAAAATTTGAACTTCCCAGAAGACTACAATTAGGAATTTATATTTTAATATGCTTTTTGTTGGTTTTAAATTTTTTTCTCCTGATCTCTTTATTTTGTCTTCAGAACTACTTTAATAATTTCTAACCACTAAAATGATTAGCTGCGTATAAGGCAGGGAAAAATTTAAAAAAGAGAAAATACAGCAAATATACTGATTTGTTGTTCAGTGAATAAGTGTTGTCTGTTTCCCTTCTGCTGACTGAGAATAAATGTAACAATACAGATGACACAAATTAAGACAAAACATAGCATGTTTGCGCAAGGAGATTAAATGAAAACTACATAAACAACTTTCATAACTGTATTTTGCAAATAATAGTGCTTAAGTTTGCATTATTCTGTTTTCTTAGTTTTTTCTTCTCTGTTGCAATGTGCTCATGTTATGTGTGCATGTGCAAATAAAATATATATGATTCTATGAATACTTCTTAAAATTTGTTATTTTGACAGACGCATGAAAGGGCAAGACTTAGACCTTTTTTGCTCAGTGTAGTGTCACAGATTTTGCCATGTGTAAAAAGCAATTTTTATTTTCCAAAACAGCTGTTCACAGAGTGGAAACATATTGGAGATTACATAGTGAGGAGAGCAAAGGCTAAAGACAGCAAACAGTAATTTTGATTTGCCTCTTTAACCACACGAAAATGATTCACACATTTAAGCTTAAGTTGGATAGGGAGTTCACCTGTGTCTCATAAAAGTAATCTGAAGAAAGATCTCTAAATCTGCTCATTTTTTGACTGAAATATTCTTTAATTATGTTCGTTCCCCAATTCTGTAAAACATTTTATTTAAATTAGTTGCCTTTGCTTCTGGGTGATCAAAGGGACTTAGAAGCAAATATTTTTCATTTTTATCCCTTTATTGTTTCATCTGTCTATATTTATCTATTGTTAAAAAGCTTTCTGATTTAATCTCTCCTCGTGTGTCAGTTTCACTTAAATTAATCCAAATGCTTCATTTTGTTGGATTTTTTAAACAGTGGACTGTTTTTTCTGTTTATGTATATGTAAAACCCATCCAGATAAACCACACATTCAATTTATTTCCTGTACTTTCCCTTTTCAAGGATGAACATTAAGATGGAAATCAGCCCTATACACCCTGTTTGCTGTTAACAGGAAATGCAGAATACCAATCCACACGGGAATTGAGGTTCATTCTAGCAATAGGGATAGGAACCAGATCATACCACACAAAAAAAAAAATAAAAAGACCAAACTAAAAGACCAAGTTAATGAAATCAGAAAAAAGTCACACTCTCTGCTTAGTGGAAACTTTATATCTTAGTATTTGGCCTGGGTGCTGAAGAGCTGCTCTATGCATCATTTATCAACAACTAGTCTCATGCTAGATGCATGGAATAAAAACCCATTACAGTGGGGTTAACTTGTGGAATACATTTCATCTAGGTTTATGCCAGAAGAAAACAGACTGAATAACTGTCACCCAGTTTCTTTGTTTGGAAAAAATAGTACTCTAATTCTGCTTATGACAGACACCTATCAAATTTTGGCACAGAGAGCACTAAAATACCAGTATTGAAAATAGTTTTAAAACTGCTAATAGTTTTTGTGCGGCATTAGAGGCTCAGGGAGGAACTAGAGGTGACTACAGGTTGTTAAAGGTACTGGTAACAACTTGCTATGCTCTAAAAGTGTTGAAGAGAGAGAGGAGAGCACTCATACAGATATAGAGCGAGGATTCTTCAGATTTGTCCTTGATAAACATTTATAAACATTTGTGAAAGGAATAAAAATAATTGGAAGAGAAACATGCATGCCTCATGCTGACAAAAAATATGTTTGTGCGTAATAGATTGGAGAAATTGTTTGAGAATTGTTTATTCTTATGGAAAGATTGCCCTGTACAGTGCTGCCAAGGACAGTTTAAGCTTGAATGACTATCTATATAATGAAATTCACTTACTTTGCAGTGACTTAACTTTTAAAGTAGACATCACTGCAAAGTAAGAGGTGCATAAAGGTTTTGTGTTGGTTTCTTTTTTTTTCTTTTTCTTCTGAATGAAGAAATGAAAAGTGGAATCAAAAGTGCAGTATGAAAGACACACATTGTTCCATGAAGGTGTTCTATGGGACCAAAATTTCTCGTATTGAAAAATAAAATATTGTCTCAATGTATTTGTATTTCTACCTAGTTACGAAAACATCCAATTTGTTCGTCCCCACAGACAGAACATTATGTAAATGATGGGTTTGTTACCCTGTGGAAAAAAAAATGTTGTGATTCTACCTGTTACATGTGGATTGTTTTGGACAATATGCATTTTCAAAGTCTGTAAGCAATTGTTTGTACTGGAGGACACATGGGTTTCCTTCCGAATATACCAGTTATCTGTGCTCTTATGCTTTACTGAATTATTGTACTCTGATGAGGTAAACCAAATTTCTGTATTCCTCAGTGTGACTCTCAGATAGACAACCTAACTAAAAGCTTCTGGTAGATCAAGAAGGTATCAGGGAAATACCCCACATTGGGAGTACATTTTAACAGAACTACAATTAAAGATGAAATTGTGCCTTTTCTAGAGTTAAGGCTTACACATTCCCATAGCAGTGGATCAAAAAGCTCTACTAAATATGCCTGTTTGGGAAAAAAAGCCAATACAAATTAAGTTATTCGAGTTATTAAAGACAATAGTTAACATGCAACATCCTTCCCACCTGTGTAAGCAGCAGGGTTAAGAAAGTAATTATGTAACTATATATATGTTTTTGAGAGTGTGGGGTTTTTTATTGATACCTCAATAATATAAGGATGATGGAGTAAATACAATGTCTCAGGAATGATGTTAGCATATGAGGTCTTCCTTGGAGACTTCAAATTCCTAAAAAAAGTAAAGATCTCACATGCAGTACAATGTTTCCCGGTTTTTGTTCTGTTTTTGTTCATTTGTTTGCTTTGGTGTCTTGGATGGGGTTTTTTTGGGGGGTTTGTGTTTTTTTCCTCATCACTACTCAAGGAAATAATTTATTCCATGCTTACCATGTTTACTTCCAGGAATTACGAAAAATGAAAAATAATAACAAGGTAAAGTCCTGACTTCTGAAAGAAATACAGAGACACAGATTTATGTAACATCTCCATCTTCCTTATCAAAATGAAGCACAACATGAGTGACACCTGAATTACAAAAAACTTTCCCTGGTGTTCATCTGCTTCCCACCCTCCATCCTTGTTGCATGGCTGTATAGTACAAAGAGAGGGAGAAAGGGAATTTTCATAAAATATAGGTGATGTTGTCTATATGGACAAGGTTGAACTAAACATGGGAAGTTACTTCCAAGCACACCAGTGTCAGCAATAGATAATTCTCTTGTAGAGTACCAGTGAGCCCATTATTATTCTGAATGCAAGATGGAATAGATAAAACTACTTCAAATGAACTGATCAAAAATAAAGTGAAAAAATATATTTTTGAGGTGGATTATTAGAACAATGTTACTGTTGATACCTTTTGTTTTATATCTATTTCTAGTTGATTTCTTATGGATAACATCCATCCATGTGTGGGTATGGATATTATAAAATAAATATACACATGTATATATGTGTGTGTGTGTGTGTTTGCTAAGTTTGTGGGAAGGATTATTTTGTCTTCCACTGGGGCTTTGCAATGAAACTTTATTTTGATAATGAAACAATCATTTGGGATGTCAGTTTCCTAAGAAGGAAATTTTAACAATACTTTTGAGATAAGAACATAAGAAGAATACGTATATTGCACCAGCCTAATACTGACTGACAGTTTTATAAGATATTTATCTAATAGGTAAATTCCTACACTTTCAAGGAAAAGAATTAATGATTGATTGTTATAGGTATCATTTTGCACCTTTTGGCCAGCTAATTTCCAAGATTTTTTTTCTCTCATGATTGCAGAACTGTGGAAGTTCACTGCACTTAACTGGAGTAGAGTAGGCATGGGGAAGAGCTGGCACCATACTCCAAAAGTAGGTTCTATTAAGAAAAATTGGGAGACAAAGTGTATTTAGACAGATAGATTAGATAGCTAGCTAACTAGCTAGCTAGCTAGATAAAACCGTCTCAACAGTTTAGTCATTTATCATACTAACAGTAATCTGATACAAAGAAAGAAAAATGTCTTTATTGAGAGGTCCTGTTCCTGCAATTAAAAGTTAATTTTCACTTCTTTGATAATGAAAAAGTCTTGCTGTATTTTCTCAGACTCTGTTCCCCAACCATGATCTGATTGCAAAAGTAAGCAATCACCAGCAGTTGATGTTGTCGTCAAAAGCAGCAAGAATCTGTACACTATTTGTTGCCAAAATTTGAGACAAACCAGATGCATTTTTAAATGACAGACTGAATTTTTACAAGATAAGGAACCAATCTACCTTATTTTAAAGGCATTGGTAGGGTCTGTAAAGAATCAGCAGGCATTTAAAAATAATGAAAACTCATCATACTACCCATTTGAAAGACTCTTCAACAGAATATGTTTTTATTAGCAAAAAAAATAACCATCTTTTAAAATCACTTTTTTTATCCTGGCAAATAGGTCTAAGAACAAACAGTAAGTGGTCTGTATTGAAGATATTCATAGATGAAGAGTCATTTGTTCTAGTAATTAGACATAAAATCTCATTGAAGTAAAAAGCCTACATGTTGGGAGTCCTCAAACTTAACATTTTTAATCTTACATATTGTAAGTGCTACATGAATAGTCACAAATTTACTTTCATAGGACAGCTACCTGTTGTTTCAGTGGATTTACGAAGAAGGAAAGATACTAAATTAAAAACTAATTACACTAGAGGCTCCTTCATTTGTTCAGCAAAAATACACATTCAAAAATAGCAACCAGATAATGAAAGAATGGGAAAGTTTCTGTACTTTTGCATGTTCTGTCGTTTTGAATGCTTTTTGAGAGTGATTAATCCTTCTTAAAGGTCTCTGACTATCAGCTCTTACAGTAATATTTCACACAGATTTTTCAGCTCTCGGACTCTCTTTCTCTTTTAGCCTCTCCCTGTCATCTTTTCTTGCTTCATGCTATCAGTTTAAATTTAACTTGTTCAGAACTGATTGAATACTAGTTTCTTCTTTCCTTTCTTTTCTGCAGCTCTTGTTTCAATCATCTTTTCTTTATGGCCCTATTCTCCATGTCAGTTACTTTTCTCTAAGCTTGATGTCAGCCTCAGTGTTGCAGTCCTGCCTCAGACCAATAAAACATTTTACCAGTCTCATTTGACACAGATAATTTCTTTCTTTTTCTTTATTTATGAATCCTTTCTTTGCACTAGTTATTTATTCAGACTTCTTGACATTTTCACTATTTTTGAGAATCTTAATGTTTTTAAGATTGAGTATAATCCTCCTACTATTACTAATTGCCTAGGTTACTTCATATTTTCCTTAATTATATGGATGATGCCAATAATCTGCAAATTATATTTTATTGAGTTAAGGGAAACTACAGAGAAAAAGCAAATAAATAATATTTAATGTATATTTTGAATAGAATAGAAAATAATGTTCTCAAAATACAGCCCAATGTATACAACATTAGCATTAATGAATAAACACATTTTCCAAATTTAAATGTAATCATGCAAAGAGTAGGTTGTCTGGCTAGGTTATGAAATCTACAGCAGTAGAGATATTTTAGAAAAGCTTCACAAGTATCTTTAGGGAACATAGATAGCTGATGCAGGAATATAATTTCAGATAAAGAGACTAATACGTGAATTTTCAAGGTTGGTTTCAGACTAACTTTCCTTTTAGCTTCCTTTTCTACTCTTTTGGCACATGTGTCATAATTAACCCCCTTTATTCTTTTGTTCTGCACACTCATTTCTCTCCTAAATAAGAGGTTTTGCTCTTCCTATCTACCAACACATAACAAGAAGTAATCTCCAGTTATGAGACTCTCAGGCAATATTCAATATGCTGTGTTCTTGTTTCACTCTCCTACATGGTGAGGCACTGGCACAGGTTGCCCAGTGAAGTTGTGGGTGCCCCTTCCCTGTATGTGTTCAAGATCAGGATAGATGGGGCTCTGAACGACCTGGTCTAGTGCAAGGTGTCCCTGCCTATGGCAAGGCAGTTGGAACTAGATGACCTTTAAAGTCCCTTCCAACACAGGCAGTTCTATGATTCTATGATCTGCTTGCATGTCATAGCCCTTTCTGCTCTTTATTTAGATTTACCCCCTTTCTGACCTGAAGAACTTCATGTATTTGCTGTTTTCCAACCAAATAAGAACTTATAATTGCAACACAACTGTGATATCAGTTAAGTTTTCCCTGTGGTCTGTTCACAAAGTATTGTTTTCAAGAAGACTTAATATGCTTTAAATACACCTTCTCTTTGCTAGTTAAGAGTGTCTTGTTCTTTTTTAACCTTTTTTTATTGAAACAGAGTTAAAATTTGTGTGCAACCTCACTGTAACTAGTAGGGTTACCTGTAAGCCACATTACTTTCTAGAAAGGGGAAATACATTGAAGAAATATGTATTCCCAATGGATAAACTGGAAGAGAACAATAAACATCTGAGAATGATCATTCAGCACTTGTGTTATATTGAAAGGATTGTAGAGTAGCATAGCAGAGTACTGTAGAGCAGTAGTATAGTATAAGAGTATTGTAGATTTTAAAAAAAGTAATTTCTTTTTCTGTAGGTAACAGCCCTGAATGCTAGCAAATGTTGCCTGGTGAGCAATGTAATACAGCAGGCAGTAGAACTGAGCTAAGGTAGCCTCATGCAGAGAGAGAATAAAGCCTTCTTAAAAATTAGAGTGTTCGTGCCTTCTGTATTTTATATAACCCAATCAAACCTTGCCTTTATCATCTATCATAAAAGATTGCATTATTTATAAGTAGAGTGATCTGGATATGTTTCCCGCATAATTTGAAAAATTTACCTTGAAATGTTGCCTTCTACATGATTTGCAAGTTTACAATATTAACTACTCTGGGTTTCCTTGGTGAATTGTAAGTACAGATGAACTGTGCTGTGTGACTTTGTTTTGAACAAAGTTTTCACTTGCAAGATGTCTCGTGGTTTATTTCTGAAGTGACTATGCGATATGTTCTTATTAAGCTTCTGTAAAAACAGATGGTGGCTTTGAGTCAGGATCCTCTGAGAACATTTTATAACCTATCTGCAAAGTGCACTAGTGTTTTTATCTAGCTGTAAGACTTTGCTGCTACTTTTATCTCTTATCCCATTAAATACCCCAGATGAAATAGGATTAATATTATGATACTAACATAGGTGTAAAAACAGACACTGCAATGAAACGTGTATGAATGTGCTGGCAAGGCTATGAATGTCTTAAAATGGTCCACATGATCAGGATTTAAAGTTTAGTTGCCTGTATCACAACCTACATCCACAGAGCATCCTCAGCAAGACAGTTGCATACACTGAGTCACCTAGAGGAAAAGTAATTGTGAAGGGTAGTGTGTTATGTCATTTATCTGTTTGTGCAAAGCTGACTCTAGGTGCACCTAAACTCCTTGACTGTTATACTTTCACTGTATAGAAGTGGTTTTACAGATTTCTTTTTAAGACAGTGAAAAAAAAAATGAAAGAATTTCCTTGAAAAAGGGAGAGTTAACAAGGGGACTACAGGATAAAACAACAAGTGTGGTTTGGTGTGCTCACAAAGCATTTAAATAGTGAAATTCTGTGACGTTAAAAATAGATTATAAACCCTTTAAAAATACTCATGTTTTGACAGTTCTTTAAAAGGTATTTGAAGGTTAAATCAAAAAGCCTTTTTTCTCTCCTAACATAATTTCAAAAAAGAGCTCAAAGGCAGCCTGTTATTCCTTTTCTTGGGGATGTCTATGTTACACACAAAACAAGAATTCAGCAATAAAGTCTACGAAGCTAGGTGATTAAAAATGTTGTAAAGTTTTAAAACCCTTCACCAAAATCCTAATAAAGGAGATGGTTAGAGTTATTCTAAAGGGTTAACTTCTTATAGGTCAAATGACAAAGTAAGTTGAATAGGTTCTCTTCTAGAATCTGTATTTCCTGCCAAGAGCTCTGAACAAAACCCCTAATTTCTGAAAACACTACATTTTACTCATGAGAAAACCCCAAACATACATAATAAATGTCACCAGCTCTTTCTCTTTCCTAGAAACTAGGTAAAATTTAAAGATCTGTTCTTTTGTCTTAGCTGGAGAGGCTTTTCAACATATAATTTTTTTGTACATACAGAGCTGATTTTCAGTAACAACCTCTTTTCCCTTACAACTATCTGTACTTTCTTGAAAACAAATAAGCACTGAAACCACTCACACCAGGCAAGACTTTAAAAACTTTGAAAAGCAACCAAAGGTAGTACCAAGGTAAGAATTGTAAAGGAAATTCAACACTTACACAACCTTTTCTGACATTGTATCTCACTTATTCATGCTATTCGAGCATCAGGAGACTCAGGAAAACAATAATCTTCAATTTTAAAATATGTTCCACCCCTGAGGTATTAAACATCAGATTATGATTTTGTAGGAGTTTTGTTTGTCCTAGTTGGGCCTTGCTGGGTGGCTTGTGAGCTGAGCAGACTCATGTTTGTCAAAAAAGTTGGTACACCACAAATGGCTTTCCTCACTTCGGTTTCCCTGGGTGGTCCAAACTAATGGATCCTGTAGCTTTTGGTCCTTCTCGTGAAAAGATGTAACTCTTTCTAAAAGCAAAGCTAAAGTGAGGTAGCACATTCTCCACCAACAACGATATATGCAAGATCTTTTTTATACTTTTCTTTTCACATTCTTTGATGCAAGTAACATTGTGTATGGGGGGTGTTTGATTGTGGAGTTTTGGTTTGCTTTGGTTTTTGTTTTTATTTTTTGCTTTACTGTTTGTTTGTTTTATTTGGTTGGTTTTTGGTTTTGTTTCTGGGTTTTTTTTTGTTTTGTGGGGGTTTTGTTTGTTTCGGTTTTGTTTTTGTTTTGGGTTTGGGTTCTTTGTTGTTTGTTTTGTTCTGTTTTGTTTTTCCCACTTGGTATCAAGACCAGAGTTCATTGACATGGATGGGACAATAACATTTCTCCAAAGTTATTTTGTAGTCCGCAAATGTCTTAGCTGCCATGTCTGCTTGTTTTAATTGGGTTTAAAGTAACAAGAATAACTAAAAACATGGCTCAGAAAATAAGAACGTTTATACAGATAGTTTGACTGGTGTAAGGAAAATGAAAGGTCTTTATGCAATAGTGATTGTCCAGTAGATGTTGTGAGTTTATTTTTGTGGAGCTTCTAGTGGAAAAAAAAAAATCTCATAATTCTGAAGGAATTCTTTTGTTTCAGAAATTGTAATTTAAAAAAAAAAAGAAAAAGAAAAAAAAAAAGAACATCTGAGATGAGTGTCCCCAAAAGCTATAAGCCCAGTTCATATTTCTAATATATCTGTGAGAAGTGAGATAATCAGGAACTAGATCTGGAAGGTTAAATAAGATACAAATCCACAGTCTTGCAAACTACCTTCTATTTCATTTGTCAATGATAGATGTTAAAATGTTCACAAATAATCCATACACTGAAAGATCAAGTGTTGAAATAGGATTTTATCTAAATGAGAACCGTGGGATTAGATCATGTTGCTTTGCATATAAAAAGGTATTAGCTGCAATTTGGAAAGCAAATTGTTAGCCAGTGCCATGTGGTTTTGGTGGCTTTTTTCCTTTGAGGAGAGGGGGGTTGTCAATATTATGGAGCGTGCACAGAAAACATCTTAGTTTCACACAGTTTTATTTCCCTCCCACATGTTCAAATGCAATTTTTGTATGGTACATTAGTCTGTCTACCATTTAGTTTGCATACAGGGTAGCTAAAACCAAAAATCAACGTTTGGTGTAATAAGACAAAAGCAGTTTTATTTGTCTTAATTGCAAGTGCCATCCATTTTAGAACTAGAAGGTGGTTATACTGTGGTGATACTGTGGGGTCAGACAATTTTCATGAAGCTTTTTGCAACCATTGGTAAAGACCCTGGTAAAGAGTTTTTTGTTTCGACCAGTAATGTGATGGACATACAAAAAACTAATACAGAAATAGCAGACAGGGAATATACATGAATTGGGGTTTGCCTGATTTTATGTTAAAAAAATGGCCCTACTGTAGCTGATACTGATAGATTTCTTCTCCTGCCCATTCCACATTGTTACTTGATAACTGCTTTCTCCTCCTTTGATCTGTTTTTATACGTGGAGGATCTGTGGGAGATGTTTATTTCTCCTTGTCATGGTTTAGGACCAAATGACATCATGGAAGCTAAATGGACTTGTATACCTAAGCAATGAAATCACAGATAAATGCAATTTCACAAATATTAGTTTTCTGTGCTGTGAAGCAGATGGTGCAGGGAGGGAAAGGAGTTGAGCATTTTAATGCAAGGTTTTCTTATGTATTTTTCCTGTCCTGCAGAAGAGATAGCAAAGTTCTGGAGAAAGTTTGGACAGGTCAGTGTTGCAGTACCAGCCACATTCCTCATAATCATGGGGCAGGACACTAGGGTCCATTGGGCTCTTTTCAGTTCTTTGTATACCCTGTGACTTACAGAGATGTTCCTGGATTCTGGTGCAGGGTTGAGGGGTTTTCTTCCACAGTCTTTTCCTGAAATTCTTGTCTATTCCAGTATTCTGAAGTGTCCTTATTTATAGGAAAGTGTGTTCAAATGGTGTCGCCACTTCCAGATTTGTTGTCCCTGTTGTTGGCACTCATAACCTGCTTCTCATACCCTTTGATGCTTTTTCACTGCTTGGTTATCAACAGGTTGTTTCTATAGCTTGGCTACCCATTTCCTTGAGCTCTCTTGTCATTTGGGACAAGTAGTTGATCATATTTCATCTTCCACTTACTTTCCTAGTAAAGTTCATGGGCTCATGCCAAGAGCTGTTCTAACTAGGACCGCAGTCATGCCAGCTGCTCCACTCTTCAACACCAGATTCTATATTACAACAGAGAAATATTTATTTTTCCCCTTCAATTTCCATTGACTATGAAGACAGATGTTTTGAACTCATCTTCAAAAAGAGGGAGGAAGGACTACAAAGGAGCTAATGTGCAATCATCCTCACCTCAGTCCTTTAATAGATTATGAAGTCCTCATGAAAATTTTTTCTATGCTTCTTATGGAACATAAGGTGATTAGGAATATTCAACACGAGCATTTAGCAAGTGCAAATTGTCCCTGTCTGTCCTAATTGCTGTTCAAGATTAAATTACTTGTTGTAAAAAGAGGATAAAAATGGATGTTGTTTATCCAAATTTTAGGAAGGTTTTTGGTTTGATTTTCTATATCATCCTTGTAGTTAAACTGGAGAGATATGCACAAGATGGGTACACTGTGAACAGAAGGTAGAGCTGGCTGGACTACCAGATGTAAAAAGTATCATTCAATACTTTGAAGCCTAGAAGGCAGCTAGTTATGAAAGGCATTCCTCTGGGCTTCATACTTATCTTGTTTAATATATTCAGTAATCTATGCCACAGGATAGAATACACTGTCAACAATTTCATGAAGTGTTTTCAAACTTGGGTGTATAGTTATTATGCTGGAGGTCAGAGTTACCGTGTAGAGGTTTCTCAATATACTACAGGAATGGGACAGGAACCTAAAAAAATCTCAGCAAACAATTTCCAATTAAGTTTTTCATTCAAATTGTGGAAGACAATGCTATAAGAAACCAGTTCTGGTTCTGGATAGGGAATTTAGTTCTAAATTTTTGGCTCCAGCTGTCATTGAGCTATGAGACTAATTAGATTTTCCTGAAAATTACCATCCCTCCTCCCACATTAAGGAAAGAGCTTTGTACCCCTGCTTATGCTTAGGACATTAACTACAGTTACACCCACTGATTTCAGTGGAGTCAGGTAACTTTAGAGAATGCCAGTTCAGGAGGTTTATTTTACTGAACTATTATCTAGTTCTGATTTTTCTTTTATACATATCTCAATCACAGATCAGAGCTCTATTGTACTGGGCACTGCAAAGAAAATGTAATCCAAAAGAAAGCTTCTGTTCTAAATAGTTCCCAATCTAGATATGAGTAAAAATGCACCATGGAGATGAAGCAGCAAATGGAGTAAAGAGAGTAAGGTAATAATGATCAGACATCTTAGCTGGCAGTTTCCTGGATTGATTTCTGAACAGTCACACACCACCAAGAAGCGTGTTGGATATTTTCACCAGGATTATCTTGCACAGTAGTGCTTAAGATATGTCCCTGGGAGCAGAAGGGGAATCCTTATATGAATACTGATAGAGGAAGAAATAACATATGGTTGTCCTCCATTCACTGATGAGTTATGTAATCAATAGAATATTTTATTAAGTGCTTTTTCATTATGCCTCTTGCCTAATATTTTGCAGTTTGTTGTATCTTCCTCTTTCCTCCCCCCCACCCCTACCCCTTTTTTTTTAAGAAAAAGAAGAAGAAAATATTTTTTCTTTTAGGACAATATTGAAGGTCTGAGTACCAACACTTCCAATGAAAGCTTCCAACAACCCCACATAAGACTTTTGGGCCTAATTATACACTTAGCCTTTCAAAGTATAACATTGCAGGCAAGTCCTTCTTCAGAGTTCAGGCTCTTTTGCCAGATGTAACATATTCACGTGCATGAAACATATGCAGATCACACATATGTAGCAGACTCCTTCCTTTCATTACCAAGTGTATAAAACTTAGGTGTGGAGTTTTATATATATTCTATTTTATATATTTTTAATTTTCTAATTAACAATGGGAACCTAAAGTAGGTTTTCAAACATGACTGTTTTATTTCTCAGCTTTAAGGTATTCCAAAACTATTCCAACTTCTGTTTTGAAGGCATTTAAATGCCTTATAAAGCATTGTGCTACACTGCTAGTACAACTGATGTAATCTGTTTGATTTATTCTAATGGTTTGATGTTTCCAAAGTTGAAAAATTTGGAATTACACCAAGCAAAATTCTTCTGGAGATACCCCAAACATTTGACCAAGCAATAGAAAAACAGAAGTGTATCTGAATCACAAGATGTGATGGACAGTACTGGTTTGCAAAAGAAAGATCACAAAAATAAATTAGTAATCCTCTTTTGACTGTGGATATAGTAACTGCTCTGCAGTAATGAAACAATATGAAACTAAAGCTGTCACTTAGTCTTTTAGGGGAAAATTAACTATATACAAATAACAAATACTTGATTCTGTTTTGATTTTAATCAGAAGTGAAATTCATAATTTCACATTGAAATTCCCATTATGTGACAGAAGCACTAGCTTCCTGGATGCTTGTTGCTGCATTGCTTGACTAACAATGCAAAAAGAAAGTTAGTTATATTCTGACCTACAGCAGTCTGTGTGATCAACAGGGAGATCATTAATACTAAACAACACAAATTTATTGTTATCTTCCATTTCCCTCTGATTCTTTCTCATTTCTGTTACTTATGGAACTGTGATCCATGTAGGAGTCAGAGATGGATGCCTTTCATCAGGATAGGAACTAAACGAACTGCCGTAAAAGGAGGAGCATGACCACCCATTTCATTTAAAGAAAAGCGGATTTGGGATATCTTTCTGATTTCTGAAACTGGAACAGTAAAGATGAGTTTCACACAGGTTATGCCATACCACATTCCACTTAAGTGTTTCAATCTTCAATAATGACAGCCACAAAAGAAGCCATTCTCCAGAGTATAATGTACTCACAAAAAGGAGAAGTTAGCAAAAGAGACTATTACTTTTTTTCTTCTCCAAAGCTTTACTATCTGCATGAAACAACTGACTGATCCCAATGCATGCAGTAGTCCATCAGCAAAGTTGTCCTTGGTTCCTAGAAGTGCTTAAAGTTATAAAAGCAAGTCCATTTTACTCTGAAGGGTCATGATATCAGCAATAATATTGGGGAAAATTGTCAAGACTTAGTTCCATCTGCAATTTTTAGCTTAGATATTCTCAGCTGAAACTTTCAATCTTTTAATGCAATTTTTGAATGTTTAAAAATTATGCATATAAATTCCTACTTTTAGTATAGTGAAATATATGTAAGTGTACACATACATGTAGAAATATGCATTTTGTATTAAAAAGTGTACCGGTTTTATATCAAAACCCATATAAATTTTACAAATCTGGATTGTAAATTTGTATATGCAGTTTCTATACAGCTATATATATATGTAATATATCTGAACAATATTTACCAATTATTAAAGGCTCCATACATATAAAAGTGTCTTTAAGTTTGCACTTTGAATTATTAAAAAAAACCCCATCAATTGAAACACAGAAAACATGACAAAAATCTGTAACACAGATTATCCAGGACTGAAGATTTGAGATATACCTGGTGTGATAGAGTTTACCTGTGGCATTTTATAAACAGAAGCATAGAATTTACTGGTAATGGAAATGATCAAAAAAAAAAAAAAAAAAAAAAAAAAAAAATCACAGGTCAAGAAATACTATATATTCCAATAAGAAACAGTAATAAGTATTGCTACCGTAATAGAAATTTGGAAATGTTTGTCATATTTCAAAGCTTAAATCAGCATAAAATTGAATGAAACTTAGCATGGGATTCAAATTGCATCAATAAAATTAAATTAAATCTAACCCAGCAAAAGAGAAGTTAAGATAATTTTTCTTGCTTCCGACAGAAGATACTAGATCCTTTCTTTTCCCTGTAGGCCTTAAAATTCTCTGTGATGTTGTTAACCTTGAACTTATTGCATTTATGGTCTTTGGATAGGGAGATTTAAAAGAGATTCAGAGGAGTGACGTGAATTGTGCAGCCTCATAAAACTATTTTCACTGAACAAGCAGAAATATGCACACATCCCAGAATAAGTGCTGTCTAAACCAGTGAGTCATGTAAAATAGTACAGTCTCCTGTGCAATTATCTACGTGGCTCCAACAGCATTTATAATTCCATTTGCACTAACACAACAAAAATAACATGGCTACATAGTTTTCAAGCCTGAATCAGCCAACATCCACATCTCGGGTGGGAGGGGGGAATCTGCAATGTGCTTGCACTGTTCGTTGCCATGTGGAACACAACAAGATGAATTCATGTTTCCTACAGAACAGACCTGAGGGCTTCCGAGGTCTCAAAGTTATACACTGTTAATTAGACACCATTACTACCAACAACAGCACAATTTGTAGAATTTTATGCCTATGTATTTGCTTAAATTTTTTAAGATTGTTCTCAGAGACTCTTTAGAAAATTAAAATGAGGAAGTAGTACCACAGGAGCCTGATACATTTTAATTCTACCCAAAAATAACATGATCTCACAAATACTGAGGGTATCTGTATTCCACAGACAAATTTCCAGCTCAGAAAGATTTACCTGAACAAGATAAGTGTACTTGTGAACATAAGCTCAATAGCAATGGCAAAAGAAAATCAGCAGGGATTCTGCACGAAAAATTATTATGTAAATAGCTCAAAAAACATTTATACAGCTAAGTAGTTTATAATGTCCAAAATTCTAGGAAACTATCAGAACTACCTTTACACAGCATTAGTGATTTCTTTTGCAATATCACATCACAAACTATCTAACAGATGTAAAGTCTACTGCAGGGATGAATGTTACTTACCTAAACACTTCCAATTCAATTCATACTGTTTGGTTTCGTTGCACATTTTTGTTAAATATTTTTTGCAAAAATATCCCTAATTTACAAAGAAATGCATTCATTAACTGGATTAACATGTGTCTTTACATGTATTGCTTATTCTACTCTAAATAGAACATATCTGGAAAACTGTCTTTTTGCTGATTTTATATTAACTGCTTTACTCAAGGTCTGACTCCTTACGAATGGTACTAGGACCTTTATTTTTTGATCTGTTAAGAACCTTGGTTATTATATCATGTGAGAGACTGGACTATAACTTGAAACAAATTGTCCATTTGTGGAGGCAGCAGGGCGCTTTCCTGAGGCCAGGTTTGCAACTTCCCGAGGAGACAAGGTGAGGTTTTGGGTGTGTAATGGCAAACCTCTGGTCTGCACGAGACAGAAGGGGTGAACTTTTCACTGCCAGAGGCTACAGACTGGGCTTTGAGGCTGATAGAGGCAGACCTTGTGGAGACAGAGTGGTGTTTTTTATCATGCCAAGTCGCCCTCCCTTAAGCACAAGCCCCACTCTCCTCCACCATCTACTGATGTGGGAAGCAGCTGTCGTGTCTTAGAAGGTTTCATAAACCATCCAAGGCACCTGAAATGCCCCCAGACTCATTTCTGAGGGCTTCCACCAGAGGACTGCATGTGATCAAAAGACTAAAACTGCCTCCCTCTCCCAGGTGAGGTGCTTGGGCATTCCCACCTGAGTCTCAGTGTATATTAACCCAATATATTTTGTGTTTGATGGGCTTTTTCCCCCACCTTGACAGATCAAGACCTTTGATCATCACTTTGACCAATGGCAACAATCAATGGCACCCATTGTGATTCCATGGGTGGTGATTACTCATCTTTCTACTTCTACCCTTCTTTGTCTTTCTTCCTTTATTTTCTCTTGTACATTTTCTTAAGTTAGTGATAGTTTTATGCATTCATATTGCCATACTACTACAGATAATTACAACAAAAATTGCTATATACATGCTTTTCATTGCAATAAAATTGTTCTAAAATAAACCCTACAGATATATATATTTACAAACACAATCATTCAGTGTCACTTCACTCTAATGCACCCTGAGGGATCTATTAACAAGAATGTGGGTTACCCTCACGTTCAGTCGCAGGTCATAACACATCACAGAATCTAAAATATAAGGAAAAAAATTAGCTTTAGAGTAAAAACCATAAAAGTTTTACATTACATATATTTTGGAAAATCTGTTGTAGATTTTTCAGATATACATAAAAAACCAGAGTTATACCATTCTTTTAATTCTGAAAATATATATTACATTGGAAAATAAAATAGCAAATTTATCATAGCTGAAAAAAAACATATGGTTATTTAAGGATGTAAGCCTGAACTAAGTGATCAAATTTGTATTATTGAAGAAGGAGTGAAACTTTTATTAATGGTTTATCACTCTCAGGAGCGTCATTTATTGCATAATTATCACCATCTTCCCTCTATGTTACTTTATTTTTAACCATTCAAAGACTGCAACTGTTTCTTTATCATTCCAATTGTCAATATTTTTCTCTACTTTTATGTGCCACCTTCAAGAGAGATGCAATAAACTCATCAGTTTAGGAGTGGGAGTAAGAGCTGCTTTTTCTTTTTAAAAAACAACATCTTTAAATCCATGTATAATTTTTAGTTAGAGACATTTTATGTCAATTAGTGATGCTTCTTGCTGGCAATATAAATACTGTTTCTTGAAGCAAAGGCTGTGTGAAAATTACTCTGTTTTACATTTTACCATTCCTTTTGTGTACAGATAAATAATTAAATAGTTCAGACAAATAGGGGAGTGTGTATACAGTCAGGGATAGTGACTGAAGTGGTGCTTCAAAAATACAAAGTATAAGAGTGCCATCTTCTGGAAATAATATTTTTTTAGTCTTCTCATTTCAATTTAATCCTTGTCTTACAAGTATTAGTTAAAGATTAATGATGTTTACTTGCCTGTTTGCCCTGTGTTTCCCTTTTCATTTGTCTATGCTGGTTTTAAAGTTAGTAGTTCCTCTACAAACTCTTTTCTATACAAGGGCCAGGAGAATGTGAATTTAATAATCAGGGTTTAGACTTTCAGATTTATAAGTAGTTGTACAATTCCAAAGGGTTAAAACAATCTGAACAGTAAACTCTTAAGAGAAAAGAACCAACTTTATCTGGTTCTAAAAAGTTTTAATCCTTTATCTTAATAAGCTTTGACAAACTATAAAATAAAATGAGACTTCTCATCATTCTCCAAAATTTTAAACTGAATGACTTGCTCTGTTCAGCCTGTTCTACACTGGGAGCAAATCCCTGACTATTACAATACGAAACTATTTGTTCTTCTGAGTCAGACACAAACACACACCCATACTCCACACATAAGGTCTTTAGAGCCGTCAAAGAATTTTACACGAAAAATATTGTGTTCTACTATTTCCTCTTCCAAATATACACCTAATTTCTACTAACTCTGATAAAAATATTCTAGTCAAGGTTGCTCTATTTCTGATTAAAATAATGGAATACAGTTAATTTTAATCCCACTGTTAACAAAGAAACCCCTATGCTCTATAAATATAGACAAATTGGGGACCCTGTAAGAGTACAATTATGCTTGCCTTAGAGAAGTCCTTGTATCCATAAAATGTGTGCTGAAAACACATGCTAACGCTCTGCGCCGTCTGGGAGTTAGACCTTGGGGAAGCCATGTGTAAAACACTGTCCTACCTTCTTTCCTTGGAACCCAATAAAATCAAATCTCACCTACTGTACTTCAGATGGGATTTTTCTGTCTGTGTTTATTTTATATATATTTTTTCAGTCCCCAGCCTTCATTTTTCATGTCATTTTTTGTATTACTGCTACCAAAACCAATAATCGTTTGTCCTGCATCTCACTCATTCTTTGTGCACTTAAAAGCCTCTGAAATGAAATTCCCCTTCTTCTCTGCTCTTACCTTCCCAGATTAAATATACCTATTTGTCATCCTTCCAAGCTTTCTACTTTCTGTTGTCAACAGTCACTCCACCCCTTTAGACTTTCTATCCCAGAGGGATTTCCTCTTTGACCAGATCCTATTTTCTGTTCAGCTAATCAAAAGCATGCTCCACATCTTCTTTCAAGGAGCTTTTAAAACACGTTCTTACAATTTTGATAGACAATTCTTTCTTCTCAGCTAAGAATCAACATGAAAAAAACCTAAATAAAGTAAGACTTTCCAAATAGGTTTTAATGGGATTAAAATTTATGTACATATAACAGTTTTTCAAGGTTCTCATGTTATCAGTATGTGTATTACAACAGTTCTTCGCCTCTTATTGAATGTTAAGCCATGTAAATTGTTCGAATTGTTAATATGTATGCTTGTATTGCTTTAGTTTCTATTTTTCAATTCCAAATTGCATTTTGTCTTGTCTTTTGCAAGCTGTTAATACCAATTTGGAAAATTTGAGTTCTCTCTACTATATTCCTGTAAATCAACAATCTAAAATTACACTGTTATTAGCATTCACAAAAGAGAAGTCTAGAAAACTGTAATTCTTAAACATGGGTGTTTTTTGTCTTGCCACTGTTCCTTTGCGGATGATGGAAACAAACTAAATGACTCCACAGAATTTGAAGAGGACCCAAGAACAGTAAGAATGTCAAGATTCAAGATAAACATAAACACATTACAGTACTATAAACTGCCTTGTAGATATATAAAACTCCTTTCTTGCTCTAGTGCTTTCATATTTCAAAACAAAAAGTGAGATTAAACAACTCACAGATATATTTTGCAATACTAAAGGCTACACTGAGAAGATTGAACAGACTAAACAGTTGTTTCTTTGCCTAAAAACTTCCTACAGTCTCTGATTAATTAGAAGAAATTGAATGAAGCATAATAGCATGAGAAGTTATTGTTAGACATAGTGAAAAATACAAGTTAAAACAAGCAAAGAACACTTATTTACTGTGCTTTTTTTTTGAAGTTCAATAATTTTAAGCTGATCTCTGCAACCACATAGACTATGACCAAACTGGAAGCAAGGACCTGAACAGTGCTGGAAAAGAGAACTGAATGAAACTTATTCAGAGTGTATTCTTTTATTGTTAAAAAAAAACATGTATCACAGCTTTAAACCAAAACGAGAGTGCAGCAACAAAATGGACTTAGATACCAAAACACATTAATCAGAGATATACAAGAAATATTGAAGCTACACAATTGCACTGTGCTGCACTGTCCAGGAGGATGGTTGAACAAGGTAGCTGGCCACAGTGTGGGTGCACCATCCTAGCCCTGTGCTGTGGGGTCTGTTTGATGTCACCTCAGCGCCCTTTTCTGCTATCTTATCACTCCTTCCTTGAGAATCACTATTCCTTAGAGAACACTTTATATTTTTAAAATTTTATTTCTGTTTCTCCTCTTCCAGCCTCCTCTGGAGCTTTGGGTGGCTTCATATGGCTTTTTTATAGACTTTTTCAATTTTATGTCTTTTTTATTTATTTATTTAAGGTACATTTTAAAAACTACAATAGCCAATATTTGTTTTGTTTCTAAACATGTTTTTTTCTTAGAAGCCCTGAGGACAAAATCTTCAAGTCCATATTCTGACCCAGCATGCTATTTCTCCAATATTAAAGTTATTTCTATTGACATCAGAATCTTTTGCTTTCTGAAACAATACTATATCAAAACCTGTGTTCTCTGAAAATGTGAAGACATCAATGTTTTCCATCTAGTCCCTTACTTAATATTTAAATATGACCTCACCACCCATACATGCTGACTTTCACTGATAAATTCCCAACATACTAATTATTCACATTTTTGCATAAACTTTATGTAAATATTTTTCCTCAAGTTTATCCTCTCCTTTCTTTTGTGACACTCCTCAGATACATTTAATGAACTTCAGAGAGATTTTCCAGGCAAAACAATCAGCTGACAATAAAAAAAAAAATCAGGTAATCAGGCACAGTCTATTTTTAAAAGAAGTCAATGTTGTAACTGCTTGTGTTGCAACATTAAAAAACCCCAAAACATTATCATGACCCTGGTGTTAAAACTGTGTGTGGAAGTACCTTAAACTGAACATAATCACTGGTTTCACAAGCTATTTCACTGAAATTTGCAAAAGATTTTGAAAATCCTGTCCTTAATATATAAATGTCAATTGGTTCTATATATTTATAGGTCCAAGATAAAAAAAAAACAACAACAAAAACAAACAAACAAAAAAAAACCCACAAAAAAACAAAAAAAAGAAAAATAAACAAAAACCCACAGTTATTTTAAGGTTATTACAATTACAGAATCCTGCTAATGTATTACCTCTAAACATTCACTTTGACACAAGCAAGAGAAACAAATTTGGTAAGACAACATAGTATATTTAAAAGTCAAGATACAAAATGATAATGGACAAGCAAGACCCTTTAGTTGCAACTAACGTACTGTCCACATGTCAGTTTGGATTTTTTTTTTTTTAACTTGACTTCACAGTTTGACACTGACTTACCTGGATGTCAAATTAAATTAGACCAAGGAAGGGAAATACTCCTAAGTAATAGTGAATGGGTTTACTGTATTATTTTAAGAAATCAACATGGCTAATTAGGTAGCTACAATAAAAAAAAAAAATTCTTTTTCTTATTTTCCACAGGTAAAAATAGGCAGAGTTGACATTAAGATGAACTTTGAATCTTTACATATGCACAGAATGAAATAGCTATAAAGATTTTAAGTTTGTCACAGGAAGTGTTTTCTATTTCTTTACTTTGTAATTAATTATTTATTTTACCCAAAACAATGCCTTTTTATATCTAGGCAATGGCTAAGTGAGAAATCTCATCATAGATACATATTGTCACAGTAGTAGTTTCAATGAGTAGCTATAAGAGTTTTAAAAATCCACAAGTCATTTTAGGCATCAAGGATGAAAACCAGAGAGAAATCTAAATTCACTCATGCTGAAATAGTTTCACTTACATCTGACAGTAAGTCATCTTTAGTTGAAGGTATGCCTTTGAAAATGGACTCCAATAAAGAAATCTAGAAGGTTCTATGAAAGATTGTTTTTCTGGTCCATAGCTCAGGAATACAGCCACGAAAATGCACACAGATCTGCTTGGTCAAAACAAAAAAATACCCCAGTGACATTCTAAATATGAAATTAGTAATTTCTTAGTATAGGCAATCTAAAGGAAGAGCTGTCAAAATATAATTCTTCCTTTTCAGCTTGCTTTCAGATAAGCAATTGAAGAAACTTAAGTAAGTAAATAAATAGATAAATAATAAATAAAGGTGCTTTCTCTGAAGTCCTCTGCAAGGAATCAGAATACAATGAAACCGTAGTAAGCAGTGAATTATTGGCTGAAATATTCTTCACATTTTATTCCATATTTTGACTTTGGCTGAGAGCTTACAAAGAGAAGATATCAGAGGCCATGCTTATACAGAAAGGCATCAGATTAAATTCTGATGTTAGGTTATTCAATTAAATAAACTGAGTTTCTGAACCCTCTAATATCGTTTTGCAACACTACAAGTAAAATGAATATGGAGTTACTTGGGAGCTGAACAGTTAATTTGTCTAAATGGAATCACACCTTGCCGAGTTCAGACTCTGATATACATAAGAGAATTCAGCTTTTTTTTTTTTTTTTTTTTTGCTATCTAGAAGTCTATAAAGCTTCAGCCACAATAGGGAAAAGGAGGACTGGACAAATACATGGACTTTCTGCATGGACCTCTGTTCCTCTAACTGCCAGATTCCACTCTTCCGTGGTTTGTGACATCTTGACATACCAGTGTAATATAACTATCTTCATTTCTTCAAGCAATTGCTTAAAATTTCTCTTCACATACCCGCAAATTCCCTGGCACAGTACTATTACCTCAGCAGAACTTAATTTTAAAGAAGATAAAAAGCATTTGAAACCCCACAAGGAGTGTTTTATTATTCTTTTCTTTAAGTGTGTCTGTTTCCAAGATCTTCAAGCATTCTCTTTTCAAGTAATAATACTCTTTTACCTAGTAATAATTCTATATTGCTAAGAAACACCTATTAGGAACGAAGGTGAAAAAAACAGTTAAAAGAACTACAAAAAAAAAAGGTTTCAGTCAAATTATTAACACAAAAAGACAGTTTGGAGGTAAATTGATGGTAATTTATAAATACCTTGCGAGAAAATATGAAGTATTTAATGAGTCTTTGTTTTAATGATAAAGGACATAGCAGAAAGCAGTGGAGTAACAGATGAAAAAAGATTACTTTGAACTACAAAAAGGACAAAAAAGGATATTGATAAGTGTTGAAATAATAGTAGTCATTAATAGTAAAAATTATGAAAGATTAATATAGAAAGTACTGAACTGTTCACATCTTTAAATCAAGATAAATGCCCTTCTGAAATATAGGTTTAATGAAATAAGTTATTGAGCTCAATGTGGGAATAAATTGATAGAATTTTTTGTGATATAGGAGATCAGACTAGATGATCTAATGAAACTTCTGGTCTTAAAATATATGAAGCTGCGAAGAGTTAACCAAAAAACCATACGGTGATAATTTTTTCTGTCCAACTCATCCATTTATATGCAATAAATTCTCCAAGAACAGAAAGAACACACTCCAGGGCCTTTTCTTTCCCTGTCTTTTGCACAGTTATATCTTCTTCTGAAGGCTAAATTCTGTGTAGTTAGATAATTGTGCCTCGACACAAGGAAAAATGCTGAGTATTTGAAGCTCTACTCATTAAAGACCAAAAAGAAGCTTAATAAACACAATCTCTAAGAACATGTTGCTAAAACTTCAAAGTCAATTACATTTATCAACTTCTCAAATCTGCTGAAATTTATTGAGGTAAAACTTACTTTTGCCAAACAAACAATCAAATTACAGTTAACATACATACAGTATAGTGAATGAAAGGTAACGTTCTGCTCTCAAAAACTTCCATATTGATAATAGCAATCCAAATAACATTGGATTATTTTTAATCAAATATCCTCTTCTCTGATTTGAGTCACAACTAATGCAGGAAAGTCCTGTGGTGTGCTGCGCATAACTTATTGCCAAGACGAACAGAATTATTCCTGTAAAATATGTATCAACTCACCTCCAAATACATTGGTCTTTTACAGCATGTTGGTTGGGCACAGATGACAGAAAACTGTAATTTTTCATAATTTTTCAACACATTGCCATAAATATACATATCCTTACAGTAGGTTTGAGGACAAGTCACTAACCTTTCATTTAGACAGTATCTTGTCTTAGAGTTGGCAATATTATTCCTTTATTTCTCAGATAGAAATGATTGTGTTAAAAATAATTTAATTAATGTTTTGTGTATTTGTGTAAAACATTGCAGGAAATGTTTTTGTCATTCATCCAATGCACTATAATAGTCCTTGGTCTTAAAGAATCCTTGGTTCTACTACATTATATCTGATTTTCCATTCATTCTTGCTTTTTTCTTAGTCAAAATACTAATGCTGAAAAATATAAAAAAGAATTTACAGCAATAGGAACAATCTAATGAGAAATTTCTTCATCTATTGATTCTGACTACCTCTCTTTTACTTATAAAGTCAGTACTGTTAGGGCTATTATTTAACTTTTGATTTATATAAAATCCACACTTCTACGTGTTGGGATTTTTTTCTTATCTGGAAACTGAATATTCCATATGTTGAACCAATTTTCATTGCCATTTTATCAAGCTGATCTGGTAAACTATGTTCCACCTCAGTTCCTCTGTTCTGATATATTTGCCTGGACTTTTCTAACTCATGTGTGAACTGGACATAACCCTTGTTTAAATTAAATTGCAGAAGCAAATAAAAAGAGCTTTAAAATTTAGGAGACTTAGCAATTGATGTCCAACAGTTAGGCAGCAGTTATCTGGTACATTTAAAACAGATGAGGATAAAATATTTCTCTGTTTCTGCAGTGGCAAAGCTTTCTGTTAAGTCTCTTCTTCAAATATTCTGATTATATAGGGAACACCTTAAAACTTACAATGATGAAAACTGAAAGAGAGGATACAAATAATTTAACCTAACCAAAAGGAAACAAAATCTTTAAACTTCTTTTAAAGTTCAGGTCTTAGGCTGAAAGATACCATGGGGAGATGACAGATTTGCTGCCACTGAGTTAAATTAAAGCACCTATAAATTATATCACCTTGACTACACTTCTCTCCCACATCCTCACATTGAAAGAAGATTCATTACAGAATGTCAGCTTGACGTGACTTTTAAATGAATGAATTCTCAACTAGTTAATTACAAGTAGAATCTAGTTCTTTGTATTTCCAGAGCAACAAAAAAATATATTACCCCAGCTACTCTGAAGCATAAAAGCTGCATTATAATTTTGTTCAAACTAGAAGCTCGTCCCAGCCTAACCATTTTTCCAGGATGACTGAGAAGAGAGAGATAGCTGAGGTGACAGTGAGGAAAAAACCTACCTGAGAGACACCTTCATGAATTACATTGCCCACTGATCAAAAACAAATATTCTCAATGAGACACTTCAATTCTGTAAATTAGAAAATTCATATGGCTATGTCTACATTGTTGAAACCATTGCAGGGGAAATGCTGTTATCTCAGGATTTTTGCCAGTATAATTATTAAGAAATAAAACTGAAGACATTCCTGTCATAGTTGGCTATATGAGAGGACAAAGAATTTACCAGAAAACTTGTATTTGTTTGTACCTACAGCCCAGGATGTTGCAATACAAAGACTTTTTTTTAAAGAGATGAAAATTGGAAATATTTATTTTGCAGAGAGGTGTGATACACTAGTTTTCTGGGGGTTTTTGCATGTCAATATAACCTTTACGAATAATTTAAAAATACCTTCACAATATTTCTTATTTTGATTCATTAGTATTCAGTACAAGTTTTCCTCTGATTAATCCTTGATGTAGAAAGTTAAGAAATGAAATATTAATACAATCTGGGGATGTACTATAACTGCAATTCATTTTTCCTAATTAGAAACTTGAACATTTTGTATAACAAGCTGCATTTTTTCCTTACATGAGCTGGATTTCAAAAATAGCAGCAGAAAGATCACCAATATGAAAAAACAAAAAAGTGGGGAAGAATTATGAGTAATCACTGTCCAAAGTGTTTAAAATCAAAATCATGTGAAGAAGTGATGCATCAACTTGTAATATTCTTTTTAAAATACAGGGAAATACTTCACATAGTCATTTCTTCACACTCAGTATTTCTTTAAAAAGACTTTATAGAACATGAAATTTTGGTTATATTTCAGAAATGTAGGAATATAATTCTCTAGGTAGTAAAATTTGGTAGATAGAAGGTAAATACATGGGTGTAGTTTTGTACTTCACAATATAAAAATATATGGCATTTTTATTTAATGTGGAAATATAGTTTATCTCAAGAAGCATTAGTCACTGAATATTGTTAGGATTATATTATTCAATATATTGTTATAACATTAAATGAATTCCATATCATTTCATTTAGAGTAACAGTTAAAAGAAGGACTGTTCTTCAGGATACATCCTGGAATCCCCCCAGGAAAGTATACTGTGGGGATAAAAAAACTTCTGATCACTGAATCCTTCCCACAGGTTCCTGACCATGCCTATTTCTTCACTGGACCTTGTCAGTCTTAGGGTCAAAACCAGAAAGAAGATAATAATTTATTTCTGATCCCATATGCTAAGCCAGTAAAGAATTCAAACCACTGAAGTCCTCAAGATGCTAAACTGCTCCACGCCTTTGGAAAAGGGGAGACTAAACTGTCCCAGACACTTGATGAGTCTGCAATGGCAAGGAGTTACTTTGGATGACATATGGCCAGACAGTCTTCACAGTTTTTACTGTGCAGTTTTCACTCAGGCCCTAGTGAAGAAAAAACATTATTGAACTATAGAATTATTGAATGCAAACACTAATAACTTGAAAATACAAGGGGGTTTGTTTTTAAAAATCCTTTCCTTTTTGGAGTGTGGGTCTGTGTGGGATCTTTTTGGGTTTTTTTTAATTAAACCTAAATCAAAAGGTTTTTTAAATTGAACCTTCCAGAAAAACCTTGGAAGAGCTTTTTACTTTGCCGTCTGTGTAATTAGCATTCAAACCAATTCATAAAGATTCCAGTGCAAGTACAGAAATGCTATTGATTAGTAGTTTAACTGCATCTTGCAGAAGATTCCCTTGTTTCTTGGTCAACATACCCAAAGAATTCAGAGTTCCTGAAGACACTGACGAATAACAGATTTTAGGCATGAGGACTTTTAAATAAATAACTATAACCTCAAAAAAAGACAATGTAAGTTTGCTTATAAAACATACTGCTTCGAGAAAAATCAAACCCAATTTAATTGTGAATGTGTTGAATGAAAGATTTCTTCCTCAATGTAAGTTTCAATTCATATTGATAAATTAAATAGAGTGCAGTACAAAAAAAAAAAAAGCCAAAACAAAACCAACAGAACCAAAAAACCCCCACTGTCTGTTGTGATTGCCTAAGGATGATGCTGGGCATTCAGAAAATCAAACTCATTCCCCTTCATTAACAACTGTGAACCTTTCTAATAAACAATTAGCAGAATAGTTTGATAAGAAGAACAAAAGATTGTTTTGAAGTATCATCATTGCCTTGTGAATGTAAAAAGTGGTTTAACTGCATGGCACTTGGCAGAATTCCTTAATTCTGAAAGAGTTGTTTGAAAAGAGCATGGGCAGAATTCCTTAATTCTGAAAGAGTTGTTTGAAAAGAGCATGGGCCTGTATTCATATTCCTATTCCTTTTGAGGGAAGCTGTGCTGTTATGCAAAATAGCTCATTTAATGAGGATGAAGATGTCAGAGAGTGAAATACTGACATTATCATTGCTACCTCTTTTCTCATTTCTCAGAATCTTCTCATTCTATCAACTCCCACTTTCTAACATGTATGGACCTGATGCCATTAGATTTGAAAGCATGCTTTTCCTTTTTTTAATTTTTATTTTAGTTTTTAATAAGTACTCTAAATCTTCCCTCTCTTTTCTGTATTTTTCAGAATTCTTTTTTCTATTTTCTGTTTATCTAATCTAAGGTTACTATTAGTCACCCAGAGACATCCATTTGTCTGCTCTCTCGTTTCAGTCAGTGAAGATATAGAAGTCTTTCCAGAGAGCTTTTCTTTCCTCCTTAACGTATTTTTGTAAAGAGCCTTTGCAAGTACTAACTTCTTTGTATTAAAAGGGACCTAAACCACTAGTTTAAGCTTTAGCCATGAGATAAAGTTGGGTGAGATAAACCCAAGCTTCAAGAAACATTTGTAAATTATATTTATGTCATTATTTCTGACTAGAACAAAACTGGTCTTTCCCCTTATCTCTAGTTCAAATTATCATCCTTTCATCTTCACTTTTGAGCAGCTACCACCCTTTTTCAGTATGATGTTAACCTTATATTTACCTCATTACCAGGACAAAATCAAGCAGGCTACTCAAGATGAATCACCCAAGGTTGTGTTCTTGGCTCATTTGAGATAAATTTCAATGAGTAAGGGACATTCTCAAACTTGAAAAACAACATGGAAAATTATCCCTCAATTTTAAATTCCTTCAAATATTTCTTTTTTTCTGATTAAATGCATTTAATAATGAAAGTTGCCATCAGTTGTACAATGGTAGCATACTTGGAGTATAATTTGGATGGTACCCAAGCTGTACATGAATTCAAAATAAGTTGAGTTAGTACATCCCCTAACACAGGTTAAAAAAGAGAGATCTTCACAAATTTTCAATGATCTAGTTATACTTACAGACAAAAAGAGAGAAGGGGTTTTTTATAATGCAAAAATAACAAAGAATGGTTATCAGACATCTAACTTATCTGTACACAAAGTGAGATATAGAATAATTCAAGGAGACATAGAAGTCATTAGATGCCAGATATTTCTATCTCATTAGCACAATAAAAACTTAGTTTGATGTTTCACATCGCTTGATCATCAGAGAGTAAGGTCCATACATAATTGATAAAAACAGAGAAAAGCTAGAGATTAGGGCAAACGTTTATTTCCAAAGGCGTAAAATGCCAATGGAATTGGAATTTGAGAAAACAGAGAACTTACCTTGTTTATATGATAAAGCTCACAAAAAATAAAGAATGGATGCTAAAGTTGTTCAAACCTTTTGCTCCCTTTTTACACCTTTTTTACACAGTATTACTGCATGTAACATTCAGACATATGTTCCTATCCATTTCTGAAGAATCCTTAGGGCACTTTTTCAAATTTTAGCTGGATGTATGCTCTTAATTCAGGCCCACTCAATACTTAATGCTGACAACAGGAATTATGAAAGAAAGTGATGCATTGGTAGGCAAGGTGGTAAAGAACTTGGGCAGAGGAAAAAACACACTTGATCTTCTTGCCATCAAAGTTATTACTGGGAGCAGGAGAATGAAAGAATCTTGGTGCTGGGGACCAAAATCTGTTGAATATAATGTAGAGAGCTAGTGGATACTTGAACCTGCTAGAAAATTCAAAGCAACGGTTGCAATAAAGGAAATATTAAAAACAAAGTACGGAATCAAGGCTGTTTTCCCAACAGTCTATCTGGTTGAATAAAATAGATTAATTCATCAAAGTGAGGAAAGAAATACAAGTACCCTTGTACAGTTTTATGAGACATATATGCCATATATTTATTTTTTTATTATTTTTTTACAAAAAACTAATGCATACATTATAGGTTTTAGTGCAATTTTTGGACCTAAAAATGCCTCACATTATCAGTTTCTAGCATTAAAGATATGACTTCATATTCCAAAGTCACAAAATAATCAGTGATAGGGAGAATATTTTGCTTTGACTCTTGTATTTACAGAATAGTTGTTGACATGAGGCCTCTGTCATATGAATAGAGCAAAAGTTAAGTAAGTTTGTTTAAAAAATTATTATTCATTTATTTAAAATATTCAGGATATTTTTCTGCTGTATTTTTGAGTACCTTTAAAAATGTTTGGAAAAGGTTTTGGAGAAAGTATGACCCAAGTCAGACCATCATATTTTTCAGATACTTGAAGGAATGCATAGACCATGTGGTTGAATGTTATAAAAACAGTTCCAGTTTTAGGGGGAGTCCATATCCAGAGTTAATGGAATTCTTTGAAATCATCTTCATCATGTATCAGATTAAGGGAAAACAAAGAAAAGTTTACAAAATTCAAATACAAACAAGTAAAGATAGATGTATTTTTATAGGAGATGAAAATAAAGCAAAAACTAAGCAAAACAAAAAAATGCTTTTTGTGTCACACACGAGCTATTAATGAGCCTATCATTCTATAAATCTTACAAGCCTATTATCCTCAGGGACTTTTTATAGTGGCTAGTTTTATGTCTCATCCTCTCTGTTCATATCGGTTATGTTGTTTTGAACTATTAAAAAGCATAACATCCAGGCTTACTCAAAACAAGAATCAGCTTAAATAGATTGGCACCTGTGGTACCAACAATCTGAATCATAAGAACACACATTAATGAGGGAGGCTCTTAGTAGCTTTTGATATTCCACATATCTCAGATGATAGTCCTGATTCACTCATTACCAACTGAGCGTCCTGCTGGAAATAAATGAAGAATACTTTTTCAAATAAATGACTGAATATTTTCAAAAAATCTCTCTCACAGAATCTCCTTTCTCTGTCATTTTATACCTGCTCTGTATATATAATATGTGAATATATACATCTATAAATATAATAATTCAAATTTATATTTTCTCTTTTCTGTTTTTCCTTCACTTTTCAAATGAATGAATGAATGAATTAATGAAATGCTGCAGTATTCCTGTGAGTCACATAAGTTGTTTTTTGAAAAGATTATGGGTATTCTGTATCTGATTGTTACTGCCTTCAAATACTTCTGACAGCACCAAACAGTTAGACTCAGATGCTTTCCAGCTCCTGTTAGATCTGTACTTTGCCACAAAAAAAATTTCCAGTTTGAAAGTTAATAACATCAATTTTGAGAAATATGTCAATGTTTAAGAAATATATACAGAGAAAGAGCATTTAGTGACATAATTTCATACATCCATTTAGTTTCAAGTGTCATAATTTTTCAGAAATACATAGGATGCAGTTTTACAGCGTGACTAGTTGAGAGTAAATTATAGAAATCCAGCTAAATGTGACTTGGGTTTGAATACTTTGCAGTCAACTGGAAATACGGTCTATGATATTTTCCAGATATTTTTTCCTGATTTCCCTAAGCTATTTTCAGTTAAAGTGATCACTGTAACACAGGGACATGTAATGTATAAACTACACAGGAATGAGAAGACAGCTTTCCATCACAGAAGCAAGTAAAATGTTAATAAAGCATTGTCTGCTGTGAGCTGTAAAATGTATCTTTGTGAAATGGTCAGACTAATTTAAAGGAACAAAGTATTCATATTTATTCTGAAATAATGGCTTTAGGTAGAGAATGGCAAAAACTGCAATTTAGAGAAAAGGAGAGCTTCATTCCATAGTTAGTATTAATTTTGAAAGACTAAGCTAATCAAACACTTCCTTGAGCATATTGGATAAACACCATGCAATAAGTAGATTTGCAAAGCAACAAGACTAAACTGAATCAATGACTTTAATAATACAGGCTTTTAAAAAGTCAAAAGAAAACTATTCAGTAATTTTAAAACATCATTTAGAGTGACGTAGTCTGGAACAGATTTTGACTGAAATAGATACATTCCATATGTATGTATGTATGTATGTATCTATCTTCAAATATACTATTATGAATGAGTCCAAACATGACATATATTACATTGCTTAGTGTAAGTCAACTTATATTTCTTTCTAATAGCAAAACCTTAAGAATTTAGATATGAACCAGAAAAAAAAATGAAACACCTTCAGCAATGTAATTCCAAGTTCTTTTAAATCATAACTTATATTGTTTATGATTTTCTGTTTATTATTATGACATCAAAATATTTTGATGGGTTAATAATGATATCTGTAAGTGAATGTACATCTTTATGATTGATTTTTAAAGCAGAAGCCCAAAAACCACTGATGTCTAATTTAGAACTTCTGACTAAAAAAGAGTGACTTGAAAGCAAATTTAAATTTGCAGATCCTGGTGTAAGCCTGACTTTGAAAGTAGAAAGCATGATCCAATCTTTATGGAATAATTCAATTATCACAACTCATTGTTTCCATGAAAAACATCCTAGCACTAGGTACATCAAGGGGGATACTGTACTTATTTCATTTTTTTCTTAAAATGAAATATTTGCCTCTTTAATTCTCTGATAATACTTCTTCACATTTCCTTATCTGATAGTAGAGAAACTAAGAAAAGAGGAAGTAAAATCCTCTCTTTTCACTGAATGCAAAAAACTGTGTAAAAACATCGAAGGACACCAGATTAATTAATGGAGGAAACTATTGTACTAAACTATAATACACATATATGTAAAAATACAGTATTTGAACATGCTGTATCTTTACAGAGTGATAGGATAACAACAGCTGATTTTATAGTAACCTGTTTAATAAAAAAAGTAGGTGAAATTGATTGGTTCTATTTAGAAAAGAGGAAAAAAATTGCCATATCAAATACACTTAACAAAGGAATAAATCACTGACACATGACCACAAAAGCAGAGGAGTACATGAGTGAGTTTCAAAGTTTAAACTATCCATGTTTCTAAGATTCAGTTTACTCAAATTTTTCATAAATGCTTTTGAAGAAAATATCTATACCACAGGAGTTAAATATGTAGGTTTCCTGTTTTTACTCTGATCAGGACTCAGGAATAAGAAATAGGCAACCTATACATTTCATGAAATTCCTGACAAAAATAAAATAAAAATACAAAAACTTACTGTCTTTTACTGAGTCACACTTTGAGAAATTAATTATCCTTAGGAAGGCAGAAAAAAATATTTTCAACTAGAGTTTGTTTTCCCCAAGTAATCTCAGTTTGCAGAGGGCCATACTTCAGCAAAAAAGTAAGATGATGTGTGTATATATAATTTTTTAATATGTTTTTCCTGAACCACTTGATCTTATAAAGTAATCAACTTATCCTGTAGCAGACACAGAAGAACAGATTTATCTGCTTAAAACAAATGTGACCAGAGACACCTGAAGCTATTCAAGACATTTCCCTGCTGTTGGTAGGTATGACGCATGGGCTACAAAAGTTTCACTCTGTCTTTCTAGCAGCTGTTAGAGGCAAAACTGCATAATTGAGAGTGTTTAAGATATCGCTGTGATCACTCTTAAAAATTGTAAATTAGGGATCTTTCTCCTGAGCTAACAAATTTCATTACCAAGGTATACATAGCGAGTTTCTGAATGAGGAGCAGCTGACTCCAGGCAAAATGATTTCTGATAGAAAGAAAAAAAAATGTAAAGAACTCTACAGGTTACTGAGTCAGTACTTTCTATTTACAGTGTATGATTTATATTTTATACATTTAGATGTATATTTTATAGTGTGGCAAGATAGTAGCAAAGAATCATCCTATTTCTTAGAAAGCTAAATCTTGACCTTGAGATAAGGCATCTGTAACCTTTAAAGTAAGATTAATGGGGTTATTTCCCTGGAAACAAAATGTTTTTATTTATGTTCAAATCAAAGTTTGTTCAATGGATCCTTTCATCTATTCTTCTTTAGGACAATACAAACTACAGAAAGATCAGCTGAGGGTTTGAGATAACAAAAAATAATCTTGGACTGTGGTGAAGGGAATGTGAACAGAACCATCTTGAAACAGTTTTTAATTACATTCTGTTTGTATTGGTTTGCATATTCTGATCTCTTTAGCAAATGTTATGAATATGATTGCTTTACAAATTTCTGGGAAATTAATTTTAGTCAGTATGACAGTAAATATCTGCTATGCACATATCTCAGAAGGGAAAACAATTGTTAAAGAGAGAGAATGATGTTGCAGGACAGGTAGTTAGGTAAGACAAGAAGGGGTAAAAAGTGGAGTAGTTTGTTTGCTGGTGTTTCCTCCTCGCAAAAACTGTTTTTATTTCTAGCATGACAAACACTGGGACACAAACATTTCCTCAATTTTTTTCCAATGAGAAATCCCTTTGGCACATAAAAAAAAATTCCCATGCTTTAAAAATGTATGTGTCCTTATCTACAGGATACCACTTTAACTTTCAAATGAACAGGGCCAGAGACTCTGTTATATGTGCAAGAGAATTCTCTTTCACAAGTAATTTATTAGTAGTCATTATGTTCAATTATTATGGTCACAGAGAGTAAAACAAAACTCAGCAGTTGAAATCTGACCATACAGCCTGGATATAAACCCTTTTCTTCTTTATCTTTCCAATTGTTTCCCAGGCAAATTCCTGGCTCTGTTCAGTGAATTTTCCTGCCAGTTTTTGACTCTCACATAGCCTGCCAGGTCTCTCCTAACACACATCTGCTGCTGTACTGATTCCCCTCACTAACCTGCTGCTCTATCAGATGCTGGCTCAAGTTGCTGTTCCTGCCAGCACTGGACATGCTGAGATTGTGCCCAGCGGCTGCTTTGCCATTGCTGCTGGTGCCTGGTTCCCATTCAGGGGCCTGAATTTCCTGCTGCAACACTTCTTTTGTCTCAAAAATACCCAAACCCACTTCTAAACCTACCTGTGCAAGGAGTCTAAAGAGTAAGGTAACTTTGTTAATCATGTTGGACTAATGCTTATTTACCTTCCTATACATCTTTGCCTTTGGTTCTTGTTTTGGCACTATCCCCTGATCTGAATATGAATAAAAATATGCTTGGATTTTCACTAGAATTTAGCACTGCTATGCTAGTGTAGATGAAAGAGAATTGACTGAACACTGCTCCGGCGTATGCATTAACCCCAAAACTTATATTTGCAATGAGTTCTTTGTTACGATTTTGTGTTGAAGAATCCCAAAACTACTGTTTTGTTTTCCACTTATTAAAACCAGGAAAGTTTCCAGAAGCTGAAAGATCAAGCAGCTATCTATCTTCAAAGTAACTCCACTGAGTGCCAACAACCACCTCACTCTGATGAAGAGCTAAAATGTTGAGCTGACAAAGCTGCAGCTCGGCACACACTGCAGCAATGTTATTTCCCACCAATTTCTATATTTAGCAGAAAAAATGATGTTTTCCTGGATCTTATGCAACACCAAATCCTTTTTCTTTTTCCTTTTAATGAGTTAGTTTCTCAGTTAGAGGTTGTTCAAGTTGTATATGACAGCATGAGAGAGTGGAAGAAATAATTTTCTGAAAAATAAGCCGTAGAGATAGCATTTTTAGAACAGTATTTGACCAAATAAATCTCTTATGGAAATCAGGTATAAATTTAAAAGAAAGTGCAAGTACATACACACACACACACACACACACACACACACACAAATTCTGTATGTACATATATACATTTATTTATGTCTGTATATATTTACATAAAGGAGTAATTTCCTCAGAGTTTAAGTATGTTTTTATACTGTAGAGGTTCACAGAGTATGCAGTTTAAACAGCACATAACCCTGCAACAGATTACAGAATATATTACTTAACATAACTGTTGTTGTTTGAGAAATTAAAAAAATTAATTTTCCTTTACAAAAATCTACATGGCCACAATTTTCAGCATAAATTCAACTCAGTCTAAATAACACATCTGCTGCTCTTACTGTCTGGTTTAAGTAGGTTTATTACTCCTGAAATGCTAGCAATATATTCTATAAGGAAAGATAGAAGAAGAATATGCCCTAAGATTCTACTGCAAATTAGAGTTACTGCTGTCCTAAGGCCTTAGATGTTCTTTTTGTTCCCAAGAGGGAAATCTTTTTAATAGGATTCTGTGAAAAATCCCTGCTGGACATGTGGGTCATATGACTACAGGAATTGGAATTGTCAACAACAAGCATTTTAAAAATACATTTTCAATTCTCTGTGTTTGTGAAACGGTTTTGTGCCTTCAGGGTTTCCATTTTCAAATGTTTATTTCTTCTAGCCTAAGTACTAGAAACTATACTCTCTTTTTCATGACAGTAGAAATGCTTCTATCATTAAATCATTCTAGAATCTAGGAATCAAGGAAAACATGACTATGAGTTTATGTACAGGTACTTTATAGATATTTATATGAATAATATACAGATGCATGTACATAGACCTATTCTAAACATTATACAAATATACATCTACAGGCCATATTTATTAATACTACTCTCTATTTCTCAGTGAAAAGTTCCTCATCATCACCACTATCACTATCACCTTGGAAGCACCTTTGATCATAATAAAAGTGTTTTATTCAGTAAATCAGTGTAAGTAATTGCAAACAAAGAAGAATATTGATTTGCGTTTGAATTTTGTTTCCAGACAGTTTTTTAGTTTTCTAGGTTCACATTATTCCTGAATTATAAAATATCCATGAATGAAAAAAAATCCACAAAAAAAGAGATTGTCGTCATGAATTATCACAACCATGATATTGATTGTGACTGCTATTTGATTATGCCCCCCATCAGGCTCATCTTCTGAGCTCAGCTAGAACAATCCTGTTCCTAGAGTTTATTTATCAGCTTGTTCTGTGTTATGGCAGAACAGAAACTCTTTTCAGAGAAGTATCCATTACTGTTTAGCAAAGAAAAGACTGGAGTTTTATTTCTTCCTGAGCACAAAACAAGATAAAATTGTTTTCTTTAATATTTCTTTTCTGAGAAATGAATATTTCAGTATTGTCCTTAACAGTCTGGAAGAGCAGACAAGATTTCAGGAATGCAAGTTTTTTGCTCTACCTATAATATGTGAACAAATTCAAATTCTTTTTCATTAACTTTGTTTTCCTATATCCACTGGTCATTACAAATTCATCCTGATATTGATAGATCATGAAGACTACAATAGTTCAGACTTCCTGTGTCTAAATTTCCACCTTTTTTTACATTAGATTTTTACACTGTATGATTTTCCCAATGTGCAAATAAAAGGGTCATTTTTGGTTTTTTTTTTCCCTATGACATATATACACATTCATTTGGGCATATCACAGGTTTCTATATAGATTTGGAAACTTTTGATTGTAACTTGTGGTTTCTGAAAAAAGAATTGGCTTCAGGTTCTGGAATTATAATATTTTGACTAATGTTGTATATAGTATTCAGACTGTCAGATGGTGTCTTCCATAATTGATTGCCCTTCCAAAATTTCTTCCAAAGTAGGTTATAGTATCTGATAGGCAATAAATTATAATGAAGTGAGCTTTGTCACTGAATTCGTAATGTGTCTGGTCTTTTATTGTGTAATTTTACAGCAAGATGCCAAAGACTCTTTTACTTGAGACCAAACATGATGGATAAAAAAAATCCTTATCAAAATGTATTGTTTTGACTTCTGGTTTAAAATTGCACATTATGTAGAAATTAAATTAAATTGAACAGGGTAATTATTGATTTTTCATTTATTTTAATGTAAATACAATATTTTTTCATGGATTGACTAAGTTAATTTGTGATGTAAATGTTAAATGCATTTTGATGGAGAGAAATAAATTCCAAAGTGAAGCTGTGACAAAGTGTTTATTCACTGATATTTATATAGGATGGACTCATAAAATACTTCGTAGGGAATAGTAACATCTAAAGCATAAAAATCATATGTCAGTTATTTTTCTGTCAGCAAAATATATTCTTTAGATGTGTATGTACACACAGTCTCCTGTTTTGCCTGAAACATCCTTTATTTCATGAACCTCACAAAATAACATGAAAAATTTCAGATTTGGTATTACCTCTGTTAGACACGCTCTGCAATGAGCCCTTTAGAGACAAAAATTCTCATTGGTTCCAATTTGCATAGTTTTTTCTTATTTTCATTATAAAAAGGACAAATCCCTGGAAGTAAAATTTTCATCAGGAAATAACAGTCTTCAAAAAGTTTTATAGTTCTGAAGTTTAATTTTTCCCTAAATTCTTCTTGGTGTTTATTGCAGCCAGAACTGAGTATCACTGTTAAGGTATAAAGGCTCAGAACTCACCATAACCTTTTGTGGCCTTAGAAATTTAATCTGATGTGCTGCCCATTCTTTCTGAGACAGATCTATAAACAGAAAGATATTGCAATGCCGAAAGTCAAGGTGATGAAAGAAAAAGAGCTCATGTTCTCCCTTTTCAGTGAACTATAGAATGCTCTACTTTATGATACTCTGAATGCTTGAGAAACCACTTGCTTACACAGCTACCATGTCACAGTGATTCAAGACTGAAGGGCAGCCAGCATTCTGTAGTCCCTTTCCTCGGCATGGCCAGAGGTCCACAAGGATTTCCCAAGCTGAAGGCAGTGCTCATAACAGAGGTAGAGGAACAGAGACACAAGAAAACATTTAATGAGGTCAAACGTGTGCTAACCACAATAAAGAGAGGGACATTTTCTGTGGCATTTTCTGCTAGATATAAAATAGAACATGTGTTTTGCTACCCAGCAGCACTTCAAACAACTCACATTTTAGTCTGAGCTAGTTGAAGCTCCCCCAATTATGATGCTTAACAAGCCCTTTAGTAAAATACTGTGAAATTTTCTATGAAGACACTTGGCATTTTTCACAGATCCTGTCACATTTCTTGAGGAAAAGATTTCAAACCAAGAAGAAAAGGAGCCATTTGTATCAGAAAAGTTCGCTTAGGTTTCTGTGAGATGCAAACTTTTACACATGTATGTAGAGCAAAGCATGCACATGTAAACTCACTTTCACATCTTACTTATCTGAAAGTTGAGTGTGCTGGCAGCTCACCTGGGTAATGGAAGATAAATAACGTGCAGCTGAGCCAATTTGGTTATGATGGGGATAACTAATCAGTCAGGCCTGGCCTTGGATGCCTGAGGCATTGAGAGAGACAGGGATGACTACATGGAGATGTTTCACATTCCTGACTTCTGTAGCATGCAAAACCCAAGCAGAAATGAATTCATGGGGTAAGAGCTGTCCTGTTCTGGGAGCTCGCACATTACTCTTGTAATGCAACCCATGTGTAACAGCTTTGCATATTTCAGGTTTCAATTCCATGGACCATACAGGCATTTAAAAATAATCCCTAATTTTATTTTTTTTTAATATATTGTAGCATGTGAACATGCATCATACATTCCATACACATCTTATGGACTAGTTTTATTAAGAAGGGTAATTGAGAATCTAAGAGAGAAGTTCAACATTTTTCCTTTTATTTATGTATTTAGATTTCTTCTATTCAAAAAGTAGTTTTGCATGACATTGTATATTATACACAATGAATACTGATCTTGAATAAATTAGAATTTAAAAGGAGAAAGTAGGGGACTTTAAAATTAGTTTTACTACTTAAATTTTGTCAACCTTATAGTAGGAATAAAATTATGGTGAAGGAAATTTAATCATTATGACATAAGCTGAAAAGTAATGTTTTGAAGGATTCCAGACATTTGACTTGAATTACAAGTTTTGGATTCTAAAAGAAAATTGTTTTCAAACAAAATGTCCTAATATCCATTTTTACTATCTTTTTTTAATCGGATCTATTTCTAGGTGGGAATGATCATGGTAAGACCAAATTCCAGATTCAGCTGTGTCCCTGTACAGTCTGCAGAATACAAATGATGTTTTGCTATTTTTTAAGCTTTAAAAAACAGCCTCCAGCTAATCTCACAAACAGTATGACAGAGGTTTAGGCAGAAAACATGAAGTCTTTAATTCAGTTCAAGATACAATCTGCAAAACAAGGGATAGATTAGGAAGACCCCTCACATCGATGGCTTGTGCCTTGACCCATGCAGGACCTTAGCTGAACCTCAACAGACCACATGCTTCAGAAAAGGAAAATTAAATGGGTAAAACACAATAAAAAGTGGAATCCACTACTAGCACTAGGCCTTTTAATGCTCAAGGCCACTCTGACACTGTATATGAGCAGACTTTAAGATCTCAAAGCTGGGCTACAACACAGAAGGAAAAATAATGGTAAACTTGCTTCATACATGACTAACTCAGTAGATGCTCATTTTTAAGACCTCCAGAAAAGCTGAATCCCAGACCTGTACATTGGCTCAGAAGACGGCAGGCAGTGAGCAGTGTGCTCCTCTACTTGACTGTCTAGTTAGAAGCACTGAGTATGGTGCTGGAATTTTGTGAACCATCTCTTCTAATCCTCCCAAACGGGAGAATACCATCCTTTCCTTGTTATGTTCCAATTTTTCAAATAGCTAAAGTAAATTAGTACATTTTGCTGCTGCCCGATGTTATTTTTGCATCATTTGTTTGTTTCAGTAAAGATTTTGACAACGCCATTTTTTCCTCAATTATTCACTTTTTATTAATGTCTTTCATAATTTTCCGGAAAAAAACCAAAAACATAACCTTATCTGTTTACACAACCTGTTTATTTATGGACACCTGCCATTCTACTAGCTTTAAATACCAAGGAACATGTACATGCAGGTTATACCACGATTATGTGGGTATAGTACTCATACAAAAAGAACAAAGACTCTTTCCTCCTTGGTTTTGAAGGCAAAGGAATAGCAAACAGTATCGCCGAAAGGATATTCCAGGAAGACCTAAATTTCTTCAGTATAGAAATGTTAAAGTTGCAAATGATATGCTAATATATGTTAATTTGTGGTTATAATTGGCAAAAAGGATGCTGACTCAGTACCAAATATTATATTGACTTTTCTGTATCATTTGAATCTTTCCAAGTCAGTATATCTCTAGTAATACTGACTGATAAAAAATCTCTGACGAAAACTGAGTAAAGCTCTCATGATGGGTCTGATTGATAAAAGTATTTAAAATATATTTTTGTCTTCACAAGTATCACTGACACAGATGGAGACCATTCCAAAATAAACCTTAGAAACATTGTTAATACAGAAAATTTCTGCAACTGTTGGCATTCTGCAATGCAGAGACATGTACACTAATATTTGATGTAAATAAATTTAACAACCTGTCATTAAAGTGTGTCATTACGCCAGAAGTGGGCGCAATGCTCATTACAAAATCTCACTAGGCTGAATAAAGACACCAGTCCACATGTCAAGGACCTCTTACACTTTTTATGTAGTTGCTTTATCTGCAGTTACTAGCCCACTATACAGTTGTAGAAGTGTTGGCTAACAAACTCTCAGCTTTTGCAACAAACTTTATCAAGTTCCCACCTTTTCCAACAAACTTTAGTATGGAGCTAGTGCAGAATATGATTGTCACACCTGCCAAGCTAAAACAAGAGAGGAGACATTAAAGACAGAAAAATGAGAAAAGAGAAAGTGAAGGAAGAAGATCACCAGTCCTTAGATTGCATGCTGGTTCTGTGTCCATAGATGGTCAGGATCTGGGTTCAACAAAAGCCCACGACAGATCCACTTCCTCTTATACCTTCCCTAGTCTTATTTTTCGCAGCATATGTTAATGTTGCTGCATGCACAGTGAAGCCTTTAGAGACCTCCAGGAAATGAGTCAGGGAGTTGGAGGTCCTTGGTGGTCCTGGAGTCCCCTTTAGTGAGCTGCCCAGAACCTGACCTTTGTCTTGATGCAGGTGCACTGAGCATGAGTCTCCAGGAGGATTTGAAAGCATAACAACTGAAAGGGAAGTTGACTCAGCAGAACGCTGTCCCACCTCCACAGGACACTCTCTTGAAACCACAACTTTCTTGTTTACAACAGAAAATGTTTGAGACAAACATGCTAACGTGCTACATCTGGTCTGCCACAAAGTGCTTAATCCACTGTGTGTTCTTCACTGAGCCAACTTAGAACTGAAAAATCACCTGTTCTGAGATGTATCTAACATAGATGAGATGTCTGAAGTTACCACCTCTCTATTAGTTACAGAAAGATTTAAGAACAGAGCAGACATTGAACTTCCATTCAGTTAAGCAAAATGAAATAAACCTATCATTTTCTATTAGAAAACGTAATAATGCAAAAAACGTCTTGCTGGTTTTCTTCACAGAGAACTGTGTGTTAGTGTTCAGGCAGTAGGTGTTTTCTCAGCAACGCCCAATGGAAAATGCATTCAATGCTTCATGTTTCCTGCTTTTCATAAAATCTCCACAACTTCATCTGCCTGCTTTAATATATAACAAAAATGCTAGATATGAACCAAGTGTTCTTACATTTTGGTTTGCCTAGGTTATTCATTCACATGCTAAATAATGTTGGCTATTGAGTATCACTGGAAGGCACATGCAGTCTTAATAGTAATAATAATGTCCTTTTTTTTTATTCCCATCATAAACAACAATTTTTAGATTTTTAAAAAAAAAATTTTCCTTTTCAATAATTCAAACCCAGACCAAATTGAATCCCCCCTTCACAGTGCATACAATGGGAAAAATGAATATATAGAATGATTGGATTACTAATGCTCTGAGAACATTAACAAGAGTAGTTCACATTTAAAAATATCTCCATCAAAATTAATATGAATAGGTAATAATAGGTAATACTATTAAGTATTAATTTTTAAAATATAAAAAATTACAGTTATGTGTGTTAAGTCATTGTTTCTGTGTCAGACTATTCAGACACTGGAAACTGAGCTCCAGATTTGCTTTACTATTCTTTGCTGTCTTATTTTCCTTGTTAGATCAGTAGCATTTGTTCAGTGATTGTTGAATTCTAGTATTTAATTCCACCTTTTCCCTTTTTTAAGCAGATACTGATGATGCATGTTATGGATCAAAGATTAATAGTTAAGAAACTTCTACGTTTCAGCTGTCTGAAAAAAACCCAGAAATATAATGAAGTCCAAGAAAATGAAAAAACAAATTACAGTCTTATACAAATTGCTTTTTATTTCAAAGTGAAAAGCTTCAAAAATCATCATCAATTTTTTTTTGTTTGTTTTGTTTTGTTTTGTTTTGTTTTGATGAAGTTGTGTTTTTGGAGGAAATGTTTTGTAAGTCCTTTAAAAGGTAATCCAAATTATAAATATGTGAACACTACTGGACAGAACCATGAAACTGGCTACACTGTAAAGATTCTGTCCTGTGTAGATCAGAAGTTGAAATGTTTTGAGAAAACCAAAAGATCTTCAGAGCACTGCAAGAAATCAGGCAGATTGCCTCCACTGACTCATGAATTTTTACAGCCTCTTCACTTCCGGGTAAAGAGTGCTTATATGCCTGTGAAGGGAATAACCGTGAGCAAAGAATAGAATAAAATAAAATTACAAAAACTAAATGGGGAAAGAGTTGAAATCAATTAGAAATCCAACAATGGAGTGGGCAACTTTAAGTGGCAAGTGCCTTTCATAACCAGCTAACCATCTGTTATCCAATCAACAGAATAACAAAGCCTGAAACAAGTAGGAAAATTATCTTTTTTTCAGGTTACCATGTCACCTGGGAAATTACAAAAAATTGTTACCCATGTTTGGAGAGTACAAACTCCTTAGGCATTTGACAATAATAAGCTGCAAAATACAGTTGGGAATATCATCAATGACCTAGATGAATGGGCAGAGTTACAATCAACAAGTTTGTTGATGATACAAAACTGGAAGAAGGCTCTGCTCCCATTCTGTGAGACCTGGACAGGCTGGAGTGTTGATTGGAGAGGAATAAAATGAAGTTCAACAGAAGCAAATGCAGGATTCTGCACCTGGGGAAGAACAGCCCCATGCTCCAGCACAGGCTGGGGACTGACCTGCTGGGAAGTAGCTCTGTGGAGAAGAACCTGTGGATTCTGGTGGACAACAAGCTGTGCATGAGCCAGCAGTGCCCTGGGGGCCAAGAAGGCCAAAGGTATCCTGGGGTGCATTAAGGACAGCATTGCCAGTATGATTTGTCTAAAAAATTTAAAACACAACAAAGGCAAGCACACAGGATCAGAACTTTATGCTTATTCTTAACTTTACATAAAAGGGGAAAGATCTTATTAACCAAAGCTGATTTAAAAGTTTTCATAACCTACATTAACATAAACTGTCATGTTTCCACTCAGGACAAACTTCATTTGTACTTTTTTTCTTTAATTGTAGAGGAACAACAGATATAAATTACGCCATTATATATGATGAACACACATTTATATATGACTAACATATATGGCCACATTGCAGACAGGAGCCATGTCCCTATATCCAGAATTCCTTACAGAGATTGGATCATGCTGTTTTGATGATTGCACTACTGCTGATCCTTCAATGGTCCTCTTTTAATTGTTGTTTACTGAAAAAAAATACTGAAAACATGCTTGCCGCTTTAAAAACATAATACAAACATAAATTTGACTGACCAGAGAAGAAGCAACATTTTTAATCTGGAGAGGGATGATTTAGATTCACTACAAGAAAAAAATTTGATAAGGATGGTGAGACACTGGAAGAGGCTGCCCAGAGAAGTTGCTCAAACCCCATCGCTGGAAGTACTGAAGATTGGATAGGACTTCAGGCAACCTGTTTTATCAAAAGATTTCTCTGCCTATAGCAGAATCTTTGGACTAGATGATCTTTAGAGATCCATTCCATTACAGATGGATTCTATATGATTCTATAAAATTTGTTTTCAAAAGAAAATTGGTGAATATGGAAAAAAATTCCAAGGAAACAGAAGGAAAATATCTTCCACTCTGAAAGTTGTTTTTTTGATTATCATCCATTTTGTTATGGGTTTCCCATGCATTGTATTCTCAGACTCTACTCCAAGCAAAACAGTAGCTGAAGGATAAATCTGAGAAGTATAAGATAGCCACTGTGAGATAAATTACAGTATTTTGATTAAAAACACAATTCTATATTCTATTATATCCTTCCATCTCCCAAATGTACCTGTATTTCTTCCGCAACCTTCCCCTAGATCTAACCAAAGTCATGTGGATACTATATGCTGTAACTCACACTATTAGATTAAGGTTTGGACCCAGTTCTTAACAGAAGGGGAGAATTGTTAAATATATGTATCTACACATTATTCACATTCAGATGTCATATTCCATTTGCTATTCCTAAGTGTTCTGACTTGCATGATGTATAAATATTTACAAGAAAAAGCATATGTACTAATAATAAAGATAGCAAAGACAGGATAAACTTTAAGAATTTGCTTCTCAGTTTCCAAACCTTAACATAGCAGTCACAATAGATTTATAGAGCTTTAGATATAACTGTTCATAGGCTTACCAGTCTTAAAGTTTTTTAGTTGAAACAGAGAAAAAATCTAAACTTGCAATCCACCAGCTTGATAGAGCAGTGAGTTATTTCTCTATGGATACAAGATTGTTGCTATTGTTTCTACAGTACTACTGGGATAGCTGCTTCTGCCTCGATAATGAAAAATCTCTGTAGAAAACTTCTAGACTTTGAGGCTTATACTTGTGATATGCACAGAATTTCCTATGAGCCAGATAGATCAAGAAAGTAGTACAAATGGGAAAATGGCATTGCACAAAAATAATATAGTACATAGCACTTAAAACCTAAAAACCCCACAAAAGATGCATAAACATCAGCTAGACTACTTCTATGTTAAGAAACATGAAATTTATCCAGGTTGCAATGGATAAAAATATATGTGGCCAAATTTGCAGAGATGCTAGTAACAGTCATAAATTTCACAAATATTATGTGCACTTTATAAAATAGGGGTTTTTTAAATTTCTCATTAATTATTTTTAATGAATGCAACAAGAATGGTAAATATTTTCCATATAACTTAATTGCTTACTGTTTTCATCTAAAGCAAGCAAAGAAAATAAAATACTTTAACTTTCCTAAATAAGCAAATTTTCTATGCAAGGTTATTGTTGGACCAATAATTCAAATATTTAACTATTCTTGTTACAGAAATTAGTTTCATTTATAACTTTGTTAAGCATGAGACATTTAAAATGAAAATATCCAATTAGCATGAAAGGCATCAGCTGAATTTATTAGGAAGAAAGAGGTGGGGGAATAAATTATCAACATTTGTAGGCAGAATTTCAGTAATTGTCACTGAAGGTTTTGATGCTTTATGTGATAGGGAAGGGAGGTCCAGTGAATTAGCACTGGCATAATTTCTGTAGAGTATTAATTGACATGGTTTTGGTCACATTAAAAACACTGGGGTAAGCTTTCGAGTTTTTAGATGGTATTTACTTCAGGATTTGAAAACACCTAGGTTATGCAGAAATGATGCATCCTGAGACTTCCAATTAATAGACAACCAGCTAGGAGGCCAATCACATGTTGTGCCTCTGAGTAGACTTTTCAGATGGAGAAGGAAAAGCTTAGGGAAAAAAAAACCTGAACAGGGAGGCATATCCTTGGAGGGGAATGTCATGGAGCAGTCAGAGACAGTGTAATGCCTGAGATGGGTAACTTCAGCAGCTAAGCAGCACACACCAACGTGACTTTCCAGGTGTCTTTCCTAGACTAGAAATGACGTCCCTTCTAGAAGTGCAGACCATGTAAGTGCACCTTTGAGGGAATAAGGGACTGAGAAATTGCATGTGATAATCAAGTGGGGTAAAAGGTCTACTCTCATTCCTTTTTAAATAAATTTTAATATCCAGATCCACTATAGTTTGTGCTTCTGGGCAAAACTCGCAAAGAATAGAAGTTGTTAGCAATGTCCAAATCACAGCCAAAGACGAAACCAAGTTGTTAAACTCAGTTTTTGGTTTCTTTTTTATTTAGTGTATAAACACATCCATTGGAACCACTTCCATGACACATATAAAAGGCTGACCTCTCATCTGGGTGCAGACCTAGAAAGCTTACTTGAATACAGCAAATTTCTGTTCCAGAAAAACAAATCTCAATACAATGATCAAAAGACTTTCTAGTCAAGGATCTCCAAGAGGACTGTAACAAATCCCATTAGGTTTTCAACCAGAATCAATACATTATCTTATTTGAAACAGTTTACTATTATTTTGTACACTGATATAAATTATAATCTTACACCTGCTGATAGCACACTTGCTTGTCCCCCTTTAACAAGGTAGAGACAGACAAACTACATGATTTCGAATGAAGCTGTTTTATTTTGCAATTGCAGGCTTCTGTTTTGACATTGTATCATGTCAGGGCCAAATAAGTGTCTTGCTTGTGAAGTCTGTAATATGTCTTTTCTTCTTGCAAGAGACTAAATCTGGAATAAAGTAATTGCCTTCATTGGAGACAACCAGTTTTAAAACAGAATTTCAGCAGCAGCTTTGGAGTATTTAGATTGGAGGGAACATTGAACGGATTACTAGGCGTTGAAAGAATATGATTTTTTTTCTTTCCTACAATAGTATCTAATCAGAATTCATTCTTATTTATGTAATAGTAGGATTTTTCCTTTAAAATATATGATTTTATTTCCTCCTCCTCTCTCATAATTTCAGAGCTTTAACTGTGACAAGATATCCTATCCAAGCAGTAAGAGATTGGGATGGGAGTTTTTCTTTAATATTAGAGTGGAAAAAAAGAGTACTTGCAGTTAATATAGTACAAACTACACTGTTTCCTGAGGAGTTTGCTGCTTTTCTATAAGTATATTTTCCCATAAATGTTGCTGCATGTAAACAACTTAGAACAAGCCTTATCTATTAATCAAGCTGAAATTCTACCATGTAGGCAGATATCTGATTCATAATGCAGAAGATATTCACTGTCCTCCCTTACTAGATATTACAACATTTCCATTTACTAATGAAATATCACAGATGCAATATCTCATACTGAATAGCCACAAACTTATTTAAATCCCAGATTTTAATTTGTCATCAATATTCCACATTGAATTTAGACTAATTTCCAAGTGCACTACGGAACTTAAATTAGATGAAACCAACCTGCACTATTTTTTTTCCCTTGGAAACATGCTGGTAGGAAATTATGTTCTTTATATCTGACCGTAAGCTTGGCATGTTATATATTCCAACATACACCATGAAATTCATTAATATGGAGAGTGTGAGAGGATTAATCTTCTTATATTTTCTGTCATTCCCATTGCTATAATGCTATGATTTATATATCTTTGTTCATTCAAGGGAATAAAAAACTGTAAGTAATATGTAGGTTTTGTAACAGACAGTGGAACATACAGACAAGTTGCACAGAAATCTTGAATTTCAAGTAAATACTGACAGCTAGGGAATGTCTTATATTTAATTTTTCATTTATCTAATTGAAATGGCATCTCTAACTTTTTACATATAGCTGATACTGCTGTAATAAAAAAAGTTTTCTTGAAAATATGATTTTGCAGTCAGGGAAGGCATTTCCTTGATTTTAGTCCTGTCACATCATTTAAAAATAAAGATAACCTATTTCCATTTTCCCCTAAGATTGCATAAGGTTTAAATGAAGCTGTCATGACAGAAATGTAAAATGTGAAGAATAGTCTAAAAGATTACAAAAAACCTTCACTTATGCTGTGGCTCTGCCATCAAAGGCTATTTGTTCCAATTTTCATACTAGCAGATGATGCAGTGTATGTCACCATGAGTAGGAAAAAACCAAAATAGATATGAGAGTGTACAGGACAGGGAGAAGAATAATATAGTAGGACTCTTCTAAAAGAAACCCCAAAACAAGAAACCAGCAAATAAACCATTTAAATATAATAGTCTCTCCCATAATTTACCCTGCTAGCAGTCCCCAGGTTTAAACAGGTACAATCAAAATAGGAGGAGTTTCTGTCAGCATTACGCAGCTGTCATCTGCACTTTAAATTTATTTCTCTCAAAACACACTATTACCTTTCTGGCCTGTCTTCGAATTTAGGGAGTTGTGATGAAAGACAAATAATATGGCTGTGCTCATCTGGGTAATTTTGTTTTCAAGATGGACCATCTCACCAAGTCGCACAATTCCTGGTTGCACCAAAATGACACCACCTCTCTTTTATTTCCATGAACCAGATGCTGCTGGTCCACAGGTCCTGGCATTGCTCTAAATTTGTAAAATTCCTTCAGGCAGCCTATAACAAATATCCTTCATTGTGTGCCTGTTAAATACAGAGAGCATTCCCATGCCTAGCTATCCTCTTCCTTATGGATCCATCAACATGTAGAATATTCCAGGAAAATATTCAGGATCATGTGGTATCAGAGCTTCTAAGACAGAACAGTTATTTCCTGCAGTCTTAATGGACATTGCATGTGGTGCCATCTAGGAGCTCCTGAAGATCCTTGGCCATTGCCATGAGTGATAGACTTGGTACCTCAGCTAAAGGACATTTATGTCTTCCTGGAGCAATAGCTGTCCTGTCAAATGAACGCCATCTTTGGTATCTGAAGGGTAAAATTATTAATATGTATAAATCTATATAAAAAACCAAATTTTATTTGTTTTTCTAATATACACACAGGAAACAGTAATTGAAGACATAACTCTGGCTACTATATAAGTGAAATTACAAAGTGTTCACTTAGCCAAGATTTAGAAGGGACTGTGTCTTAAGGCAGTCCTTTAAACTTGCCTGTGAATTGAACAGTTTTAAGTTACAGGAATACTTAACCTGAAATGTTACATTATTAATTTCAGGTACTTTATCATAACTGATGTTTCCATGGAGACAGATTTTGGATATTCATTGCAAATTTTACTGCCACTGTTCTATGAACTCTGTGAAAATTATCAGTATTAATTCTGTGGATTTTATTTTCACATTCCCATATAAATGTGTTATGATGCTGACACTATTCAATTTACAAGACAGTATTAGCTACCTCCTTCCAGACTATGTTGCAATGAGTCCTGCCAAGCAAGCGCTTCAGATGCTGTCTCTTTTGCTTGCTAAATCAGCATAAGCAAAGCTATTGTAGGAGGAAACTTTGAGTTCAAACATTAAGAATGACCTCTCTACAGTGTACATGTCTAAACCTACTTCTACTACAATGTTAGGTTGCTGCTGTGTTGAGGCCATGAACTCCAGAAAGTAGAAGAATGCAAAATTCATCTCTGCAAAAATGGAATTAGGCCATCATATTTCAAGGAATGGAAATGGAAATACATAGCACATAAGTCAGTGACAATTGCTTTTGAGATATTAAAAACAAAGGAATGCTGCACTGTTATCCTTTCTCTCATATATTTTCATTTGGGTTGGCTATATAGAGAAAATTCTTACTAGACTGGGAAGTCAAAGCTACAAAGGACTCTGATGTTTATAGTACAATATCAGAGCTAAACACACTGTTCAGTAAAATTAGGGGTCTTTATTCTACAAAGATATCTCTTTTCATTCTTACATATACTAAGTTCTCTATTTTGTCTTATTTTTCAGCTAATTAACAAAATAATTGAAAGTGGCCAAGAACAGGAATATATTAATTATCTTTTTTTTTCCCCTAACTTATTTGGGTATCTCTTAACAGGTTGCAGACATCATTGTAACACAAATACTCCTAGAACTGAGATATAATTGACACTTTTAGCAAAGGGATCAGATGATAAAAATATCAACTCTTTTCTTAAATTTATGAAAAAGAAAAAAGTTGGAATAAAATGTTAAATAGCAACTTGACTGTCTTAGATATAATCATAATGCTTAATATGTGCCTTGCAAAGGGATACGGTGTCTATTTCCTCTGTTGTATGATTTTTGTCTAGCCAAAAAATTTCCTGAAATGATCATGGGAATACTGAATAACACTGTTATCCATCAGTACTTTCATTTTATAAGCATTAGTAACCAGTAAAATCAGCTTAGAAATAGGATTTATTCAGCAGGGGCACTACTAAAGAGAGTAAAAACATTACTGTGAGTGAGACGTTTTATAAAATGTTTTTTCATTGAACACCAATTTCATTATGACTTCTGAAATTGAGACAAAAATTACATATTCTCCAGCAAAAAGATAAAAATTTCCATCAGGATGCATCTTAAACTGAGGAAAAGAAAATATGTGTGGCTAGATTTCCCTTGTGCTATTAAAAAAAACAAAACTCAGAAAAACGCCTGATGATATTTTATTTTCTTTTAAAATGGAATTAGAAAAATAATATTACTTCGCAACACAAGAAGTACAATGCATAGGACAGATTTAAGGAAAATTAACTTGCATCAAATCTAAAAATATTTATATTTGGTGTTTAGTACTAACAGTGAGAACCACATTCTTTAAATGGGATGATATGCAGTTAAGTATGTTTATACTTTGATATCTAAACCAGGATTTACTGTTACAATTATCTCCCTCTAAGAAAAACTTGCAAGAAATACTGAAAGCAAGAAATCCTAGGAAACTTCTGTTGAAATTACAGCTGAAACACATCTTCAGGAAAAATAAATACCCCATTCACGTCACACACTGTACCCAAACCCATGAGCTTTTCTTATTTTCCACAGGTAGACAGGTTTTTCTCATTTGAAGCATTAAGTTTTTGAGTTTTTTATATCACTGCACCAAGAAAATGAGACATTAAGCAGAAAAGTGACTCGATATCAGACTAATGTCCTTTAATCCACAGTCTCTCTACTTGTTACATTACTTTTACTAAAACTCTCTGGTGTCTATAGTATTTCTGGTATCAACTTCTGCTGGATAGCACAGCACAAAGTGTGTCTGCTGCTTTTGTTAAACAGATTAAACAGGGGTTACTAAAAATAAAACTTTCATGAAAGTTAATAACTATTTCAGACATTATACTGAATAATTACAACATAAATTAGTCTTGATTATCCTTCAGCCTATAAATTACAAAATGGGCCTGTCAAAAGACCACTTGAAAAATTTAAGGTAACACTTCCAATTCCTTTATTGAGCTCTATATCACCTACTGAGAAGTGTCTGCATGTGTATGTATGGACAGTGTTTATATCACTGATAAAATGTATATGTATTGATTTAACTGATAAAATACAGACAGACACATTTGCCTTCTACCAAATATTCCCTTATAGATACAGTCTGGGAGCCTAAGTGGAGGAATATTTCTCATGCAGTACCCACAAAGGCTAGATATATTTACAGCTTTACCATGCAATTAACTACTGTAACATTTATCCTTAATGACAGTTATTAAATTTAAGTCGTCTAAATGCAGAAAATCAAAGAACCAGTATCAGCTATAACCAAACAAGAAATCTTTTTCATACAGACTTCACAGATGGAGAGTTTGCTTCTACTCTAATGTGTTTAGTACCATCAGATAAGAAGTGCATAATAATTAGGAGCCAATTCAACTAAATTCTAAAATTTGAACACTCAGAATTTTAAGTGCATTTTGGCTCCAAATCATAAACACATAAATTTAATTCCAAAGCTCAGGTGTCTACATTGGAGAAAGACTTCTCCTGTAACCAGCTGATGTCTTGGGAAGAATTCACCTGCACAAAGTCAGCCATTCTTCAGAAGACTTCCTTCTTTCTTTTTCTTACTAACTAGTATTTTTTAGTAGTTAATGTAGCTATAGGTGAGCTATAGCAATACTTAACAACCAAACTTTCACTGACTTTAATCACACAGAATACATGGAAAATAAGTGGTGTGAAATGAGACCCCAGTTGATCATGTGTCCACTCTGACTGATTTCTTCACTGCCATGAAATTAAATGGAAGTGATATTTTCAATGTATAAAAATTATCTTCACTTGAATTTTTGATTTATTTTTACTCAAATGGAATTCATTAGAACAAAATGATACCTCAAGTCTGTTTAAAATGCATTTGGTTTCAGCAGATAAATTTCTTAAATGTGAGAAAATAGACAAATTATGTATTTTCTTTCAAATAACTTTTTCAGGACATATTTCTGCTATATAGATTTTTAAAAAAGGAGGTTCAAAAGTCATTGTTAATTGAAAACCCATATTTTCCATCAGTAATTTCAAAATTCCTTTTTTTTTCTTTTTGTGAACTGTGAAAAATAATGCCATACAAGTTGCAATTTCTTGTCTTTTTCTTTATTTTGCTTCATGTACCAGATTCACCACTCATTATTTCTATGGTTCCTCACCACTACTTTTTGACATGAAAATGGTTCAGGACATATTCTAATCAAGTCTCAAAATTAATAGAGAATGTGAACATAAAATGTCTGAGGGAACAACATGTGAGACACTTTGACTTCATTTATTCCAGGATAAATATATTGACTTCTCAATCAAAACTCTACAATAACAATTTTTTTTTAAATTCTAAAATTTACCAATTAAAAAAAAAAAAAACAAAAAACCAACAAAAAGCCTCTCAGTGACTGTGCCAGACATTCACAGTTAATCTTCTGGATTAACTTTACTCTTCCTTTTCAGAAAGCAAGCTGACTATTTAGTCCTCTCGAGTGAATACTGTCTTGTGGCTTTGTACATTTAAAGCACGCATTTTGAGTCACACTGATGTGCAATTGCATGAATCCAAATACATGGAAATACTACCTCAGGAGCAATTTCAACTATTAGTCCAAGTGAGGGTTAAACACAGGGTATTTGGATGTGCAGTATTGCAAGCCTAATTAAACAGACAATTGCCAATGAAGCTTTAAAACTAGTCCTATTGCACATACAAAATAATTGCATATACAATTTGGCTTTGTCTTGCATCGTGCTTCACAGATTTATTTTTAAATAACAGCTCACTTCTCATGGCACTGCTCTTCTCTGAGAAAATTGCTAAACATTCAGGTTTTATTTGGTTTTGTGTATTTGGATTAATGATTTCTTTCTTTTCTGTTCTTATCTGGCAGTAATTTTCTCCCCAGTTAGGAAAAAAATAATATCAGGGGAAATTTTACTAAATATCTGTTATGTGTGTTTATTTTCATCAGTAATATTGTTAAAATCTTCCAAAATCAGTATATTTAGATAGATTTTAGCAATTGGTTCATAGATTTAAAATGAAAACCCACAAAAACGCAAGAAAAAATATTTTTTGTCCTAATAGATATTTCACTTCTATCAGAACATATGTGAAAAGCCATGAGAGTGAGAAAGACTAGAAAACATTTCAGATAATTTGGAAAAAAATATAGTGTCATCATTAGAGCAATGCGGGCTCTTCTTGACAACAAGAAGTTTTAGTTCAAAAGCACTGAGTGAGCTGGACAAAGCCATTTCAAAAAGTGTTCTTTTGTGTCAGTACTGAGACAAACCAGCTTAGCAAGAGGAATGCACCAATCTCTACCAAACTTTCTATTTTGCCATGTTCAATGCCTAATCACCGTATATTATCCACAGAGCTGGTAGACTGGACATATCTCTCCAGAGCTGATCTTCAGTGGAAATTCTCCATCACCCAAGCTTGCCTTTTATCAATATCAATACCAATACCAATACCAATCACTTCTTCAAATTATACTGTTTTAATATTTTAGTTTAATTTGAACACAGATCCTCAGATTCTGCAGGCAATGCAGGGGAAAACAACAATTGAGAGTTCTTCACCCCTCTTTCTCTCCCCCTTGGCTCTTATGGCATTGATGCTGATGTCATATTGCACAGATGAGGCTGCAGGTCTATTTAGCCTTTCCAGCTAGATCAGGACTGTGTCTCTGCCAGGTTCTGTAATCTGAAAAACAAAGATGTTTTTTTGGTTCTGCCTCTAGAGTTCTTGTTTAAACATGAACGAATTAATCAATTACCTGTTTAGGTAGGAAATGTTCCATTCAAAATTGCCACTGACAAATGTGTTTCATGAAGCGTGGTTGTAGTTTGGGTTGTTTTTCATTCCTTGCTATTTACAGCAAAGGGAGACAGGGTGAATTAATTTGGGACAGAATAGATGGGAGAGATGAGATGGAGCTAATTTAGAAGCTCTGTAAAACTGTTTCTCTCTTTTCCTTATGCCACTTATGACAGGAAAGCAAATGCATACTCATAATAATTCTGCTGGCATCAATGGGGTTATTCTGTGGAATAATTTGACCTTCAAATTCTAGTTTTCCATTTCCTTACACCCTTTTGAAGTCACAGATACATGCACTGAATAAACAGACTAATTGTGATGTTTGGTGGTTTATATCTGCTTTGCACGTAGGTTGAATTGACTTATTAAGTGGGGAAGTTTAATGTGGGGTGACTGCACTACCTCAAATCACCACACCCCCACCCCTCTCAAAGCTACATGAAAATTAATACTGTTTAAAATATTGTAACTCTGTTTCTTATACATTGGCAAGGCCTTATTTGAGATTTAGTATATGCGCTCTAAAGGTTTCTATTGTAACGTGATTGATGAAATTTTTATTGAAGAGGTTTCAAATATAGAATTTTTTATTTATCTATGGTACAAATGTAAATTTTTATTTGGAATTTTATTAAACACAAACTAAGGTGGAAAATCTTCTGGAGGTTATGTAGGACATTGTTGTCTTTTGCAACGCTGCTAGATATCTGATCTTTACTTGAATCCTGTGACACCACTGCTGACATCCCCAGAGGAAGCCACTTAGCCTTTCAGCTGAAGAGCCAGCAGCCTCCCAAGTCAACTGCTTCACCATGCATGACCTTCAGCAGTGGCACCAGAAAGGTCAGGATCTCCCCAGTGTCTCCCCCACTTCCACGCCAGTGTGTCTGGTTAGTTCTAGAGCACCTTGAATGGTACTGGATGTTACTATTTAGGCAATCTGAAGAAATGTGAGTTACTAAAGAAAGGTTTGTGTACAGGAAAAGCATGTAGCTCAATGTGTGAAATTCTAATAATTTTCGAGTAGCCACCACTATTTAGTGCCAACATCTTCCCGTGTAACCCACAAGTTTCCTCATTATGTAGGAAACTTCTGCTAATATTTATGTAGACCGCAACCTAAATACAGTGTTCTAAACTTGATAGAATTGCAAATATTTGGCATTTGTCTTTTTCTGTAGCCCATCATAGTGTTTATCATTTTGATCCTTTGAAGGTGATTCCATTTGATATCATTAGAGAACCCCTGGCGTGCACTGATATGGCAAACACAGTTTGTTTATATTTGTAGTTTTTTAGTGCTATATAAGATATTCTGTGGTATCCTGGTATCCCATTTGGCCATCAACTTCCTCTTTCTAAGTTCTGAATCTTAGGTCTTAGTCTTCCATACATTTGGCACTGTACTGGCCATAAGTCTAGTGACTTCCTTGTATATAAAGAGACCCAGAAAAATGTGCATTTCAAATCTACTTGTCTTCTGGGTTTTTGTTTTTCCTATTGGCTGAGATTATATCATTATCTTCTAACTTACTGATGTTTTGTACATAATTACAACTCTATTAGGCAAGAAGCCAGATGTGCAGATTCCCAACAAGAGTTGATAGCTAGAAAAGCAATGCTACAGCATATCAAGTCATTACCTGTTTTTTGCATTTCACATGAAAAATTTCCTTGACTTAAGTCTCCTATGTGGTAATGTTTACCTTACATGTTAAATAAGTATTGTGTTAGTTGCTTGTGTGCAAACTGTTCTAATATCCTGAGACATGAGGACCTCTATGTCGTTCCCAACTGATGAAAATCCATCCAAACTCCTTAGGATATGTATGATAGGCTGGCATTTCAGAGATTGGATAGTTTTATTAAAGCTTATCATTGTGATCCACTTAATTTTTATATTAATTTTTAATAGAAGGAAATAAACATCTGGTCTGCAAGCTATGGAAACAAAAAAAAAGAACTTAACTTGTTTTTAAGAGTTTTAGATAATTGAGATTTTCTACTTATTAGTAAAGTGTTCTCAATGTAAAATATTTTATAAATATCTTAGCTTTCAGAAAATTGTATTTATTAATTTTTCTATGTCCTCCAAAATAGTATGTTGAGGAATTAAAATAAGCACAGCGGAAAAATAAGCACTGGTCAAAAATCCTGAGGAAAGATCATATCTTACTCGTTCAGAAATAAAAAGAATAAATACATTATGTAATCTGCAGTAATAGATTTTCACATTTCTTGCATTACATGAAAGTTGTATTATTGAGCGTTCTTCTGCAAAAACATTCTATGTCTGCTCTAAACATTACTGTTGGATACTTTGAAATTCTGGATACAGAATTGTCAGCTAGTGACTGCTTTCAGTACACTGGCATTCAAAACTATCTTACATGACTTGGGAGGAATATAAAGATTTTCTAAACAACCTATAAAATACAAGCTATGTACGTACTTGCAATTCCTGTCCTTTGTAAAATGAAGAAAAATGCAGCTGAATAAATATCTATCACTTGAACAGAAGAATATTGTTGTGCAGGTCTATTTATAAGCAATGAATTCACTGCTTTCACAGAGCAGTGCTTTGTGCTACTATACAGCATTTATGAGCAGGAAGAAATGATTTTTGCAAAACATTATTTTATCAGAAACTGTAAAAAAACTCATCTTTTATACCATGAAAATGTATTTATAACATGGCTTTCTTCTATATTTAAATCCTTCCTATTTCAAGATCAAAATACAAAAAAAAATCTCATTTTTATTCCATTTAATTTCTTAATAATTACATTTTGCAGTATATGTAGCACACCCGTGATTATTGTGAAAAACTAATCCCAAACTCTTCATAAAAATGATTGTTAAACATCTGGGCTTGCATCAATTGTGTTCATATGTTTGTAACTTATCCAGATGTCTCTGTGTATCTCAGTTGTAACTGCAGCCACATGAGCTGCGCTTGGGAGTGGGGGCACCAGCAGACCGGAATCCATGTTCAGTGCAGATAGAAAATGATGTCAAGCCAGATCCTGATGGCCTAGCAGATTTTATGGAATTTGTTTTGTGACTATTTCCATTAAGATCATTGCCCAGAGACAAATTTACCCTTATATTTTTTATGCTATAGCTGAACTTTGAAATAGAAAAAGAAAAAAACCACTTATTTTTACTGTACATGCATCGAGGTTTAATACATTTTCCTTCTTAAGATGTTGTTAAATACCAGGTTGCTGGAGTTGAGTATAATAACAGTTTGAAGAGGAAAGCAGATTCATATTATTCTATACAGCTCCATTTGCAGCTGTATACAGTCAGAGTATGAGATCCACTGTTTTGAACATAGGTATCTCTTCCATTGCACTACCAATTTACACAGCACTCCCTTGTGCAGTGTGATTAACAGGCAAAATCCCGTGCTTACATTGCACATTTTTATAGGGCTGTGCATGAGAAAATTGACATAGTGAGGACAGTATTACAAAACAAATTTTTGCTGCTAAAATGAGTGATGGCTGACAAGGACTACCAGTAAAGGATCCAACAGGTCAAAGAAAAAATCAGAAGGTGAAGATGAGAGAACATGCTGTAAAGGAAACACCTGATAAAAGATTCTGGCCTTTGGGGGAGACTAGAGAGGAATAGAGGAAGATAAAGGCATTTGTTGTTCTGCCTCTGATAACAGGAGAAAGAGGAAAGTGAGACTGTCAGTACAACATTTGCAGTAAATATATAAATAAATGCAACAATGTTGGCAGCAGCCAGGCTAAGTTTGATATGTTAAGACATTTTAGAGGAGACTGCCACTGAGATTTTCAACCTGCTCCACTGCCTTACAGGGCTGAGATAACACTTGTTAACATATTCAAACTTTGGCAGGCTTTTACAAACCACAAGGAGCTTGTGAAACTTTAGAATATTACCTGTCTCTGCTTGCATGCTCTTCTTCCCGTAGGTTCTGAAAATTTATGTTGATTCCATGTCTGCAACTCAAGATTAATTCACATGGCAAATCAAGGTAACAATTTGGGGAGTGTCATGTAGTCATATGTCATGTAGCACCATTTAAATTACCAAAATGCACTCAAGACAGCCATGGGGCTGCCATTTATGGCACAGGACCTGCAGGAGAGTTGGGAAATCTCTGGCTGGCCAGTATCAGCCACATGTTAATATATATCTAAGATGCCACCATGTTCAGGCACTAGAATTACACACCTTTCTTCCCTTTTAGTAAGAATCGTGTAAGTAACCGATGTCAGCCTCAGTTACTCCCCAATATCTCCCTCAAGGCTAGATTTTCTATCCTTGAAAATAATGATTCTGCTAGGATAGCTCTGTGTTTGTGGTTTGCATTCACAAGCAGGACCAGAAGATAGGCATGCTGCAGTGTAGTACTATGTCCATAAGTTATTGAGAAGCAGGGTGCGGTGTTTTTGTCTGCAAGGACCTCATAGGAAGAAAAGTCTCTCTTTAGAAAGCTGTTTGGACTTCTCTAAAGCCTCTAAGACAACCTTTCAGGCAGGCACATTGTACTGTTGATAGCATGACTTATCTCATTGCACTGTAATTTAGAGGTGACATCACTGAAGTTATTGAGGTCACACACATCCAAGCCACTGGGAGAAGAGAAAATAAAGAGGCCTAATGAATTATGCAAAAACACCATTTCTGCTTAAATTGATCTTCCTGTTTTCCAAGTTACATATTTCTCTACAAATTGCACATTTCAAGATTTCAGGAAGACTCTGCATGCATTACCATGTACTCCCTTTGTTAAAGGAGGTAAAGAATGTATTACTAAAAAATATTTTCCATGTTCAGAACTATATTGAGCAGGTTTTATCTGATAAGCAGAAATATGACCTCAAATAATTAGTCATATCTGATGACAAATATTCTTAAAAAATAAAAGTAATACATCCACAAAAATGTATAACATTTTCTTCTGGCAATTGATCTGATTTTTTGATCCAAGCATTTTGTGTCATCTAGATAATGTCATTCAATCTTGATAATCAGATGCAGTCTATTCTGCCCCAGTTACTAATGTCAATTTGATATCTCCTTTTTAAAACACTAGCTTTCCCGAGAGAGTTAGAGTAATGTCTTTGAAGACTGAATTTGACTGAAAAGTTTAGAGGAACAAAAAGAACACAAAACAACAGAAGTTTGCCAAGAGGTTTTCTAGCTATCCTAGATGGGTTAATGATATTAATTTCCTTCTGGAGGTGCAATATTTGCTCTAACTTAAACAAGGAAAAAAAAATTAACACCCGGTCCTCATTTAGTAAATCAGGAGAAAAACATCTTCAGCAGCAGAATTTCACTCTGAAAGAGTAAAGGAAAAAGTTCTTCACTAGACTTCTCTACTACTCCTTGTCATGAGTTAGCCTTTGCTTAGCTATGACTCCTATTCACAAAAAACTTGGGCATAGAACTGAATTTACAAACCTGAATCATTAACTTTGAATTCCTGTAAAATACAAGGAAAAATTTTAATACCTATTATATACACAAAGCCTATCTTGATGACTTTGAAACCAAAATAAAACACTACGAATATGAGTGGCAGGACGCTCCCCTCTCCCCCTTCTCTCTCTCCCTGATCGGTGGCCGGAGATGGATGGCTCAGATTAGGTTGATAGCTTAATCTGGGCTATCTGGTATTGGTGACTGAATGTCCAAGTGAGAGGAAGAGAGAATGTGAAAAATTTTTAGTGACCAAAAGTCCACATTTTTTTAACCTATAAAAAGCTCACGAAATCTCAGAAAAGGTAGAAGCTTTTCTGCATGGACGTTGGAGCATGAAGTAAAGTCTTCTCCCCTGAGATTGGACACAGCCCTGTGGTAACTTCTCGTGAGATTGAGGGAGGATTCTAATGCATCCCAGCTCCAAAATTGGATTTGGTAAGATCATTGGTTTCCAATATTGTATTATTCAGGCTAACTTATAGATACCTTTCTTAACTTGCATTTCAGCTATTTTATAGCTCAAGCAAGCATTTCTTAACTTGCATTATAGTTCAAGCAAGCATTTCTTGACTTGCATTTTTAACTATTTTTATAGTTCAAGCAAGAATTTACCCCATAATTGCATTTTAGCTATTATAGTTTTGCAATTATTCATTCATTGTGTGTGTATATATGTCAATCTGTTCTATGTATGTTTGTTATTTTCTGTGTCTAATAAATGGTATTTTTAGACTAATAGGGCAAATATCAAAGATCCTTGCGAACGGGACTGAGTCTTGGGGAGTTAGCTACTCTAAAGCCTCGCAAACTGCAGAAACTCATAAGGCTCCTGTCTCCCCTGCAAGACAATATGTTAAAAACCTATCCTCAAATTAACATCAGGGAAACTGTCTGAGTTGCATGTGTGCTAGCAAACTAAGCCAGCACCAAGACAAAGTGGAATAGAACAGTCTATGCTGATAGACTTGATGGTCTTAAACTCTGAATTTCCAAAACAACCAATGCTGAAGCTGCTCCATGGCCCGTGCCTAGTTCTGAATTATGCTCATGATCAAAGCCCATGTCAAAGGCCTTTATATGAGCACAGCAGGAAAGATGGTCAAATTTCAGCCTGAGAAGATTCCCTGTCACCGTTTAACTCATGAGTACAGAAATATATTAGTTACTTAAGTACTAAATTTCAGTGCTTTTCATTTCAATACCAGGTAATTGTGGGCAGAGTCTCAACTCCTGTAATAGTGAAGCGTATTCTGAAATTAGACTACCTGACTTTTTCAGTCCACTCTCACACTGGAACAATTGATCTTCCTGTACCTAACATTCAGTGTGCATGAGCATAGATGTGGTCACATCAGTGCTGAGTACAGTGGAAAAATCTCTTGCCTAGTCCTGCTGGCCACACTATTTCTGATACAAGGTGGGAGGCCATTGGCCTTCTTGGCCATCTGGACACTCTGCTGGCTGACATCTTTTGGCTGTCAACCAACACTTCCAAGTCCATTCCTGCTGAGCTGCTTTTAAGAACTCTTCTCCAAGCCATGGGGTTTATTGTGACTCAAGTGCCAGACCTGACACTTGGCCTTATTGAACCTCACACAGCTGTAGCTCAGCCCATTCCAGTTTGTCAAGATCTCTTAGAGCCTTTCCATCCTCCAGCAGATCAGCACTGTCACCTAACTTGGTGTCATCTTTTAACTTACTGAGGATGCATTTAATCCCCTCATCTAAACCATTGATAAAGGTGTTAGCACTGGTCCTAAAACTGAGCCTTGGAGAACACCACTAGTGGCCAGCCACCAATCACACTCTGGGCCAGGCCATCCAGACAATATTGTGCCCAGCAAAGAGTGCACCCATCCAAGCCATGTGCAGCCAGCTTCTCCAAGAGAATGCTGTGGGCGACAATGTTGAATGCTTTACATGAGATAGACAACACCCACAGCCTTTCCCTCATCTACTACGCCTGTCACTTTGTCATAGAAGGAGAATTCAACACTACTTTCCTCTGTAATTTTAACTGAAATATGTATGAATTGAAAAGTCCAGTTTAAGAGCTACACTTTCCTTTACTTTAAACAGTTTGATATGAGAAAAATATGTACAATGAATTGAGGCAGAATTTGCAGACAAATTAATTATATGTAGAAAGGCATGCATATTTCATAGGCTTTTCTGAAGCTAAATCGTGCTCCTTTGTGTTTTCTCTTAGATGCGCGCAATAAAAAACACTGGCGTAATGGAGTATGGACATAAAAGCAATGCAGTAAGTAGTACAGATTGATTTAAATGTAATTACCCTGGGTTTAGGTATACGAGTTTGTTTTTCTACTATCAATCCAATATGAAACAGAAGAGTTCAAAACATAGAATCTTTGCAAATCTAGCAAGTAAAGAGACCTTGAATTGTCTGCCAGAAGTTGCTCTTATATTTAATGAAATTTAAAACTTCCTTCAATTTTTTTTTTCTTTTTTTGTAAAAAGCCTGTCTCTATACAGCATCTAAATTTGGTCTTCTGCGTACAATCAAGCCTGTATTCCTTTGGTCCCATGACTGAGTGCCATTTTAAGAAATGTTTTGTGTAATATTGATTTCAGCAAAATGAAAGAGTTATAGTGATTTTTATACCGAGTGTTAATGATTTTTTATACCAAGTAGAGGACAATATTCAGAACAACTGGGACAAGATTCTGAGCACATACCTACAACCGAGTAAGTCACTTTAGGCTTCTGTATTCAAAGGTGAGCAGTAAATGAGTGTAATGCTGCAGTCTGCTTCGCAGGTTTAGGGGAAGATAGTTGGATTTAATCCTGATGGTGTACAGGGAAAAACAACAAAATTCTCAGGAGTTCCAATACCAGCTTTTACTTGCAACCTTTAGAACATTCCAACTGAATATGGAATTTGGCAAATTTCAAATTAGTAATCTTTACCCAGACACAGCAAGGCACATATCAAGGTATTGTCAGGAATTTTTTGGCCTGGCTTACAATATTTTTCAAGGAGAAGAGAGAGAAAGGGAGGAAGGGAGGAAGGAAGGTAGTCACCACTCTAGGATTCAGCACGGTCTCAGCTGCTTTTAAACCCGGCGTAGTGGAGTGTGCCTCGCAGTACTTGTGTCATTGTCCTTTTGTCTGTTCTGGTCTGCTGGGACCTTCTTGCAGGGCAGCCTATGCTGATTTCAGGGCTAAAGTCTTGCACCTGCATTTTACAAAGAGCCAGAATGGTCCCAGCTGGCCCTTGCAGTCAACCACACCCATTACAGTGGGGTTTGGCTCTACCTGTTCCAATGCTCACGCCCTTCACGGCGCAAGGCAAGAAGGCTCAAGGGTGCCTGAGGGAGCAGAGTGCTGTTCCACCTATGCAGAGCTCACCCTGCTCCCCATCACTTCCCAAACGGCTGTTTTGAGCCAGTCAACCACTCCTCAGGTCTCCCACAATGTAGAACAAGTGATACAGTCTATTTTAGATAAGTATTTATCTGGCTTCAACTTCTGTCATGGTGTTTATTCAGAAAGACAGATGCAGATGCAGAGGCCTGAGCATAGCAAATTGTTAGTGATTCCTAGAAAGGGTGTGGGGTTTTTTTATGCAAGTATAATTAAATGAGGACTTTGGTTTCAGGTGCATCTTTGAGCAAAGGATCCTATGCTATTATTAAGAATGATGAGGAGAGTTACAGCCTGTCACTGATTGAACAGGTAGGAGTGGAGTCATGACATGCTTCGGGATGTTAATTCTTCCTTCATATTTATGTCAAATCAAGTTAGGAAGATACTGTAAAAATGTCTTTTCTCTGTCAGATACTGATTTGGTATGTTCCGGGAAATTAGGTCTTATTCTCTTAAATGACCTGTGTGCCCATGACTATGAATTTCACAAAGTCATTTTCAAAGGAAATAGAAAATGCTATCAACATTTAATTTCTGGATCATTTATTGCATTTTGCCTTATGGAAAGGATGTAATAAAAGAAATTTTCATATTTGAGATGGATGTGGAGATGTTCTCTGACAGCTGCTTTCTACCTTTGTTACGTGATGCTAGGTTCTAACTACTTTATTTACCTAAAATACAGATATCTAAGCTTCACTAGTCAGCTGGAAATAAATAACAAAAGTAAGCCCATCTAGATGATAGTACTTATTCATTTTACTTCTTTTAGGTGCCTATGTCAATACATATATCTCACCCTGCAGGTATGTCTTTCTCTGACATTACTATGAAGAAAGTCTAAGTCATTACTTATTTGGATTTAAATGCTTAGCTATTAGACATCAGAATTTAGGTGGTAAAAATTTCACACTGTGTGAGATGAAAATAAACAAAAAATACATGAAACCTAATTTTTCATTTTTAGTCATACATATATATTGTATATATCTATTATCGTGTATCTCTATATAATGGTATATATAAATTAATAAGTATGTTTATATTATATGTAAAGTTTGCAGTTAACAACTAGAAAGATACATTTATTAATTGTTATTATTTAGGAAGATAAATAAATTTCTTTTGCATATTTATTCATGTTAAAGTGCAGCTTAATTCTTGCCATATTCGTTGCTCTAAAATAATTTCATGGGTGATGACGCAGCAGTTGGCACAGCAGTTCCACCAACATCACACCTGTCCAATAGAAGTGGTGGCTTTAAAATACTATTTTTTTCAGTTGTGATTACCCACAGTTGCTCTCAGTCAGTTCACATTTTTCAATGAAGAAAGATGGCCTGCAGAAACAGACTCTACTGAGCAGACTGTGTCTGTGTACCAGCAGATATACATAATAATTGATGTGGTAAGAGGTTACCTCCACAACCACAACGGAGCACAGAAAGACAATAGCTGTAAGGGGAGTCTAAATAATACTCTGCTGTCATTACTGATGACCAGGACAAACCAACCTTTAGCAAGAAGTTAGTTTTGAGCAAAGAGTCTGATAAGAAGCAGATCCTCCAAGGTAGGATAGCGCTTTTTATCATGCCAATGCCCTCTCTTACACAACTCTCAGTTGTAAAACTTCCCCTTGGGAAGGCATTGGGACATTCACACATAGGTTTGAGGGTTTTCAGCCCTTCTGATGGAAAATAAGAGGCTCAATGTTGCTGAGGAGAGGGGCAGCAGTTATGTCTCAGAAGGGGTCATGAACCATCAAAAATCCCCAAAGTGTCTCCAGACTCATTTCTGGGGCCTCCCACCAGAGGATTGAACATGATGCACAGTATTGCAACAGATGGCGTAAAACCTTCCCCCCAGGGGAGGTACCTGGGCATTCCCACTTGAACGTGAACCCATTGAACTTTGTGGTTTGGGGGTTTCCTCCGTGCCTGATGGAGCAAGACTGTGGCCAGTGGACGTAGAAATCGCAACAATCAAGTCTTGCTGCTGGATCCACAGGTGGTGATATCTTTGCTATCTATTCTTATCCTTTCTTTTCCTTTCTTTTCCTTTCTTTTCCTTATACATTTTCTTAAGTGATGTCTTTATACTTTTATATATATAATAACCAAAACAGTTCCATACATCCTTTCCACTGCAAACAATTTTTTCTAAAATAGACCTGCTATACATATATATATATATAAAAACCAATCATTCAGTGTCATTTAACTCCAGTCCACCCCAAGGGATCTATTACTAACAAGCACCTCAGTTACCCCACCTTCAGAGGCAGGTGGCAACAGGGACAAATAGTGGTTGAGAGGGTGAATGTTTCAGCAGTGCACATGACTTAATATGGGATGTTTTGAGGGGAAACCAAAGGAAACATAGATTTAGGGGATGTGGGGAGGAACAAGGATGGATAAATAAATAAGGGGGTAAAAAAGCCCATTCATGTGTCAATAGTTTGCCATCCAGGACATTTATGTATATGTATACACAAATTTTCACCCTAGAAAAAAGGAAGTGGGTGTGACACCTTATTGCAGCCTTCCAGTACCTTAAGGGAGCATACAACAAAGACAGAGATGGACTGTTTATCAGAGCCAAGGGGGAATGGATACAAAACTAAAAGAGGGTATGTTTAGATTAGATTAGATATTAGGAGGAAATTATTTGCTGTGTGAGTGGTGAGGCACTGGAACAGGTTGCCCAGAGAAACTGTGGATGCTCCATCCCTGAAAGTGCTCAAGGCCAGGTTGGATGGGGCTTTGAGCTTAACCTGGCCATGGTGGGGGGGTTGGAACTAGGTGATCTACAAGGTCCCTTCTGACCCAAATATTGTGTGATTCCACGATATGTGCAGTGATCATGTGTGATCTATACGCATGTGCCTACTGGCGATATGCGCTCAGCTTTGCTCCAGGTTGCACCTGGGAGCACAGATCTGCAGTAACCTCCCCTCTGTCAGGTTGTTGGATCTGGCCCAGTGTTTTTCTCTTATGAGGCCCTCTTACTTACATACGTGGCTTTGAAGGTGAGCTCTGATCCACATGTGACTGCTCAGATACAACCAGGTGAATGCACATATGTTTTTAAAAGAAAACATCCAGGTAATCACCTACAGCTGTAGCCCTTCCCCAGTGGATCCACTGTTCTTTCTTAGAACTAAGGATATGCAATATTTCATCTGTTTTCTACATAAATAAAGTGAGGATGAAGCATAATGAGGCATGACTCAGCCTTTCTGAAATGTTAACAGCATTGCCCTATGTTGTATTTCCATTTGTTTTACAAAAATAACATCTTAGCTGTCCTATCACTTTTTACAACTAAGAGAAAATACTGTATTTTCTGGCCTTGGGATAATCCTTTCCTCATGCCACTTCCATGCTCTTTTCACATTTTAAAATGCAAATATTGGTTCTGTGAAAAGAGTCTTCCAAAAATCCTGTAAAATATTGATTACTGTTCACATTTTAAAACATCATGTAAATCAATTCAGTTAGATTTATTTCAAGTAGTGTATGTCTCTTGAGCCATTGAAAATACAGAAATTTTCTTCAGTATGTAATAAAATTTCTCAAAAATCCAAGGAAAATAATGCATCAACTACAAAAAAATTCATAATTATTGCTGGTAGCTGTTAGTTACTGTGATTTATAATTAAAAATACTGGATGTATCCTACATATTTATAGTAGCCAATATTATTGCAGCACTTATGAGTAATAAAAATAGGCATGCTTCCAATGCAACTGATATGAATTCATTGCTATTCTTGTTAAAATTTGAGTTAGGAACTCAGAAGGCTAATTTTGATTTATTTTTCTGTGTTAAGTGAACATGCAGGGATATGGCACTTAGTGCTTAAGGCTTTTAAAGTTTACAGACATTAAGTAGAATAACAAATGTTTAATACAAGTGAAATAATTGGTGGGCAGAAAATATGTTTTATTCAATTTTTCCTTCTACTGAAATAGCTTCCTCTCTTCCTCAACTTATACTTTTTTTTTCTCTTACTATTCTTACGGTGAGTGGCTACATAGAGTCAGAAAGGGGACAGAGGCGAGGGAGGGACAGAGGAAGGAAGGAAGGAAGGAAGGAAGGAAGGAAGGAAGGAAGGAAGGAAGGAAGGAAGGAAGGAAGGAAGGCAGGCACGCAGGCAGGCATAGAGTTTTCAGCAATGCATAAACCCAATGATTATAACGTATACTGCTGTTAAAATTGTCCATTATTTGTTCCATTAAAACAATCTTATTAGGAAGCCATGACTGCCATTGTTCCTTGTTATTGCTTGAAATATCCTAACTGCTTTTGGGATCTCACATAAAACTCTGTGTTTTTCTCTCTATCTCATGCAGCTCAGAAGGCATAGAATGCAGACTCCATGGTTATTGCCAAGGGAGAAAAGATACTCATGAATGAAGCAGTGCACTGTTAGAAAGTGAATTGACATTCAGGAGCAATCCTCACTGTTATAAACCCAAATAGCTGATAATCATTAAAAAACAAACAAAAACAAAAACAAACAAACAACAAAAAAACAACAAGCACAAAAAAACCAGATAGAGTAAAAGAAGAGCAGCATCTTCCAGTGTTTCTAAACAAAACCAAAGTAAAATAGATGATAAAAGTTTTAAGTCCGAATTTGCAAACTGTGGAATTCACAGTCACTAAATATTTCACATTTTTATGGTTTGCAGCTGTGTTTGAATAAATCTATCTAATTATATCGAAGGCTGCATTGCAATCACAGGCTAATTCCATTTGCCTGCCCAGAACATGATAAAAATGAGCTTGACTGAGTTATTCAGATTTACAAATGGAGTGGGGTTTGTATTTATCCTAAGGTTTTCTTTCTTCCTTCCTTCCTTTCTTTCTTTCCTGCTTTTCTCCATTTTGTATTTTCTTGCTTTCTCTTTCTTTCTTCCTTTCTTCCTTTCTTCTTTTTCTTTTTATTTTTTGGTTTTGTTTTGTTTGTTTGGTTTGTTTTGATGTGGGTTTTTTTCCCCTCTAAATGTGATTGGCTTTCTGCTTCAAAAGAATCATGTTTATGACCTTAAACCAAAAGTAAGAAAGACAGATAAGTCAATTCTTGACACTTTCCCACAAAGACCAGACCATCTGGACACTTTGTATTTGTAACAGGTGCTTCTGGGACTTAGAGCCTAATTCTGGCCCAGATTCTGTTCTGTATGGGTGACTCCATTACTGTGTGCAACTGCACATTGCATTAATTGAAGGGACTCAGAAAGGCCAAGTAAAGTAATTAGTCAGTTGGTCATGCAGAAAAGAGACTAGTGGCTTAGTGCCACTGAATGTTGAATGCACAGATGTACAGCACCATCAGCTTTTGCTCTCTGCGGTACCCTGCTAATCTCCAGCAGGTAGAGCAAAGATCTGTCTTAGTCCAGGTTTTCAGTCTCCTGGAAGCAGCAACATAAATTTTATATCCACTTGGGAGAGAAAATCATGAGTTTGAATGACCTAAAAAAGAAGCCACATCAGCATAAAATTGTCAGAATGGTAAAAGTGCCAGATGGGCCAAATATGGCAGTTAGGTTTTTAGGTTTCAGTCTGAGTTTTTTAAGTTTATCCAGGAGCAATTGGCATATGTAATAGAAGCCATAAAATGTGTGTGATTTTGATTTTATAAGCTTATTTTTTGAACTTTGCTGTTTTTCTTTGCACATACTTAACATTTTTTTGTAGGCCTAGCTGTTTTGAGGTCACAGTTTGATCAGAATGGTTAGCTAGTGTCACCTGGAAAAGAATACACCTGCTGGGTTACTCATTTGGACTGAGAAGTAGAGCTAAATGTGTGCAATGGGGGCATTCAAAAAGGTTGTAAGTGAAAGAGGTTTATAGTTCAGGTTTTGCATAGCTTATAGCAGGAACGCAAATCTTTTTTCTGTATCTTTCATAGATACCATGTGTGATGTTTTGCTGTATACCCACTCAGAGTGGGTGTCATAAAAAAGTCTGGATTGCTTCATTTCACTGTAATATAAAACACAAGGGCATGTGCTGGATTCCACAGCTTAGACCTGGCAAAGCACTTTCTGTGTACAGACCAGGGAATGACAGGCTGGAAAGGAGAGCTGCAGAAAGAGACCTGGGGGTCCTGGTCTGTGGCAAGTTGAACATGAGTCAGCAGTGCCCTGGCAGCCACAAGGGCCAGCAGTGTCCTGCATCAGGTACAGCATTGCCAGCTGGGCAAGGGAGGGGATTGTCCTGATCTGCACTGCACTGGGGCAGCCTCACCTTGAATATTGTGTGCAGTTTTGGGTGCCACAATATAAGACATTGAGCTGTTAAAGAGCATTCAAAGGAAGGCCAGAAGGATGGTGAAGGGTCTGGAGAGGAAGCCAAATGAGAAGTGACTGAGGTCACTTGGTTTGTTCAGCCAGGAAAAGAGGAAACTGAGGGGAGACCTCATCAGAGTCTTCAACACATTCATGAGGGGAAGTGCGGGGACAGGTACTAATCTCTTCACTGTCGTGACCAGTGACAGGACTTGAAAAAACATAATGAAGCTTGGTTAGGAGAAGTTTATGTTAATTTCTAGCGGAGTAAATAATGATGAGTTTAATTATGGCTGCATTGTTTTAGTCGAATTCTGGAGGGCATTTATAAAAATTCCCTCTTTTCCAAGCTCAGATTATCCTTTCTTTTACTATGTAGATTGAAGAGGAAATATGGCCTTATTCTTTGTCACTTGTTGAAACAGATAGTTTTTTCCTACTATTTATATTCCTAAATTATAAAAGGAAGTGACCTACATATCAAAATAAGCAGTGTTACTTTAAACTTCATATTTTCCCATGGAAACAACTACAAGAGGTAGTGATTTACATGAACTATCCTTTTTTATCATAACAACATTTTTAAAGAAGCTGAAGAAAAATTAACTGAGCTATAATGTTCAGACATATCTCGGTGATAAACATGGAAGAAATAAGATTTAAATTGTTCTTGAGGAGTTAAAGTGAGGTAAAAAGAATGGGAAAGATATATGAACCTGAGATACTGATCTGATACTGATCTGATATTATAAGTTTCAGTATTATTCATCTGCATTTCCTATTTAATTTGCCTGAGCAGGCAGGGGAATCAAATATCCTGGAGAAAAGGATTCAGAGGGCTGATCATCCTGTAAAGTTTTCAGTGGGAATTGTATATATTCATCTCCTGGGATTACTGAGCATTTTACATGCCATATTTCAGTCTCCTACCTAATTAACATACAGAACAGAGCTAAGAGACAGTACAAAGAGATGATGTGATGTGTGCAGTGATTTAAACAGAATTGCCAGCTCTCATTGTAAGCTCGCTGGACTTTTTTTAATATCCTGAGCACATAGTGCATGATTAAAAAACCCCAGATATCACTTGCTTTGATCGGATAACAAATATTGGAAACAGGTTTATACTTTAGTTGGAATACAGTATTCCTCTGCCCCCCAAAATTCATAAAGAGTAGACAAGTTACCAGTGTAATCTAAGATGTTCATGTGTCTAAAGTAATTCATCCTCTTTTCAAACAAAGCACGGTGGTTGTCATAAAATACATGAATCTTGTTTGAGTTGGAAAAAAAGAACGTTCCCTAGGAGGCAATGAAGATTGCATACACCCTACTATCATTATCTTTTATTATTTAATTCTCACTTTTCATGTGCATTTGCTAAATGTACTCAAGTATTTGTAATTCTGAATACTAATCCTAGTCTAAATTAAATAATATAGAGATCATATATGGTTTCATCTATGAAATTTCTGTATTTTAGAAATAACTCCAAATACAGTCACCCCAAATTTGTGCCAAGGTAGCTAGGAGTAAAAGCTCACTTTCAGAGTCCGTATAAGGAAATTTTTTGTGGCAGCCATCAATACCAACGGGAAAAAAAATTAACCAGATGGAAAATTATGTTTTGAATGAACATAATGGGTGGAGAAATATGAAAAAAAATATTGATTAAAATAAAGACGGACTTGCTAGAGAATCCTAGCCCTGCATAACCCTTATGATTTCCTTCAGATGGACAGAACTTATTTGATCAGTGGTGCCACTTAATGCTGTGACACTGCTGCTATGCCTTTTTGAAATGACATCGAAAATAGCCTCACCTGACAGATCTGCCATGAGCTGCCAGATGGCAAACTGATTCAAGGATAACACAACAGTAACTACTGTATGATTTCCTTAATTTATCATAATTTTTCTGCTAGATACTCCACAGATACAGGACAGTTTCTCTGAACATCTGGAATATGTGTATATATTTAGCTGTATGTATAAATTATATGACTGAGCGGCATATTAGCTAATTGCTTAGTGTTTCTGTGCAAACACCAGGCATAGATCCAAAACATGCTTGATTTTACAATATCGTCCTTTATATTGAAATTAAACTTATAAAAATCTTACTTAGTCTGTACATTTACTCCAATCCAAACAATATAACATTGTCACAGCAGGCATAATAAGGAATATACAACAATAAAGTGTTTAATGGCACTTTACCTCAGTCATATAATCAAGTTATAAAATGAGAAAGATTGACAGTTTCTAGACTCTAAAAGGACTCTAAGAGGAAATATAAGTATAATTTAATTAGCCGTGTGAAATGTATTTTTGTGCAGATACTTCAGCACATGCAAAAATATACATTGTTTGTCAAATGTCAGTATTGATTTTCTATTCTTTTTTTTTTAGATTTAGTACTATATTTATGTATTTACTTACTTATATGTTATTCATGGACACTTAACATCTATTCTCTATTTCATGACTACTGCTTATGAAGGGTGGAATCACTCACCTTGACCATAGCATGGCCCCTAAGTGGTGCAGCTAAGTCACAAAGTGTCTGACTCAAAGAATGTATAGCCTTTAAGGGAAACTATCAAACCCCTATTTGCTGTCTCCTCTCATATGGCATGATTTACCAAACTGGAAGGAGAATTTGGCCCTTCAAGAAGAGAATCAAAATCTTCAGCAAAAAGCAAAGCTTTTCATATTGAGAACAAAGCCTACTATCAGGAGAATCAGTGTCCACAGCCAGAACAAAGTCCTTTGGAAACAGAATAAAATCCTTCAAGATAAGCATAGGAACTCTTCAGTGGAAACAAAGAACCTTGAGAAACAGCAAAAGGCCCTCCAACAAAATAAAGCCCTCAGAGAAGAGATTAAGACTCTCAAAGAATGATCATTTGCATTGAATGAAAAGCTCTTCAGCACAAGATTTTAGCTTTAAGTGAGAAATGCAAAGCCTTCAAGGACCAGCTTAGAGCTCTTCAAGTGAACAAAGCCATTCAGGTAGAGGAGAAAGCTCTTTGTGAAGAAAAGAAATCCGTCAGTGAGAAGAAATTTGCTCTGCAAGAGGGGAATATGCTCCTTCAAATAAGAAAAAGGCCCTAGGGAGTTAGGAGAAAGTTCTCCAAGCAGAGCACAAAGACGTCCATGAATGGACTAAGATACTTCAAGAAAAGGAACAAAGTAATATAAGCAGAGAACCAGGTGCTTAGGGAGATTTTGCAGAATGAGTGAAGAGTTTACAAAAGCAGTAATTATTGTTACTGGCCAAATATCAGCAACTAATGGACAAAAACAGGCATCAAGCAGACTTTTAGGCTTAGTGCAGAGGTCTAGCAGAAGTGCTGGGACATGGGTGTTTTTATTTCAGATCCCTGAAACCTAGTAAGTTAGTGCTGAAATACATAATGCATATCTGTAGATGTCTGCTTTATTGAGATATTGAATATCACAGAAAACAAGTTTCTTATTTAAGTATTTCAAAGGTTAGATTAACACTTTTCACCACAGAATATTGGAGGATATTCATAGAAAATGGATTCTGATGTAATGAACATCAAAGTCACATACAAGTGAGACTGTGCCAGACTTTCCCTTTTTGCATCTAGATTATCCAGTAAAATAATGTTTCTAAAAATAATTGGTATGAAATACTTTCAGAGTATGAAATACTTTCAGAATATGTTAACAAATTCTTTATCTCAGGGATTTTCCTTCAAAGATCCAGTTTTAACATGAATTTTGAAGAAAATAATTCAGCATACCTGTGGTACTAAAGAAAAACATTATGAAACAAGCTTGAACACTGTCTTCCAGGACAGTCCACCATACTACTTTTCTGTTTCTGCTTTGTGCAATTCCAAAGCCAACAGGTATGCATGATTACTGCCAAAAGCAATACTTAGATGAGCCAGGGTTTGTCTTTAATAGTATACATTCCTCGAATGTCAGTCTCGTAGGTTTTATACCCTTTGACACCTACACATGTATTTATATATATTTAGTATATTTCAGTACCCATCAAAAACTTGTACTATCATATGATAAAAGCACTGCCTTTGTGGTGTGCAAAGATATTATTTCAAAAGCTTAAAACCAGAAAACCACACCAGTGATGTATCACGGGCCGGGGGGGCTGCACGAGCCGGCTCCCCCTTGGTCCGGGGTCTCTGGTCCGTGTAATTCCACTGGATCTGGTGCGCCCGGCCCCCGAGGTTCTGCAGCGTGGTGTCAGTTTCCAAACCACATCAATTCAAGCAGGAATATAGTCAGACGAAAGAACGAACTGGACTCCATCTCTGTTCTGCTAGGTAGGTTTATTTGGGGTACAGGGAAAAGGGCTGCAGGGAAGGAGAAGGGGGAAGGGAGACAGGGCAGGTAGCAGATGCTAGCAGCTCGGAGATGGAAGACCTCAAGCTGATCCAGGCTCTAGCTTTTAAGGGGAAGGAGAGGGGGCTCAGGCTGGCTCTCTCTGAGCCAGTCCCAGGAGGATGAAGGGAAGATGGGCAGGAGGGTTACACACCAATAGGTTTTGAGGTACAGCAGAGCATATTTCAAAATGAACCAATGGTACACCAAGTGGGGAAACAAAGAGAGCTCATGGAATCCTAAAACCCCACATTGCTACACACCAGAATAAAACCAACAGACTGAGACTACCTGGTGTGCATTTAGGAAACCAGAGACAAGAATTCATTGTATGGATGTGACCAGTCTGCTTCTGTTGAATCTAACCATAACCAAACTGACACAAGTGAGTACTTGACACGTGACCTTTGGAAGGTCTTTGGAAGATATTTCTTGTTCATCCAGAAATTGAGTTAGCAACAAAATATTTTAAAATACAGAATACTTGTTAGTGTAGAAACAGTAGGGCTAGAAAAGAAAATTCTCTAGTCATGGCTCCAAAATCTCAAGGAGAAGGAGTATTTCAGGCAGTATAGCAAGAACATGTGTAGCTATCACCTGAGACAGACAAATTTACATTTTCTATCTTTTGCCAAATGGTAAACTATTAATATTTATGTCTCTGGTCTTAAAGACCATATAGGCTTTTATAATTTAGCACAATGGTGTACTAGATGTACAGTGGTGTACATCATGCCTGAGAAAAGTGATGCAATTTGGAAATATTGTGCTGGAGAAGCATTAGGAGGTGTTTTTTTCTTGTACAGACGATTTCCTAATTGGAACTCTGACAGGACTACTTTGTCCTTGATTTAGAGGTTTTTGATTCAGCCCCTTCTTTTGGCTACAGATACTTTGTATGCTAGAGGCATTGTCAGCAGATGGCTGTTGTAGAGATCTTGTTTTATGGTCTGAGTGACCATAGAAGAGAGAGCTAAAGGGAGATGAATAGTGGCCTGTAGATCAGTACTTGATCTTTTTTATGAATGCAGGCTAAATTGCATGAATATTTATGTAAATACCATATAATAATTTTTGAATATCACGAGAGCTCAAAAAAACCACCAAACAAACAAACATTCAGAGTTGAATTGTAACAGATTTCATGGATAATGCTTCTAATCATGATTTGCAAAGACCAACAACTGACAGTTTTGTCTGCATGGTAATAGGAAATCCTAAGGACTGATTCACACAGTAGATAGAGGAGTTTGTGACCACTGTGGACAGAATTTTTTAAATTTTAATGCAGAGACAAAAATTGTTTTCTGGACAAGGAGTCAGGGCAGTAAGTTGGTGTAGCTAAGACATGCATTTTGAATCAAATGTCAGACAAACGCGAGATAGACAGTCATGATTCACACATAATTTAAGTGATAGCTTATGCTTTGTCTGTCAGTCAGGACATGTAAGGAGTAAATCCTTACACAGATATAGGACAGAATTTGCTGTTGTGCAGCAGAGAGTCTCAACATTTGTTCTTTACTACCTGTGTGGTGATGAGCTGAGGGAGAGATACCACTTTCCCCATGGTAGCTTGATACACCTTGCTGTGTGCCCTGTGGGACACTCACACAGAACTTGCACCTAAACTCACGACTCCCCATATCTGTGAAGAGAAAGAAGGTCTTCCTGTTTTCTGATTGTCTGATATCCAAATAGGTTTCAAGTTCTGTTGAAGTATATGAAGCTGCTCTTCTAGAGCTGCTTCCTCTAATCTTTTTCTTCCCTTAGTCCCCTTGGAATTTTATGATGTGTTTACTCAAAATTAGGGACTATGATAATAGCTTGGCAAGATTATGTGCTAGTGATGATAATATGCCTTTTGGAAAATGCAGCATTTACTTCTAATTACATTAGGGGATATTTCAATTCTGGGATTGGATATTTATATAATGAGGGAATATGGTGCTTTAATTTGTCTTTATAGCATTAATATGATTACATTTACATGCATACAAATAAATTAATTATTCCATAAATACATTATGTTTAAAACATTACAAAATTATTATGTGTAATTAAAAACTTCAAGTATGATTAACAGTGTTTCAAAGTATTCTAAATTAGCTGTTTATTTCTTGTGAAAAACTGAACACCACTGTGGCATTAGGAGTGATGATAAAACTTCAGCTAAATCTGTATGATGATACATTGACTTTAGTGTGATACTGAAGGTCTTGGGCTGTAACAAACAGAATGAAGTCCTGTTGGAGGTGTGGTGGGTTCACCATGACTGGATGCCAAGCATCCATCAAATCTGCTCTATCACTCCCCTCCACGTCTGGACAGGGGAGAGGAAATATAATGAAAGGTTCATGAGTTGAGATAAGGACAGGGAGAAATCACTCACCGATTACTGTCACAGGAACAACAGACTCATCTTGGGGACGTTAAATTAATTTTTTATCACTCAGAATCAGAGAAGGATAATGAGAAGTAAAACAAATTTTAAAAACACATTTCCTCCTTCACAGGCTCTGCGTTTTTCCCCCAGTGGTGCAGAGAGAGATGGGGAAAGTGGTTTATGATCAGTTCATCACATGTTGTTTCTGTTGCTGCTGAGGCAGAGAAGTCCGTCCCCTGCCCCACCACATCATTCCTTCCACAAGAGACAGCTCTCAAGGAACTTCTCCAGTGGGAGTCTTTCCCACAGGCTACAGTTCTCCATGAACTCTTCCAATGGGCATCCCTTTCCTATGGCATGCAGTCCTTCAGGATCAGCCTACTCAGCTGTGGGCTCCCTACAGGGTCACAAGTCCTCCCAGAAAATCTGTTTCAGCATGGGCTGCTCTCTTCATGGGTCCACAGGTCCCTGATAAAAGCTGCTCCAACATGGGTTTCCCAAGGATTCATGGTCCTTTTTATGCCATCTGTTCTGGCATGGGTCTCCTCCATGGGCTACAGGTGGATCTCTGCACCCCCACTGACCTCCACAGACTTCTTGGGGACATCTTGACCCATCGCAATAGGCTTCGTGGGAATCTCAGCATGGACACCTGGAGCGCCTCCTACCATCCTTCTTCACTGACCTTGCTATTTGCAGGGTTGCTTCTCTCACATATTCTCACTTCTCTCAGCGCAATTACATCTTCACTATAATTTTTTCTTCCTTCTGAAATATGTTATCACAGAAGTGCTACTATTCTCTCTGATTGGCTCAGCCTTGACCATCCTCAGATCTGTCTTGTAACTGGTTGGCATTTTCTCTTTTGGACATAGGGGAAGCTTGTGGCAACTTCTCAGAGAAGCCACCCTGTAGCCCCACCCCTCTACCAAAACCAGGCCACTCAAACCCAGTAGAAAAAAGAAACAAAACCCAAACCCAAAACCCGGTCACCAGCAGCGTGCATCAGGGATGAATACTGGGGCCCATGCTGCTTAACAGCTTCATTAATGACCCAGAGGATAGGATGGCATGCACCCTCAGCAAATTTGCAGATGACATAAAACCAGGAGGAGTGACTGATATTCCCAATGGGTGTGCTGCCATTCAGACGAATGGGCTAGAAACTTGGACAGATAGGAGCCTAATGAAGTTCAGCAAAATCAAACATATATTTCCCCAGGGAAATTCCTGTAAGCTCATCTACCAGTAAATGCTTCCTGCTGACCATCTGGAAAGCAGCTTTGTGAAAAAGGACCTGAGGCACTGGCAGACACCAAGTTAAAAAGGAGACATCAGAGTGACCTTGCAGCAGAGAAGGCTAAAGGTATCCTGGGCTGCATTAGGAAAAGGTGATCCTGCCCCTCACTGTGGATGAGGCCACAATTAAAGTGAGCATCCAGCTCCGGGCACCTCAGTACAAGAGAGATATGGATTTATTTTGGAGAGAGTCTAGTAAAGGGACACTGTCTCTCAGTTGGAGTCATTGAGGAGAGGCTGACAGAGCTGGCACTATTCAGCCTGGAGAATAAAAGACTCAGGGAAATCTTATGCATATGTATGGACACCTGACTTGAGCAGGGGAGGAAGACAGTAAAGACTTTGGAGCCAGAGTGTTGTCTGTGTTATCCAATAAAAGGACAAGAAGCAATGGACAGAAATTGAGATATAGGAAATCCAGGGAAAAATTTTATAATATTAATCCCCCCCACTTTTTATTGTGATAGTTATCAGACTTTGGAATAGGCTATCCAGTGAGACTGTAGAGTCTCCATCTGTGAAGGTATTCAAAACAGTAATATCTTGGACTTTTTCCTGGACAACGTACTCTAACTGCCTCTTTGAGCAGGGGGCTGGACAAGACAAATTTCAGTGGTTCTTTCCAACCTCAACCATTCTGTGGCTCTTTGTCTTACCATGCCAAACATCAAGACCATTGATGTGTATTAAGTACATTCTACTTCTAGCATCACTTCAAGGTTTCTATCCTGCCACAGTGTTTCTTTAAATTTTTGGTAAGAAGACAAGAAGGGGAGTCTCAGAAACAATCTTGAGAAAATGATTGCATGGGGCTTGGTTGCTGGATGGGTTAAGCCATGACAGTGACGGACATTTGGAGCTACATGCACAGACAATATACAGGTGTGTTGCTGTTGAGCAGCTAGCAGAGTAATGAATGCATCAGTTCTCAGTGGCAAGAAGGAATGACCTTTATTGTTTTGATTTCATCACATATATAGAGTTCTCAAAAGTCACCCAGATTGGTCAGTCAGAAGCCTTCCCCCAGGCCTGATTGGCCAGGCCTGCACTGCCCAAGTTCTGGGACACTGTTCCAACAACATCCAAACTTTATCTTTATTTACAAAACACAAGAAAACTTCTCATGGGAAAAACCTGTGCTAGCCACACAGGTGGAACATTTTTTTGGTAATGTCCTACATAAAAGACCAAAAAACCAAAACCAAGACAAAAATAATCCTCAGCATGGTACCCACTATGAATGAACTTAGCTCTTAGTATTTGCCATGCAGCAGTGAATCTAATAAAAGTCAGAACCTTCCAAAAGTGAAAAATAATTTCTAGAAGAGTCTGGAATATATTACCAGCTGGTAAGCAGGAATATAGAGCTATAGAGACTGCAGACACATAAAACAGAGATAAATACACTGTGGGTGTAAGACACAAGAGAATCAATATCAAATGCTAACATTGGAGGTAAAGGTGAAGTGTAAGCTGAAAATCTTATTTATGATCATTTAAACAGATGTATTTATACCTTGGATTCATTTTTTAATGAAATATATCTTCAGAAAACGCTTCCAGATGATGGACATCTCTGTAGCACCAAAATCCTCAAATCTGAGAATTGTATTGTGATCAAAATTATTATAACAGGAGGAAAACCAGTCCAAGTTTCAAATAACAGCAAAACCTTATACATTCTGAAAGCAGCCTTAGGAGCTCAAAAGTTATGTCACTATCCAGAACCCTTTGAGACATAAAAGAAAAGTCAGAGGGCTCTAAGATCCTGGAAGGAGTACCAGTACTAGCAGAATCACAGCAAAGATGCTCATCCTTGCAGTTTTACTGATGGAGCAAACATGCCAAAGAAGGTGAAAGTGCAGTGCTGAAGAGGACTTGTAGGTGCTTTGCAAGAAGTTTACAGAGAAAGTAAATCATAAAATTATGTAGGGGGAAAATCTTCAGGGCTAACTAAAAGCTGTATCTCTGCACATTAGTAAGTTTCAGTCTCATGCTATTTAGCAGCTTACACTACACCCTTGGTTACAAAACCAGAATCAAAAAAATCCTCAGCATGGAACCCACTATGAATAAACTTAGCTCTGGCAAGTATTTGCCATGCAGTAGTGAATTTAATAAAAGTCAGAATCTTCCAAAAGTGAAAAATAATTTCTAGAAGAATCTGGAATATATTACCAGCTGGTTAACAAGAACAATTTCTTCTGGATAAAAATTATATTCCTTTCCTTGCACTGTAGAAGGAGTTTCTCTGTTCTTGTCAGATGTTAGGGAAAGTTGAAGTTACCATGGCAGAAATGTATTTGGCTCTACATTTAGCTCCTACAAAGGAGTCTTTAAGGAAAGTTTGTGCCAGCTTGAGGCAAATCTATGAAAATATGGTTTTCTGTTAATTGTGTGGAACAAATATTTCTAACCTTTGAAAATACTATATTTTGAGTTGCTCCAGGAGCTTTCTTTAAGCAAAGTAGATATCTCATTCAAACATCCTCATGGCATTAATTCAGAATATTAAATAAAATGTAAAATAAAATATAAAATCAACAGGGGGTCCAGAAGGCAGAACTATGTGTTAGAGTAAGGTTTGAACCTTATTAAAAGGATCAAATTACTGAAAGTCAATAAAATTAAGACAATTGATGTATAAATTTCATATACAATCTCTTTGTACTAGGGAATGTACATATCTTGGCTGGCAGAATAGTACAGCTTCAAAAATGCTCTGAGCCAGATACATACTTTTCTATTTCTCCCCACAGTTACAGGCATTGGATATGCTTCAGCTCAGTGTAGCCAGGAGTCAGTAGACATAGATATTAATTAAAGGCATGCTCTTATAACTTAGGATGAATTTTAGGAAAATGGAAAATAGACTGGTATAGCTTTCACTGAAGTTTCACTTGCTGGTTATTTTACCTGGAGCATAATATTAACAACATCTCTGGGTGAGGAAACCTGTTAAGAAGCAAGCAAAAATAAGATAAAAAATAGGGAATAAAATAAAGTAAAATTAAATAAAGTTTAAAAAGGGATCATTTCATACAGTTTATACTGCTTAAATAAAAGGGGGCAAAAGGGCATACTTTAGTTTAAAGTTGCCTGTAGTTGAAAAGTTTATCTTAGATCTCCTGTGGAAGAGCAGAGAATTTAATAACTACAGTTCTCTTCCACAATGAGAGGTAGGTTGATGAGAAAGCTATCTAGCAGATGCAGGACATCCAGTCTCTACATATTGAATAAACTGTTCAGGATGGCCTACTTCCCTGGGCAGACTATTCCAATGCCTGATCAGCCTTAAAGCAAAGAAATTTTTCCTGATATCCAATCTAAAGCTCCCCTGGTTTAGCTTGAGGCCATTTTCTCTGGTCCTGAGAGGTTCACCTTAGGAAGATTTTATCAGTGTATATAAACATTCAAAGGGAGGGTGTAAAGAAGACAAGGTTAGACTCTTTACAGTGCTCTTCACTGTCAGGACTTCTGAACATCAGAAAAATCTGTTTTACTGTCACAGTAACTGAACACTACTACAGTTTGCCCAGAAAGGTTGTGAGGTCTCATCTGTGGAGATATTCAAAAACCACTTGGACAATGTCCTCAGCAACTGCCTCAAGGTGTCCTTGAGCAGGGTGGTTAGACCAGGTGACCTCCCAAGGTCAGCTCAAACATTCTGTGATTCTGTGAATGCATGACCAGGACAGTTGTGTCTCAGAAGTTCAAAAAGTAAAATTCAAAGAAGAAATTAAAGAAAAAAAAATGAAGGGTGAAAAGATTCTCCACAGACCTATATGGAAAGAAGATGAAAAAAATAAAATACACTAGAGTCTGTGGAGTGAAAGATAAAAATCATTAATGATGTAGGTGTTGCTAACCTGCTAAATCCAGGTTTTTCTTTTGTTTCAATAAAGATGATGATGCATGTAACATCAATGGAAATGTAATCTAAAGACAAGGAGAAACAGGAATTAGAAAATCATGTGTGAACTCTGAGTAAATTTCTGTCTGCTTGTAAGGATTTTATTGAATATCTGAAAAATCTGTATCCAGACCACTAAAAGAACTAACATATCAAATAAAACATTAACAGATCCCAGATATATAGTAGGAGGAAAAACCTGAGTCAGATAAAAATAATAAGAAGAATGAGACAAGTGAAGCTTATTAGTTTATTCGAAGGATACTGTTTTGGGGATTTTTTATAGAGTTTTTATAAAGGACATAAGTATTATCAGAGACAGAAGGAAATGGACAATGATATAAAACATAAGTGTATTTATTGAAGATATATCGCATTAGTGTTATTAAACATCTCCCCTAACAGATTAATTTCTAAGATAAGGTTAATTGAAAAGACTTGATATCTAAACAGTATGATACTATTTAAAATAAATATTCAATTTGGAAATCTTCCATCAGTTAATAAAAAATATAAAATTGATAAAGAGACATTTTTGGTGATTATTAAATGCAGGCTACTGAAATGAAAAGGAGAATGCAGTGTTTCTTAGGTTCAATATTGCAATAAATATTAAGTATTTTTTCTAATTGGCTATGTTTTCAGGTATAGGTCCTGAAGTCCATGTAAAACACAAGGTAGGAAATTTTGACCAACACTGAAGATCATGACTCTGGAAGAAATAAATTATGTTCAATATTGGTATCACAGAAATTATGTTGTAATTTGAAGTACATGAGATCTTCTCTAAACTAGGGGCTGAATTTTTAAAGGCCATGACAGATGAAGACAAATTGGGATGACAGTAATCTGCCCATGTACTGCTGTTTTCTCAGTAAAGTCTTAAAACTTCAGGAAAAATAAATAAATAAATGACTGGATTTCTTGGTAATATTTTTGCAGAAGATAACGTTAGTCTATCTGTAGCTGCAGCCATTTCTGGTCTCATGTGGTCAGGAAGCACAAGTTAGAACAGGAAGAAATGAAGATGAATGAAAAATGTATGTTACAATATGAGAGTAAAAACCTATGGCTAGCTTAGTCAAGTAAGATAATTGCTGAAAAACATGATTCATCTCAGTGTAAAATACAATGGGAGGAGATCTATGTAAGTACAGAATCTGTGGACATACAAGGCTCATAAACAAATTATTGGCAATTATTATAAAAGCACTTCTCACTGCAAAACTACTCAATGACCTTCCAGCCATGATTGTTAGATGTAAGAAACTCATTGCTTTACATGTCCTTAGACACACTTCCAGTAAATATTCTTGTTATTAGTACTGTTCTTAATATCCAGTATTTTGGGGTTTTTCTCGTTGATTAACAGGATTAAGAGATTTTTTTACACCTTTCATAGCATAACTTTTCTTCTCTTTCATTGCACTTGCATAGCCCATTTCTACCTTAACAAGTGGGATGGACGAATACATTACTTCACATCACAGATTTTTGTCCCTGGACCACATATTCATGTGGCAGTTTACAAGGGATGTAGTCTGTGTCAGTTGTGTAGCTCCCAGGAATGACAGATACATTTAAATAGAAATGCTCTGTAGGACTTTTCATCTCCTGTGCTGATGGGATGCTGCAGATGTGTCCCAGAAAGTACTTTGATCATGATTCCACCAGGAAGGAAATAACTTTGGTGAGCCACTGCTGTGCTCACACACGTACCTCAAGACTACAGATAACAGGTGCAAGGCATATTCATGCCTGAAAACAAGCTGCCACAGATGCAGCTATTGAGAATGGAAATGTCAGAGCCCGGCCATAGCTAGAAACTAATGAATACAAAATGCACTGATGTTATTTAGAATTACTACAAGCATGTTTGTGCTCATTTTGTAGGTAGGCAGGAGCTTGCTTGACTGGCACTCAGTGTTCTGAAAACAGCTTCTGTTGTAGCTGAAAAGGTACCCTGAAACCAGGCACAAAAGAAATTACTGGAAAAGTAAACCAGACACCCTGTAACTGAACATTTTCAGCATAAATTTTAGCAGATATCATAGTTTAGCCTGACTAGCTTGAAAGAATTTTAAGACTCAGTATTGGATTTATAAAAGGCTTAGGCTCCTGTCAAGAGACTTTAAGTAAATGAGCAATTGCATTTCTGAAAAAGGAAGGTTGTTTCCTTAAATGCAACCCAAATGAAATCCTTTTTTTGGCAGGGGGTGGGGTGGGGTGGTTTTTTTTGGTGGTTTTTTTTTTTTGGTTGGTTGGTTGGTTTTTTCTTGGTTGTTGGTTTGGTTTGGTTTGGTTTTGTGTTAAGCACAAGGAAATATTAAAGTATCATAAAGTTTTCTGGGAAGACAAAAGGAACCTGTATGTTCTATAAACTTATGGAGTATAGATGACATACATAAAAATGTGTGTTCTAGAAATACTTCTGATTAAATGTGTACTTTATTCATGTCTGTAGTTACTGCGTGTCGTAAGACATGCAGTCTTTTCTTGTCCAATGATTCCGTCTGCTACTCAGTATTAGTTATGGACTGAAGGGTTTTATTTCCAGTCTTAGAACTTAGTGATCTGTATTTAGTGTGAAGTCTCTATTAGGGAAAATGAAGCCTGGTGATGTTTTATTTAAAGGAAAGAAATATAATCTCATTTCTTTCCATTCAAATAATAAAGCCCTCAAAGCCAATGTATTGAACACAAGTGTAACTTTAAATACATTCATAATTACTGTGAAATTACATCATTAAGGACAAACATCTTTTTAAGTACCTGGATGAATTGTGGCCACCTTGGTCATAAAGGGAATGTTGACAATATCTGATCTGCAGATCAAAAGTGCAAAAGTCTTTTCTGTATTACATCAAATTACAACAATTCTCCATCATTTCCATGCAAAAGGGCAAAACTACAAATTCATTCCTGTCTAGACAGAAGAAATAATGGTTTTTATCTAAATTGTCTTGGGCCACTGCTGGGACATTCAATGAAAAGCTCTACTACTAATGAATAAAAAGACAATTTTTTTACAATTAATGAGTCATAGATATTTTAAGCACTGCAATTTGAGGACAGAAAGTTATTAGATTTAGAGAAAGAATGGAAGAAAATAATGAGATCAGAAGGGTGAGCTATTTTGGTACCTGAGAAAGGTTGTTATTCTAATTCAATATTTATTATGCGGTAGCAACTTTAAAATGAAGAATCTAAAGTAAAGATGCTTGGATCTTGGATACCATCTGGAAAGTTCAGCTGAAGAGAATCAGGCATAAGGAAAGTAATAACATTGGAACTGAAAATATGTCTGTAAAACACATTTTTTTTAATTCAAAATGGAGGTGGGGGGGAAAGCAGATGGTAGAATTTGGAAGAGAAGATTAGAAATTAACATATTAATGGCCAGATCCTGCAGTGACTGGAATAAACAGAGCTTTGCCATTGATTTAAATGAGAGTAGAATAAAGTATGTCATCAGAAGTGGTAAGAAAAGGCTGTAAACATAAAAGAACACATTCTCCAACTGATGCAGTTTTCTGCTATGTAAACACAAATTGAACTTCAAGGGTCTAAACATAACCACTGGCCAAGCCCTCTTGTCAGGGTAACAGTTCTTTGGGAAACAGTTAACAAAAGCAGCTTCATTCCTTTGGATTTAAATGATTTTTGTGAGGGAAAGATGTGACACAAACGGATACCATTTGTACACAAACTAGGGCAGTGCTTTACTTTGATCTTCAACAAATCTAGGTAGCTCAAATCAAGAAGCAAGAACTAGCTCCCCTGTAATCCTGTGTTCTCTCTACAAAGTTCAGTTTGTTTTTGAACAAGATAGAGTGTCTGTCACCAAGATATAATTGCTGCTGTATTGCAGAATTCCACTCGTTTACATGAGTATGAGTATCATGCTCTATTTTGCATTTACAAAGCATCCTCTTCTAGGGCATGGAGAGGTATGTCCACCTAAAGGTCCCAAAGGCAAAAGCTTGTATTTAAGCACCTAAAAAGGTATAATTTAACCCACCAAGTGCATGAGGAAGATTTTTTCTGATATGAACCTTATTCTGTAAAACAAACACATTATTGGGAGTGGAGCTGCATTTTCATATTGAATTGATCTGTATTACCTCTAAGGGTCATTGCACTGTGTAAGCAGATAGCAAGGGATCAAGTCTTAAAGAAAATATGATTGCATAACATAGTTTGTGATTTCAAAAAAACCCTAGCTATACACATTATTTACTAGTTCTTGGCTTTAATTAAAAACAAATAAAAAGGTGAATATAAGTGGATTGGGAATACTGTGCTAATTTACATCAGTGTTTAATTTCCTGAAATACAATAATTAAAGTAAACACTAATTACTAAAACTATTTTTCATTGTTAAAGTGCAAAATGTACTTATTTCTCAAGTATCCTTATATTTTTACAAGAGCTCTCTCTTGTGGTTATGACTGTTTCTGCATTGTAACTAGTTCAGGTATTTGGAGGACCACTACAAAAATAGTTTTTTACTGCAATTTTAAGTAGTAGGAAAAACAATAACAGACCTCTCTCCATCCATGCAGCAGATAGGGATGATATAACAATAAATCTGGATAAATCATTCCTATTCATCAAGGCATATACTGTTGAAAATAGTTTCCAGTATTTTATTCTAAAAAGAAGGCTTAAAATAATAGCCAGACTAGATAAGAGGGCAAAAATTATTGTTGCAAAAGCAAAGATAAAACAATCAAAATAAATGTAACATATGGTCAGCAGGACTGGTCACACAAGACTGAAAAACTCTAAGAATAATGGAGGAAAATGACAGAAATGTAATTGTTTCTGCTTCTTTTGTGCAGTGATTTACCTCTGGTTATCCACTGTATCTCTCCTTAACAAGGATATGCTTGTGGAAAGTGAGAGATGCTCAGAAAGGGTTTTGAGCCAAATTGTTCTGTAATGTTGTGTTTGGTATTGGTCATCTTATAGCAGGTAGTCATTACAGTGAACTATGCTGAGGAACTGGTCCACACCATCTACTGTCTGCATTCACTCCTAACCCAAACCTTTCACCTGCTACTGCTTCATTCTCATAAAAGGAGACTTCTGGGAATCCCTGACTGTAGGCCTAGATGTCTGGGCTATCTCCCTTTTCCAGCCAGAATTAAGGGATTTTCAATAGTAAAGTCTGCTCATTAGCACAGAGTACAGGGCAAAACTGCTTTGGGAAATGGTGCCATAAAGGTACTGTGATTACTATCAAGGATTAGAGACCTCATGTTTAATGCAGAATTTGGACATTTGAATAATGGGAGCTAAATCTCTGTTAAAGGGAGAAAATAGCAGTCTGGAGTTTAATACTAATGGGAGTTACACTCACACGTGTTTGGCAAGTAGATTAATACTCTTTACTAACCTGGTCTCATTGGGCAGACTAGAATTTTCCCTAGCTCACTGCTATGCTACAAGGCTTCACTGACTCATTTATTAATGTTAAGGAGTACTTTGAGATCCTCAGATGGAAGATGTTACATCAAAACAGGTTATTGTCTCATGAAAGGTATCTGAAGAAATTAAGTTTAAAATATCTGCAAGCCTTTGCATGATTTTTGCATTCTTATAACTTTCCACACAGCTAATACATGTTTTCCTGAAAAGGGCAAAAATTTATACTAGAAAGCAAATTGTTCTTGCAAATTAGTCAAGCTCTTTTCAAAGTACACCAATCTCTAGTTTGGCTATCACCAGAAGGACACGATGGATGCAAATCTTCAGCCTCAGAAGCTAAAACTATGTCAGATTAAACAGAAGTCAGAAACCCTTCTGGGCATGGGTTAAATGGAATGACCTGAATCTATTAGTAAATGCTTTTAGCCACAAAAAGAGAGTGGCTACACGTAAACTGCCAGCTGACATTTAGACACAGCAGCTGGAATATTCAGCTTCCTAAAACATATCTATGAATTAGTTAAGAGCTTGCTATTTGGTTCAGGTCAAAAATATTCCTGAGAAAGGTCTAAGAGCTTAAAAATATGGACAATTGCATTGCTTACCTGGTTCTGTTTAAGTTACCAACATAGATGCAGTCTGAAAAGTGATTGTACATGACATAGATGTAACAGCCGAGGTCAGCAAAGAGTGGAAGGAATTTATGGTGGGATTTAAATATTAAAGCTTCATCAAACTATTTTGAAAAAAAAACATGTCATTACATTCCTGGCTTAAAATAATTCCTTTATCAAAGTTGGAGAGGAAAAGACAAATGGAGTTAAACCCAACTATTGCTGAGTTTCCCAACAGAAAAAAAAGACATACAAAACAAATAAAATTAATGTCACAATTCTCAAAATACACTCTGATTTTCAATAAATAATAACAAAATGTCAATAGTTCTAATTAAATGAATAGTTTAACTGACTTCAGAGGCTAAATGCTTAGGGATTTAACACATTAAAAAAAGACTGACAAGCCTCAGTGCCAAGGCTATGTGAACTCAGTATAGAGCTATGGCCTGGAACTACCAATGGCATGAGTGTTTTTACTGCACTACAGGATGATGCTCTAGACTCCACCCTCTGGCCTTGATCTATTATTCTGCTGTACCATGGACCATTCTGTATCATGTGGAACCTGCTTGGTGTGGAGAAATGATTCATAGGATGTCCTGATCTCTACAAGGTGGCAGCAAATTGATCCAAGTCCCTCTGCTAGCATGGACAACTTTTTCTTGATATTCTTTATTTCCATAAAGGTTTCTGATTCAGTTTAGAACTGGGCCATAAACCAGGGAATAAGAACTGGGAATGGACATTTCCTGTGAAGCCAATACATAAATTTTGAAGCTTATTTTGGTTGCTGCTAGTAGTGCTTACACTAAGTCAAGGACTTCCAGTTTCCCATACTCCATCAGAGAGAAAATGCGCAAGAAGCTGGGAGGGAGCACAGCCAGAACACCTGACCAGAACAGGAAAAAGGGATAATCCATATAATAGGACATCATTCCCCTTATATAAACTGGAAAGAGTTGGCCAGAAGGGACTATTCACTTCTGGGAAATGGGCTGGGCATCTGTCAGTGGGTAGTAAGTGTTTTTATTGTTCATCACTTGTCTTTCCTGAGTTTTATTATTTTCTTTTTTCTTTTATTTTTCTTTCTATTACTATTGTTATTGCATTATTATTATTATCTTCATCATCATCATCATCATCTTAATTTTAATTTTTAAACTGTTCTTCTTTCAATCCATGGGTTTTAGCTTTTTGCAGTTTTCTCCCCCATCCCACTGGGGAAGGCGCTGCAGTGAGCCAGCAGCTGTATGGTGTTTCTTTGCTGGCTGTGTTTAACCACAACAGTCCCTTTTGGCACTCAGGGTGGGGCATGAAAGGTTGACATAACAAAAGATCTGTTAAGAGCATGTTAAAACAAATTATTCCTAAGCATTGGTTATGTAAGTTTAATAGCTTCTGGTTAAAATATTTATTTGCTCTCAGAGTTGTGCTTGTTCTCAGAGTTGCATTTAACTTTACTTGCAGAATGTGTTCCCTGTTTTGCTATTTATCACCTTTGGTCGCTGGGCTAAGGTTATTATATTGCTGAACTTTGCAACTCTGCCTGATGATAGGATTGAATTGCTGGTCCTGAAACTAATGTGGTGTTTGTAGTCAGCATTGCCGTCAGCTCTGTACTTCGGGAGCCATCTATCGGAAATGATTCATAATTACACCTTTTATCGGCTCGGAGAGACAGAGTGGAGGAGACGTCTTCCCATATCATCCCCTTCTCCTCCAGGACAATTGCAATAGTGTTTAAGAATTTTAAAAATTTTGAATATCCTTGGGATGTTGAAACCAACATGGTACTATTGCTAGGAACCATGAATGTGATTCAGATCTCGTTTATGGTTAAGCACCTCTTTGTGACTGCTCCAACCCCTGTGACAAGCACTGCAGCTACCCAAAGCCTGGTGATGAGCACGGTGGCTACTCAAAGCCCTGCTACAGGCATTGCAGCTACTCAGACCCTGGCGATGAGTGATGCAGCTGAACCAGAGAATCAATCCACGCCAGCATCAGTCACCTCTCTGTATAAGAAGAAAATGACATGAAAGTCAGCTTATTTACCAAAGAAAAACAAAGCAGTATCACCACAAGAACTGTAGGGAGAGGCAGAAGAATACTAACCACTAAATTCCAGTCTCTGAGTGAATTATGGGACATGTGAAAAAATTTCTGCATGTCATCACATTGCTTGTCTGATGCTGTGATAACAGGGCTGGCAGACTGGAATTATAGGATAAGGAAGCCAAGCAGATGGCGTCACTTTATAGGGAAAGAGGCATTGATAAGGCAATTGGAAAAGGGACACAAGTCCTGAGTCTCTGGAGGCAACTCCTGTCAAGTGTGAAGAAAAGGAACCTCTTTCAAGGAAGATGCTGTATGTCATGCAGATAAATGGGCCACCATGGAGAGAGGCATCTAGTACCTGAGGAAATTAGCTCTGATAGAGATGATTTATTATGATCTAAACAACATGCAGTCACCTGCAGCTCCAGAAGTCCAGTGCAGATGAACCATGTGGTAGAAATTTTAAGCGAGCACACAATTCTTATGTGCCAAACCATTGGCAGCAATGACCTGGAGAGACAAAGATTAACCATCAATTTTCTTACCAATTCTGGAAATACAAATAAAACCTCTCTTCTTCCTATAGGTTTGTATCTTGGCTGTGGAAAAACTGTGTGAAAAGTGGGAATAACTACCCCAGCAGTTCCAGCAAATCAAAAGAGGATATATCCCACTCCCCATCTGTACACATGCACATCTCAACTATTAACAGTGTGTATTTTTTTGCCCCAGAGAGAGGATATAAAAGGTACACATCATAGAGTATCCTGTGTGACCACAGAGACAACATGAGGAGGTGGGATGGAAAACCTACCTCTACCCTAGAAGCACAGGTGCTGGCATTGCAGGGAAAAATAATCACAAATGGGGATTCTTCCAGGAAAGTTGCTGCTCCAGTCTCCAGCAGGCAGTTACCCCAACAGTGTAGAACTATTGATCTTACTACTGATTCCATGAGAAAGAATTCTAACCTGTTTTTACAAGAGGTAAGTGGAGAATCCTATTATTAGTATTAGAGAGTCCTGTCCTCTAGCCTGGTAGAGGAGAGGGACAACCAGGTTTGCTGGTATGTGTAGATTTAATGGCCTGGCATATCAGACCCACAGAGCTATAAGGGTCTTGTGAGATACTGGTATACAGTACACCCTTATGCCATCAAACTGTACAGGAACAGGACCCATTTGCATTTCCAGAGTGACAGGAGAATCTCAAGAGCTCCAATGTATTGGAAGCTGAAATGAGCCTAACTCAGAATAAGTGGAAAAAGTATCCCATTTTGATGGCCCAGAGGTTCCATGCATCTTTGGCATAGACTAATTATCTCAGCAAAAGGTATTTTAAAGACCCAAAAGTATACCACCGAGTTTTCCATATAGTTGCCTTGGAGATGGAGGAAAATACAAAGTTCTTCTACCTTGTCTGATCTCTTCCTTTTGTTGTGGGGTTGCCAGAGGGAAAAGAACAAGTGCCTATGGCTACCAGCACAGTGCACTGGTGACATTATTTCACCAACTGAGACTCAGCTGGAGACCCAAGAAATGAACAGCAGAACCCACTCACACATGCAAGAGTCCCACATGGATGGTGGAAAAGTCTTATGGAGTATGGAGTCTAACTAGCCCATTCAACTTTAAACCATTAATCACCTCCCTTCAAGCTCGCCTTGAGCTTGATAGATATGATAAATCACTCCAGTCCTATTTTGCCAGCTTGTCCCCAAAGACTGTGTGGGATGTTGTTAAATAAGCAATTATGCACTCATTTTTTTTCCTTCATCCTAGAAGTTATGTCTTTATTTGCTTTTTGTCATTCTTTATTTCAGGTGTATACTTGGGTAGTGGGTATTTCCCCATGAAAACTCAGGCGTAGATGACACAGGATACCTCAGCCTTCTCTGTGTTGTTTGCAATTATCTTGTCAGCACTGTTCAGCCAAGGACCTACGTCTTCCAAGTACTTCCACTGAATTTCTGAGCATGAGAAGTGGCAAATAAAATTCATGAAGCATACAGATCATTGGGACTTCAGGTTTAGGAATAAATGTGTAGGTTTTTTCCCTCCATGTGCAAAATAAAGTTTTCTAGTTGTCTATCTTCAAAACACCAAATGTTTATAATTTCATATTTTAATAATTACAGATTTGGTTTTATTTTCAACAGTAGTCATGTAATGTGGTCATAGAAGAGTAAATAAAAACATAGCAAATCAAAAGGTTTTGTCGCTAGACCAAAGCTTTTTCCCTGTAATGTAATTATATGTATTATTTTACTCAAATCTTCTGCTTTACAAGTCATGTAACTACATTAAACTCTTTTTCATATAATGAACAATCAAAAAAAACAGAGCAACAACAAAAAAAAAACTTAAAAAATAACCCCTTCTAAATTCTGAATATTGAAGAGAATTTGAAAGTAATATGCCTCATTCAAGGCATTCAAAAGACATAACATCTTTTGTAGTCAAAGATATATTTTACTTCTAATTCTTATGACTTTAAGCCAGGAATGTCAACTCTCTGACTGTATAATTGTAATTTAACACATGGAACTGTAAAAAACAATCTCCTCTTATTATGGAAATGGGCCTTAGAATCTGCCAAAAATTAAAGGCTTGTGAGTTGAAATTCAGTGAATGAAAATTCAGGATTTTTGTTATTGTAGCTATATAAGTTGCCTCTTTGTATGAGCAGTCTTCAAGGCTAAATAATTGATCAGGTCCTAATAATTTTGCAACCTTTATAAGATAAAATTGTCTTTTAAAATCTGATTCTTATTTCTAGAAAATTTAAAAAAATTATAGCAAGTTAACCAGTTAAAAGTGATGGGGTATTTTTTCCATGTTGCATAGATGAAAAAAGGCTTTTTATGTTGTATAAATATCTTGAAAGATAAAATGTCATCAGAAGTTAAATGCAACAAAAATATTAGATTTTCAGTTTAGTAACTCATCTACTTCTCCCATTGTCCTATCTGTTTGTTTCCTATCAAATATTCAGTAGATTTTTAAATTCTCAATCATTTTCTTGATTCTACATCACTTTTTTAACACCCAGCCAGCTTATATAGCTTGTCTGTTCACAGAGCAGTTTGTAGTGACATATATCATCTGTCATCCTCTAATAAGGAAACATTAATGGACTTTAAAATATATAGGAAGTAAGTAAAGTTTTTATGCTTCATCAATGTTGGATGTTGTTCTGATTTTATCAGTGCAAAACAGAGCATAAGAGGAAAAAGATTGAAAATAAAGTCAGAGCTTTGGAGGAAGGAAGGTAGAAACAGAGAAACTCAGCAGTGATAAATGGAAGACCAAAAAGAAAACTTAATTTAGTGTTTGAAATGACACCCCCCCCCCGCCCCGAAGGCACTCAAGAACATGAAAAATGAAATTATAATTTCAAGAGTTCACTTTATGGATTATCTTTTTTATCTGCTGCAAGCTGAGTGGAAGAAGAAGAGAAAATGGAGAGGAGGGGAGGGGAGGGGAGGAGGAGGAGGGGAGGGGGAGGGAGGGGAGGAGGGAGCGGCGAGAGGCGAGGCGAGGCGAGCGAGGCGAGGCGAGCGAGCGGCGAGGCGAGCGGCGCGAGAGGGAGGCGGCGAGGCGAGCGAGCGAGCGAGGCGAGCGAGGCGGCGAGGAGGGCGGGCGGCGAGGCGAGGCGAGCGGCGGCAGCGAGCGGCAGCAGCGCGGCCCGAGCGAGCGACGGCGAGGCGGCGGCGGGCGAGGCGACGGCAGCAGCGGCGCGAGCGAGGCAGCAGCGGCGGCGAGCAGCGGCGAGCCGCGGCGAGCAGCGAGCGAGGCGAGGCGAGGCGAGGCGAGCCGAAGCGAGGCGAGGCGAGCGCAGGCGAGGCGAGGCAGCAGCGCGAGGCGAGGCGGCGAGGCGAGGCGAGGCGAGGCGAGGCGAGGCGAGGCGAGGCGAGGCGAGGCGAGGCGAGGCGAGGCGAGGCGAGGCGAGGCGTTCAAGTGGAAGGCATGTACAGCAATCCTATAGTCCAGCTGCCTGACCTGTTCAGGGCTGACTAAAAGCTGAAGTATGTTATTAAGAGAGTTGTCCAAATGCTTTGTAAACACTGATACTGTTGGGGCATCTACCACTTCTCTAGGAAAACTGTTCCAGGGTTTGGCCACCCCCTCAGCCAAGAAATACTCCCTAATATCCAGTCTGTTCCTCTCCTGGGATAGCTTTGAACCATTCTCACGCATTCTAGCACTGGACACCAGGAAAAAAAGATCAACACCTTCCTCTCCACTTCACCTCCTCAGGAAGATGTAGAGAGCTGTAGGAGCTGTGAGGTTATCCCTCAGCTCCTGTTTTAGACAAGCCCATAGGGTATTTCTCAGACTCTCCTCATATGACATTCCTTCCAAGTCTTTCCCCAGATTTGTTGCCCTTCCCTGGGCGCATTCAGGGACATTCACATCCTTCTTAAGTTGTGGGGTCCAGAACTGCACACAGTACTCCAGATGAGGCTGCACCAATGTTGAATACAGCAGGATCATCACCCCTTTTGTCCATCTGGTTGGGCTGTTTTTCCTGCATCCAGGATGTGGCTTGCCCTCCTGGCTTCCAGGGCACACTGCTGGTTCCTACTGAGCTGCTGTGAACCAGCACACTTATTTATTCTTGAACAGTATTTGTTCTATGATCAAGTAGTTATCCATCAAGCACAGCCTCACGGACAGAGAGCAAATTCTGTAATGTGGGGGTTTCTGAACCAGAGATGGGCTAAGCTATGTCACACAGTGTCAGATGGGCATATGTGAATGTATTCATGTGTCCAAATATTTTGATCTGGTGCTGTATATATTTTAAAAGATGCATTTGTTTACAAATAAAACCAGAAAGTAACTAGACTTCTTTAAAAATCTTTTCTTCCCAAATAGCAAGATAGAAATCGAAATCTTGACAGTGATATATTTACTGGGATTTTATTTTCTCCCATAGGTGTTGCTGGAAATAGGACCCAGAACTAATGCAACTAAACCCACTATAAGTACTTTGAGCATTATGTGGTCACAGTGTTCTATGAAGTGTTTGGTAAAACGTCCACCAGATGTCAGTACATACTTGCATAATCACACAGCTTGTGGAACAGGGACGTTTCTAACACAAATTTGGTCCTGATACATAATCCAGAAGTGCAGTGTTGCATATCACTGATGCTGGTGAAAAAAAAAGTGCAAATTAGTGCACTTATAGAAATCCTTACAATTTCTAAATTGTAGACTAAAAAAAAAATAATTTTGATTCTCTATTGTTCTATATCAAGCACTTTATCTGCTAGTTAGTTACAACTGCTCTGGGTTTTCATTTGTGAAAACAGAAAATATGAGGTAGAGAGCTGCCCTGTAGATACTGTGGCCATTCATATTCTTAAATGTGAGAGATTAGGGAAGAATGAGAGAGCCAGGCTTTTTCCATTATAACAAATGAAGACTAAGGAATAATTTTAATGGTGCCTTCAAATATCTACATTGTCTTACAGTCTGGAAGAAGCAGACTGTTCTTAGACAAGCACAGCTATAGGATGTAGGACAACAGATAGAAGCTGCACTAAGGAAAATCACGTTTTGACGTCAGGAATTAAACCCTCAACCCACAATTGTGTCTCACAGACTTGCAGAATCTGTCATCAGATATTGAAAAATCAGTCAAAGAAGATAATAAGCAACATCATCAAACTTTGTTGTTAGATCCAGTTTCAAATTTGGTGTGACAGGATTTGGAGCAGGTGATCTCCAGAGGTCCTCCAATCTAAATGATTTTCTGGATTTACTTCAGTGGTATTTCAGAATATATTTACGAAGGAAAGATAAAGGTACATAAAATTTCATTAGGGTCCAATCTCTAGTCTGGTTTGTTTTGGTGTTTGTTTATTTTTCGGGTTTTTTTGGTTTTGGTTTTTTTTTGTTTGTTTGTTTGTTTGTTTTTTTAAGATCGTTTATAAAAATCAGGAAATTAGCCTCCTGACTACCACAGGTAGATATTTCTTTACTCTTAGGCAGTTGGTAGCTGCATTGAGATGCCTCAGTGATTTTCTGTATTTCTTTGCATGAGGCATCTCCACACACAAATTCATTATCATGAAAACTCTTCTCAATGACAGCTTAGTTTCTGAATGTCATAATTTTGTTTTGTATCATTATAAAGCTGACACATTTATTTTATTTTCTGACACAGTATTAAATGCTCCATAAAAATCCAGTGATTTTTGATGACAGCTTCAGTTAGGAAGTGTTTCAGGACCTGGTTCACATTGTTTGAAGAGTTTAAGAGTATGACTTGAAACATCACCAAAAAAGAAAAAAAAAACAAAAGAGGCCTAGAGTTAATATCTAACTTTAATAAATAGCTGTTTTCTAAGTTTAATAAGAACAATTAAAAAATTAATGAGACTTATTCTTCTTAACAGTAATCTAATATATTTTCTCCTGAAAATCTATGAAAGTATTACAGAATAATTATATTCCCTTTCACTTTTCCTGCCAATTTGCTCTTAAAAATTCTTCAGATAAAAATTAAAATTTTCAATATGTAATCACTTTCTCACAATTTCCCAAATCTTGGAATGATAGATCCTTGTCATTCTCACTATTTCTTACAATACCTAATATATACACTAAGATGAGTTATTTATCATGGCTTTGAAAACAGTGGTGTGTGTCCCAAGAAGCTTGATAACAGCATTTACCTTGGTTACAGCATGGTGCTACTGGTGCCAAAGTTGGTTGTTTGATCCCTATACAGGTCATTCACTCGAGGACTTGATGATCCTTGTGGGTCTCTTCCAACTCAGAAAATTCTCTGATTCTAATATTCATATTACTTTTGGTTTGCTTTTTGTTTATTTTCCTGAATGAATGTTTCATGCTATACTTAAAATAACACTGCTATTTTACTCAAAAGATTAATCAAATCCTTACATGACCTAAGACCAGATACACAACCCTTAACTGAAACACAGAAGAAATCTTGGGCATTTTTTTCTAGAAATAAATGGAAATTGCATTTTCTATATTATTTCTGAAATAATAATTTAATTTGTTTGATTCCTGGAAGGGATACAGTGTGTTCTGATAATAATCCCTAGAGGCACCAAGCGATGTCCAGAGGCCTAAAGTTGCTCAGTGCAGTCAAAATGTTTAATACTGGCTGAGAATAGAGTGTGATGTACTCTGGGGATGTATTTATATAGAATCCGAAAGCTTTTGTTGGCATGCTTTGGGGAAAAATTAGAGGTGTGAGGGTAGTGTCCTGACAAAACCAGAATCTACTTCCCCACAGGGACAGATCCCCACTGGTGCTGTATAAGATGAGAGCCATTTCATCTCATTTATCATGTTATTCTGTTTCTCAGCATTCCAGCTAGAATCTGTCTGTTGAACTGTAAGCAGTCAAAAGTATGTTTGGGTATTCATATTTTATGGTTTGGGGACAAAAAGTGTTTGGGAGTTTTTTGTTTGATTATCTGCAGTATTTTGGGGGTTGTATTCATTTTTCCACTTTTTTAAAAATACTCCACAGTTCTTATTCTTTTCAGCATCAGGATAATTGAAATTCCATATGATTACAGTTCACATCATTTCACCATCTCTTCTTATCTGCACAAACAATTCAGAGTCCACGTCCTTGTTTCACCTTGCAGATACAGCAGTTTATGTTTGAAATGCTTCTACATTTTATTTCACCTTTTACTTCAGACCAGTTTGCCTTTACAGTTTCCAAGATCATTCTGCCACATAATAAGGATTTTATTTTATTATTTTATAAATACTGTCACATCTGCAATATATTTATTTTCTACCAAAAAGAAACTTCCTGCAGAATTTTATAGCAATTACAAACATCTAAATAGTGGAGTTCAAGACAGGAATATTAATTGTTTTTCAGGGATATCTTGTAATACCCAGGTACATTTTATGTCTCTTTACCAGTAATTAAAAATAAATATGTACATTTCTTAGTGCTCAGGCGACTTGAATTAGACTCAATAAAAAAGACAGTCTAATCAAAATATTAAAATCTGATTATTTTATTATGAGAAGTAGCATAGATAAGTCAAAGATAAATGAGCCTACCCAGTTATTATGGTAGACTGTAAACTGAAGACTTTCAGGGCCACGTTATGCTCTCAGTTTTCTTTCTTATAATGTAAGAAAATCAAAATATGTCTGTATTCTGATGTAAGACTAACAGGCATTTTTCATTGGCATGAGATTTAATGTCATTCAATGTAAAAATGAAATGTATCAATGCTTTCTGACTGCAGAAACTGGTGACTGTGTGATGGGAGGGATTGACAACTGGAGTAAGATAATATGCTTACACTTTGGACAGTATGGGAGAAAAATTATATTGTTCCACAAATATGTTGTGCTCATTAGGATTCCAGCTGTATAACAGCATATTAACAGGAGTATTTCCTTCCAAACCAAAATATCTTTTTTCAGGTCCTCCAGGCAGACAGTTTGTAATAGCAACCAAAGTTAAGGCTTTCCCAAACACCAGCATGTCCTCCAAAGCATCCTTGTGTGGTTTAATTTGTTTGTTCTGGTTTCCTTCAGGCTCTGTAATATCAAGAATTCATCAAAACGTGTTAATCCTTGAGCATAATGGGAGGTCACTTACTGATTCTAGTAATAACCTCTCAAAAGGATATTTTAATATTTGCTGGTTTCATTTCTAGATCTATAAAAACAGCTGTAAGACCCTTCTCATTTACTGTTTCTTGTTGAAGTGATTTTTATAGCTATTGTTGTATTCTACATTTTGTGTTAGAAAAGTTGGAGGGTAGAGAGGATTAAATAATAGAATCTGAGCAATAATCATATTATATGAAAAAGAGAGAAAGAAAATCAAGTGCAATTACTGGAAATAGGATTTATTAATACCAGATTGGATATAACCGTAAATTATTTTAAAAATTTTAGTAAAGGGGGAAAATGGCTAAAATAAAATATATATGATAAAAGAATATAATTTATTCCAGAAAAATTAAACACAAACTCTAATTTCAAAAGTATATACGTACATGGAGACCTCTAAGTTCACATGTGGATCTCTTAATTCAATTGGGACATTTCACAAATGCAGGAGTACCTATTCACAGGGATCTGGAACGACTTTAACCTCGGAAAAACAACAATAAATATTATTGCAAAAGAATAGTCAAAAGCTGTAATCGTTGAATGGTTTTCATAGAATGGAAGAACTCCCCGTGCTGCATAGGCCTTTACCTCCACTGCTATAACTCTGTAATCCTTCTTGATAATGCTCATACTGCTCCTGGCTGGATCTCTTGTGCCTACAAGAAACTTTAGCAGTGAATAATAGTCAAAGGACTCAGCTTGGCATTCTCTAAATGAGATCCCTGAAATGTGCCCCTGGTAAGCAGCACACCTCTCACAGATCAGGTTAGCAAATGCCTCTGTACCCCTCAGAAGAGAGTGGCCTGCTGCTATCACTGTAATGATAAAATAGAGCTACTTCTATGTTTATGTAACTCCATCAATCAGTGGTTTGATTGATTATGAGACCCAGTGGCAATTTCCACACCACCAGTCATCACACACTTATTTACTGAATATCTTGCCTGCTAACACTTCTTTTTCATTTTTTGTCTGCATGGAAACATCAGAAATGATTTTCACTTATCAAATTTTAATTTAACAAATCCTCTACATTCTCAGACTCTAAAAATATTTGATGTTGGGGAACAAGCAAGAGCTAATGAGAATGAAGCAATAAAAGAAATAACAATCATGTCGCAATGAAACACAGCAAAAGGTTTTGAGCACAGTTTTATGCAGGTATCATTCTTCCTCTGAACAACTGTGTTGAGAGAGATCTAAAGATACTAATAAGTGCATGGAGTTGGAGAGATCACATACAGGGGCATTATTTCAAAGTAGTATATACATATGGGTTAAATGAGAAACAGTATTTAAGAATATTGAGTGAGAAGAGAGTAAAAATTAAGATTATAATAACAATAGCATCAACAGCAATAATAATAGTAATAGCAATCATAGTAATAATAACTTCCAGTTATTTATAGAAACAGCAAGTATTAAACTCAACTTGAAAAAATTGCTTGAAATGAGCTTTCACAGCCAATACAGTCTCCTGTGGGAAATAAAGAGTGTTATTTCTCTTGAACATTTAAAACTAAATCAGGCAAAACTCTATTGAAAACTTGACAAGGGGTAATTGTGAATCACCAGACTGATGAACCATTTGACATAATACATCTTTTCCTCTAGTTAAATTATATTATTCTGTTACTTAAATTATGTTCCATCTCATTTCTAAGCAGAATTTTTTCTTGTAATGAGTGTTTTATTCACAATGAAGATGCCAATCATTTTTGTTTGAAACGGCAGCTTTTCTTGTGAAGTCACATTCTTTCATTTATGTATTTGGACTTCACTGAAAATAGCTTTTTATCAATCTATTCATTCTGCAAGGCTCAGCAGACATGAATTTACAGTACTATATCACCCATGTGTTTAATAGAAGTCACTGTTAAGTATACTCTTTGACAGTCAAACCTGCAGTGGAAGCAAAATATTAGATGTTAGTCAATTTAAAGGAGAATTACAAAATAAATCCTTCTTTTTGTTTGTCCTTTTACACATTTTACTAAATCATGAAACAGGCACTAGCTATTTGCATAATTTGGAGATAATACTTAGTCATAAAATCAAAAAAGTTGAAATCTGGTTTTGTTCTCACAATATCTTTATAATAGACTACTTATATATATATATATATATATATATATATATATATATATATATATAAAGAAAGACTCAGTCTTCAGTAAAGCAGAAAAAGTTCCTCAGAACTTTCAATAAATTGAGAACATTAAATCAGTGTTTTTTCATTCCAGCCAAAGACTGAGTTCAAATTTTTGATTTTTCATTGCACAGCTAACTTCCAAAACATGAAGCCAACTGACTAAATTAAATCTTTCTGGCTGGGAAGTAATCTTCCTTGAGTTAAAATATTTTCATTGCATATTCTACATTTAAATCAATGGCTCTATGCCATTTTTAGTACTTGATTTGTCAAATCTACTTTAGGGTCAGAGGACTGTTATTTAGTTTATTTACCTACAAAAATCAGGTAAGGTAATAAGTTCAGAATTTTATATTGAAAGCAGCTGAAATTTAGTGAGAAAGCAGGAAACAAATTGTCAGATATAACAATGTTCTTACCATGTTTTTTCATAAACCTGAAACATGTATCAGGAGACTAGACTTAGGATAACAGGGAAAAAGGGACTTAAAATGGTTTCTGGTCCAACCTCTTGGTAACTGCAGGTCAGCTGTAAGGTCAGATCAGCTTTCTCAGGTCTTTATTCAGTCAGATCTAGGAATCCTTCAAGGCTGGATACTGCACAATCTTTCTGGGCTATTTATTCCATTGTTTGACTGTCCTCATGGGGAAAAAAATTCATACAGTGTAGACATGGGTAGGTATGTTCCTGAGATGTTATTGCTCTCCTAGAGAAAGTGGATGTGAACACTTCTTTTGTTTTTTTTCTTTAAGATTAGGAAAAATGATATGACAACGTATTTTCAAGCTTATTGTACACAGCAAAATCAATTAATCTTAAGACATCCTAAACAGAGGAGATTTATGGATTAGCATTCCTTGGGCAATGTTGACCTAGAAAATAAACTGATATGACTGATGTGGAAGAAAACTTGTTATTGGAACAGTATCAATCTTTAAGAATTTACCTCCATATCATGCAATATATCAGTATATTCTGAATCTTACTTGAGCAAGGCGAAGTCATGGTTCATATCTATGACAAAAAGTATGGAAGGCGCTTCTATATTCCAGATTTCCCTGAAGAGTTAGTAAAAATGCTGGACAGAGCCCTTACCATGAGATTTGAAGAGAATTTGAATATGATAGGGTGAAGTAGAAAATTGTTCTCAAATGACTCGTGAAAAGACTGAACACAAATTTGTAGGAGTAGATAGGAATCTTCACACAAAGAAATTCACTCGTGGAGTCTCATGAGGATGTCTGAGTGCATCCTTGCTGTGTTTGGACACATGTGGCAAAATATGTGCATTTTATGAGTAATGATCTAGAAAAGGACCATCAATGACAAAATTAATATATTTTGGCAAAGGTAAAAGAGTTACTGAAAGATTTTATACATGGATTTACCAGAAAATAAAATGGAGACAAAACATTGTAAATATAATTCCCAAGCAATTCACATTGAAAAATATAATGCTACTTTCCAAACATACAGTGAGGAACTCTGAATAGGGCTTTCTGACTGAAAAAAAAAGACTTTTTCAAGGTAAAAAAGAAAATAAAATGTATGAATGTCTATTTTGGTACATAATATAGTGTATGCAGTTTGATCCTCTACCTCGAATAGAATTCAGAAGATATGAAAAGATATGAAAAGGCATAAAGAGTAGCAAAGATTAAAGCGGACTTGAAAAGGCTTCTGTGAAAACAGCAATTAGAGTAGAACTTTTAACCCTGAGCAGAGACAATAAATGTGGAATTCATAAAAGCCTAAACAAAATGTTGCTGTCTGTTTTCAGATTAAAAAAAATTAGTTTCTTTTGTGCAGAACAAAAATCCCTTACTATAAGTACTATGCGTCCTGATATTTTTTGGGGATTATTTTTGTAATATAGTAAAGCACAGTCTCATGAAACATTTGTTACTTTCATAAAGTTGGCTTCTTAGGGAAAAAAAATAATTGGTTGCCATAGTGCTGCACTGCCTAGTATTGTGATGTACTTCCGTACTACATAAAACTGATAAGAATTAATTTGGTTACACAGTGGCAAAGACTGAGGGAAAGGCTGAGGGAGGTACTTCACTCCTTCTTTGTCTCTGTCTTTAGTAGCAAGACCAGTTGTCCTGGTGGTACCCAACCCTCTGAGCTAGAAGACAGGGACAGGGAGCAGAATGAAGCTCACAATACAAAGTTGGGTGGGAATGTTGATCTGGAGGGCAGGAAGGCTCTGCAGAGGGATCTGGACAGGCTGGACCTATGGGCTGAGGCCAATGGAATGAAGCTGAACATGACTGAGTCCTGGATCCCGCACCTTGGTCCAAACAACCCAATGCTGTGCTACAGACCTAAGAAAGTGTGGCTGGAAGTGGTTAAGTTGCCATCCCTGGGGTTATTTAAAAGACTTGTGGATGTGGCACTTAGGGACATGGTTTAGTGGCACTTGGCATTTAGTCTTGGACAATGGCTGGACTTGATCTTAAAGCTCTTTCCAACTAAACAATTTTTTGATTCTATGTGGCAAGATCAGCTGCAGAGCTAGGAAAATTGCAACAACACAGAAGGGCTTAATTAATTACAGGATACTTGAAAAATTTTTTCTGTCAAGTTTTAAGTATGTGTCTTACACATGCTTCATTTCATATTTCCATCAGGTGAGATGAACCACTGTTGTACACATATTAGCATGCACACAAGTGATTTTTGAGGGGCACAAGACAGTTGCTTTCTGACCGAAAAATAAGTGGAACATAAGTCTCTCCTATTCAAATGTCCTACAAAGCTATTCTGATGCTGAAAACATAAAACAAAGTCTGGTATATTTTTTTTTCACTGAAAGTACTTTTAGAAGTTGTAATGAGTGATTATCCTTCTCTTGCAAAAAAGATCTGTCTTGAGTTCACATAGCTTCTGTTTTATGCATCTCTTACACAGAACTCATTAAACAAATGAAATAATAATGTTAAAAAGCAACACAAATTAATTTTCGTCATTAAAAATCTCTTCCCATTTGGAAAAGGGAGTTGGACTTGAATTTTTTTTTAAGTATGTATTTTTTTTTTGTTTATAACAAATTTACTATTTTATCATGGATATTTTTCTTTTGAATTCTTTAAAACACCATTAACAGAAATATTACTACAAAGCAGACCTCAGAAGTTATCTAAATAATGATAATAAACCAAATTCTGATGAAATTAATTCATGTTTGACTTGTTTGACTGAGAAAAAGTATGTAGGAACTGATTTCTTAGAGAGAAAAATTATAAAATATTCTACTAATTTGTGATAGGTCTGTATCTCTGTGTTCTTGCTATAATTATTTTTGACAATTTAATATCTTTTTCACTTGCTTTTGAAAGTACAGTCTTAAAGAGATCCCTGGAGAAAGGACCTCTAGTAGACCATGCAATCACAATGAGAAATATTACATTGAAAATTTGTTAAACACTGAAATGCAAGTTAAGACATCCAATAACTTGCCATTTTCCAGATTACTCTATTAAATAAAACAAGAAGTAACAAAATGACCTTTTGATTATTTCATATTTAAAAACATACTTTCATATTGTTTGGTAATTTCACATTATTTTAATTTCCAATCTCTGATCTTGAAATTTATTTAATATTATTTCAAAACCACACAAAATCGTACTTCAAGATGATGAATTCCACTTCAGCTACATAATCCTGCAATTTACATCAGCCAAATTCTATGTATCTCTTTCTCTTTTGTTTGGTGGTGTTTTTTGTGTTTTGTTGTTTGGTTTTCTTCCCCACTTTCTAGTTATTTAAGACTACTGCTGTTTGGAAGTAAAATTTGCTGTGCTGAAACAGTGAAAAAAAAGCTTATCCATTCTCAAGCACTAACATAAGTTGTTCAAGTATTAGCATTCATATATTTCCAAGAAATCCAAGACACCCAAGGCTGTGAAAGCAATTGAATCATTTAATGATAACATTTATTGTACTGCTTTGACATTCTTTAAAATTAATGTTTCCCACACAATTGCAAATTCTGATGGTTCTACAGATTGTTCAACAGTATCTGTAAAGACAAATTTGTATCTAAATTAGTCGTTCCTTAGCAGCTGCTATTTTGTAGCAGTTTGAATAATTAATGGTAATGTATGAACCTTTCTCAAGTATAATAGTACAGGTCACAAGACAATCCATGTCTTCACAACTAAAGGCATACTAGATAAATCCCTAGTCCTCCAGCTAGCAAATAATAGGATTTCTTGTGTCTGCAGTCATCAGTTAAGCTCTATCAGGGTGAACTGGCCATATTCAACTACAAAGAACTTTCCCAGAGAATCTCTTGTCTCCTCAGGAACAACCATCACTTCTTCAGTACTTTTTAATTCAAGTGCTATACCACAACTCACTAGGATAAGATTCTCATACCAAAAAACGTATATTACATGTCCTGAAATGACACTTGAGAGCATGTAGTGATTTTTAAGCGCACATAGTTTGCTAATTTGCAGGGTAAAGGGTATAATTTAGGGCTATTTTTCTTATTTTGTTTACATGGAAGGTCCCTGGGGAATTAATTTTTCTGAGAACTGAGGTTGTGTTGTATCTTAAAGGTAATGTGATTCTTCATTAAAAAGGACAACCTAGGAGTAAATAAGCCTACACTGTAACTGACTGGGAAATGAGAGCCCAAAAATGGACTCTAGATACACATTATCTGATGGTATAGAAACCCACAAAATATTTCAAAATTCTTTTATGAAATAGTAAATTATTAAGAAATAAATGCTATTTCCTTTAAACACCATTAAATTATATATAATTACAATTAAATTCTTTAGAATAGTACTATTTTTACTATGTTATATACACTATTTTACTATGTTATATTTACTATGTTATCTATTCTAATCTTTATGTTTCACCATACAAAAGTAAGGTATCAAAGTATCCTGAGACTAATTGGTAGGTTTCCTAATTTATGTCTGAAAATATTTAAATTTCTGGGATTAATACTCATGATTACAGAAAGCAAAACTGAATTTATGAGTTGTATTAAGAAAACTCAGCGAAAAAATCCACAACCTTATATTATGAAATTATGTTTTGGTTTTTAAATATGTTGTGTGAATTTTAGCAAACTTCTACATTGCAAGGTTAGACATTATTTAGTGTTTTAATTATGCCACCCTTTCTTCTGGCAATACTGTATTAAAATTTTAAATATCCAAAGGGTTTTTTCCCTTCTGTTTGTTTAAATAAACAGCCATCAGGAATTTCAACAAGATTCATCATTATCACTTTCATTTTGCAAAGTAAAATTATTATTCAGCACAGCAGGAGATGTAGAGCAGGGAAACTTCTGAAGGCTTCTCCTCAAAGAATGATAAACATTCACCATGCCTTGCAGTCACTTAATCAAATACAGCGTGAGTAACACTGCCAAATGCATTTTGAAAATAGAGAAATAGGTACCTTAGAAAGACACGACAGAAAACTTAGTGCTTAAACATGATCAGATTTTCTCTCCAACTGAAAAGCCGTACCTCAAACAGATAAATGTGAAAATTGTAATGCCTATACTTTTAGATCAGCCTGACTATTATAGATAACACCTGCAAAGTAGAACAGCACATCAGAAACACCCAAGACAGCCCTTGGAATGATTGGAAGGTGTACATCAATATTTGCTTATCTGGTTTTTTTGTGTACATTTTTTGACACGACAAGAACTCCAGATAAGGACTGGAAGCTATCATGTATGCTAAATCACATGAAAGCATTAGGTTGCAGCAGTAAATTTATACAAATGAAATCTAAAAGGAGAGTGACAAATACATGACGAAACTGAGCCATTCAAACATTATGGTGCAACCCTGAGATCTTTCTGGATTTTCCTATTATATGGTTAGATTATATGTAGCTTCAAGGATATATTTACATGCGATGTGTCATATGTGTAGGTTTTTTTCCTAAGCACTGTAGTGAAATGGATAGCATGAAATGACTCTCAGTCTTGGAAGGAAAAAACCCAAGCTGAAATTTAAAATATTTTGGAGCTCTTAACCATGCTGTTTGATACCTGCAGCTGCTTGGGATTCTCAGATCTGCAGGGAGCCTCTCAGAGATGTAAGGATCTTCTTCAGTGCTTCTCATTTTATCATGACAAAAGAATCAGGCTGAACAGACATTGCCTTTGTATATCTAACAGACTCGACAGAAGCACTGCTTACTTTAAACTTGATGACAGAAGATTGTTTCACCAAGCTGGGATATGTGCATATGAAAGGCAGATAACTTATTCCCCTCAAAGACTGTAATTTCTGTCTGCACTACTTACATGGATAAAGAGTGGCAATCTCTACATCTCCAAGGGAAACCTTCATCTATTTGTTGAAATAATCTGTTCAAATTGTTTTGGATATTAGTAAGTATCCCCATGCAATATTCACTATAGCTACATGTGTACTGATAAATGAAGTGAACCCAAGGAGCACACACTCCCCTCACAGTCTGGGAGATGAGAATGATTTCCAGACACATTTCTCAGGTAATCCCTAAAATCAGATGATCAAACTACTGCACATTTTGTCCTGAGTTCTCTTAGCCTCCTGGAATTCCTGGGACCCTAAGGCATAACTTGTTCAGTTTAAAATATCTAAAACAATGTAACACAATTCTTCCTTCCCTTGTTCTCTTCCTACTTCTTCTCATCTGCCTCTTTTTCTGTCCACCTGTCTTTCCTTTCGTCTTCCTTGTTCTCCATCTGTTTTTCTTTCAATCTTTGTTTCCTGTCTTTTTTCTTCCTGTCTTTTTTTCTTTCTGTCTTCATCTGATTGTCTCTTACCCTTTTTTCCTTCTTTATTTTCTCCAGCTGTCTGTTTCTCCTTCCCTTCTTTCTGCACAGCACTCTGGCTTCAGAGGTAAAGCATATATTTAACATCCTGGGACAGTTTCTTAATATAAATCCATCCATTTCTTTTCTCACTGACTGTTCTTAATGTATTTCTAGGAAATTGTGGGTATTATTGTAGAGATGAAAGAGTTTCAGGTTGAACTTCTTTTTACTGTTTTTAGAGAATAGTTTTCAGTGTGAAATATGTGCTCAAAGTCATCTTTTTGTGATTTGTTTTGTCTGGAAGCAAACTAGCATGGATGCAATAGAGATGTTGGATTGATATCAACATGAAAGACAATTACAATGAATCAATTTGACAGTGAATACATGCCTGAAGTTATCCCACCCTAGTTCCCTGTAGGCAGTGTGATCAGCTGGGGCATGCAAATCTAGTTTTCCTTTCATGGAATCTGGAACAGGGAAAAAAGAAATGGATAACGAAGATTTGGAGACTGGAAATTACCAGGCAATGACAACACTTAATCCCAGTCAACTGGAAGTCCTGGATTTGTTTAGTATTTTTTTGTACTTCAAGGTAAACTTGATGCACAAAACAGATTTGCAAAAACTACATCTTTTTTTTTTCTTCCTTCATACCAATAAAATCTTTGCTAGTAAATATCAAGCTGCTGCCTGAGGTAAGTATTTGAGGTTTCAACAAACATTAGAGGACCCAGAAGGAAGGGTAAACATAATTCCAACATTGCTGTCTAAGCTGTGAGGTTTTCTGAATTATTTGATTGGTCTTTTAACATATCCCACAGGTAAAGTAGGGCTCAAGAAACTCAGCAGGAAAGATAGTGTAATATATTCACCCTGCATCATTAAAACTTTGAAACAGTATATTCTTTTACCCACTCTTGGTCAGGGATTAGAAAATGTATTATCACTTCTGCAGATGCCAAGCACTGAAGCTACTATTCTATTCATACCTTGAAGCTTTCTATCCCTGAGGATACCTTCTTTACGGAAACTATTGATTTTTTCCATCTGATGTACAGTCACTCACAAAGTATTCTAGTCTTCTGTTTGCCTGCATGACTTTTATGGAGGGAACCATTGATTTTCTTTTTTTTTGTAATAGGTTTTTAAACTAGTTCTTTTAAAAGTTACCTTTCCTACTCTTCTCTGTCAGTAAAAAGAAGAAAGTAAAGAATATAGAGAGGAACTATGTTGTCATTGAATCTATGGTGCATGTGGGATTAATATATATGGACTTTGTAAGACTGTTACAAAACTTCACTGTAGTTCCCTGGAAAACAGTTTATTTTGTGTGGAAAATAACATTATAAAGAAAATTGAAGTTAATAATTTGCAAGCATTCTTTTAATTTTGTTATCTTGCAGATTTTGTAATGACATTCATGAAAATAGTTTGTATAGTTAAGACATGCTCACTATAAATTCTACAAGTGAAGATTTACATCAAGATTCTTGTAAGATAAAACTAACAACGGTAAGCTTATGTTCAGTTTTAACTCAGGAAAATCGTAACCTTTTTTTCCTGTGGGATTTTTTTCAACTCCAGGATGTCACTTTAGAGCCAGTGACAGAACATTTGTTCTATTGATTTTATTCTCGCTTGACATAGATTAGCAATAATGTCTTCTGAAGAAACTCACATGTGCATCCTATTTTGTGTACCAACATGAATATGAGCTTTTATATAATGATTTATTAGTTATTGTCTTACTTACATGTGCATGTGTTTGCACGGATGATTTAATATGTACTAAGTACTTCTGTTGATATATACAGACATGATAGTTTAGCAATATTTTTGGTTATGCATGAAGAGGAAGAATGAAAAGCCAACTGTTTCATATTTCAGAATCAAACCCCAAGGATTAATTAAGTGGGCAGATCAAGCTCTTTTTCCACTTATCTCTAAGAGTTTTTAAAAATAAAAAATGGAGTCTTTATACACATATATATATTTGTAGTATTAAAAATTGTTATTTATATGTTATAAATCTATCCCTCACCACTCCAAAGTACTATATTAAACTTTAAAAGGAGTAAAAATAGCACCATGCAGTAATATTTATTTTTTTTACAAGAGTGCAAATTTCGTTAGACTATTTAGTTGAACTATTGGGCTGCAGCAGATTACTGGAATTTACATTACAAGACACTGACTCATTTTTTAATACAACATGGTACTGTAACACAGATAATTCACATGAAGTTGTCATAAAGAGTATTCTTAGTTGGGATTGAATTCCTGATTCTGTTAGTGACAATGAGAGGTTTCACATTATTTGCAGAGACATAAGGGTTTTATTTGGGGATTTAGCCCATTGCTTTTTCATCCATTAGCTATGAACATGATTTTAAAAATTCTGTTGGAGAGATGCATATGGCTCAGATAATTTTAAAAGTTGTTTACAGAAACTGGTAAATGTTAATATCTTCTGTCCATGTAACATTTTCAACTTTAACTGCAAAAAGGGAAGTTACCTCGTCACAAAGAATTTATGTTCTTTTCATACTTACCTGACACTTTTACATGAGAACAGAAATACAGAAAAAGATTAGGAAATCCTTTATGTTTCCTCAAAAAATAGGGTGAAATAATAATGAATGACTAATTTAAGTACAGATCTTTAGTCTGTTAAAAAAGTGCTTGACTTGCCAATATAGTCAAAGGAGTCAGGCAGGTGTCTTTGATGGCATTTAATGGAAGGACCTACCTTCCTAATTCATTCTTACTTACTTTAATTTTGTATCCTAGGTTTCACACTTAGGGTCAAGTGTAAAGGATTTTTATAACAGAAATTGAGTTCATTGAACTATAAACTTTTAACCACATGAAGTAATGGTTCAAGCCTTAAATGCTCTAAATGAAACATTTATGAGGTGTCATAGTGGAAGCAGTACAGTAACTGACAGTTTTCTCCTGGGAGAAATAATTGGATTCGTATGGGTATGCAGTATTTTCTTTTTATTTAATTTTTTTTTGTGCTAATAATTCATCACGGTTAAAATAGACAAAATTTGTCCTGTTTGTGTCAATGAAATTGTACACAGATTTGAATCTACTAGAGACATTTCTGTATTTTTGACAGTTTGTCACTGCTTTTCAAAAGTCTTCAAAATAGGTTAATAGTATCCTAAAAAGATATGAGTGAAGGAAGAGTCTGAATTTATTTTAAAAGCCATTAACTGTGGAGATTCATCTGGAAAAGAAAGCCACCTGCACATTTTATAGAAGGAGGATAAAGCTATTTACAAAAAGGTAATCAGAAACTCTTCAGTGAAATAAGCACTACAGAGATTTCTTCAAGTCATTAAGACAACAGTAATTTAACACCATTCAGAGTAGAAGACTGTACTGATCAAATTATTGTCTATCTAAAGTTATTTCAACTTGTACCTGTATATACTGTAGCCTTCTTAAAGATCCAGAGTTTTAACACATTGGGAGTTATTGGGAAAACACACATAGCAACAGATGTAGAAATAGCTACATTGAACAAAATGGAAAAATTAGAAAAGTATATAATCAGAAAATGAAAGAAAAGAGAAAAACGTCAGACCTCTGCTCATATTTTACTTTATTTTATGCTTCAAAGGGCACAACTTCACATTTTGTTAGGTATCTTTTTATAAATGCTGCTTCCGTGTTATAGGATAATTGGTCTCCCTTTTCACTAATGAGAATTGTTGAAGTCATTTGGCTGAAAGTGTCCACTGAACTGCAGAAAGTCTTTCTTTTCACAGGATATGTTGAATGTCCATGAAAACAAGCGCATTGATATGTGATGAAGAACAATTTACCTGATGATCTAGGTTAGATTAAAGACCTGTGTACCATTCACCTGTCATGTAGATAGAAAAAATAGGTAGATGGATAGAGCAGTAAGTCTTCTTACTAGAAGTGAACACTGCATAAAAGCAGAGTTCCATCCTGAAGTTTAGGACATGCTCATCCAAATTATCATGTGATCAGGGAATAATCACACAAAAGGCTGAAGTATTTGCTCAGCTTTCAGTGTGAAAATATTTACTATTGACTGGAAAAAGGAGGAGATATGTTAAATGATGACAGGACCATAGGAAAAGAAACCTCATGACTACATTCTAAAATTTTTTTTCTTTAACCCTTAGAATTAAATTGTATTTGATATAAAAATAGTATTTGCCCTTCACTGTGAGAAAGTTATGCCACTTTCTTTTGCTTTCAACTAGATAGCTCCACTAAGTGTTTTTCAATTAAAAAGGAAGGGGCATGTCTCACAAGAGTTCAACAATTTTTATCTCAGTGAATAATGGCTAAAAAAGAAATAATTAGATAGATTAGATCTCTTTTTTTGTAGTTTGCTCCTTGTGCATTCATTTTTCTTGGCTTATACCATAACCCTGATTCTTTATGACTTCTTGGGCAACCCCTGCCTTGTGGGCTTAAACATAGATTTTTTCACACTATGCTCTGTATACTTAGTACTTTATTTTAATTTCTCAATATTTTGCAGCGAATTTCCACTTTGTACAATTTCCTCTTCCATTCCTACTTTTTTCACTGCAAAATATGTGTGCACATGAAAGAGGTGCTTCCCAGCAGACATTCTTTGTGAAGGTGAAACAGGGGCATCCTGAATGGAAATAGAAGGAAATTTTTCTAATATGACTTGTCTTTGCCAAGGAGAAAAACTAAAAATGAGTAGGTTCTTACCTTAATGTGACCTGTTCCTTATGTTGTGTTCTTCAAATCAAATATATTGGAATCTTTAGGGTGGCTGTGGCCTTGCAATATCCCGTAGATTTATCATTATATTTTTATAGACGGAGGATAAAGCTGTTTACAAAAGGTAATCAGAAACTCTCCAGTTAAAAAAGTACTATAGAGAATTCTTCAAACCATTTAGACAAAAGTAATTTAACACAATTCATAACAGAAAGACCCTAGCAATTAAACTATTGTCTATCAAAAGCTATTTTGAACTGTAGCCTGTATGTACTGCAGCCTTCTGAAATATCTGGAGTCATAACATATTGGGAATTCAGTGCATTTTCTAGTTTTTCTATGACTGAAGATTTAGTGATTCTCCTTTATGGCATGGTATTTTATTTGAGGACTTATGTACCCCAGGGACATAAAAATCTGTTATTAAAACTCCCAGAGAAATGTTCACTTGAGGCACTTTAAGGAGGCAGAAGGGATGGTATACTAACTTCAACAAAAACTACTTCCTACCAGTCTGTTCTGTACCCTAATTTCTGGTTATTTCTTTTCTCTGGAAAAATTGAATTTTCTGTTTTTCACTACATTTCCATTTCTACTCTAATGCCAGGATACAACATGTTTTTTCTCCCAGAGTTTAGAGAAATGATAACTATAACTTCAAAGAAAGGAAACATAACATGTAACACCCAAACATTAAATTAATGCCCCGTGCTTTATCTGACAGTTGGATATAGGTCAGATGATACTTCTCTAGACTGCTGATAGGTGAGAAATTCTGTCCTTTTTCTGGACATATAGATGAAGGTACAAAAAATGATGCTTTTAAATGTCTTAGTTATATGGAAACCAGTTTTGTACATCAGCACTCCAAGTACTTTTTCTTAGTGGCTATATCGCTGGTGTTCTCAGCACTGGGGTTTGTACAAAAGGACTGAAGGGTCCTGACGAGGTCACCTTGGCCACCACTCTCTTTCTAATAAAGGTAGACTTGTAGTTTCACTGCCAAGTTCTGTGTTAAGCCTTTGTTAGAGCAACAAATGATGGCCAGATCTCTGGGTGCAGTCTTGCCCACACAAACATCCCTTGGCCCTTTCTGCCACCTCTAATGCACAATGTGGTTTGTCCTAAGATGAGAACACCAAGCGGGGATTGCCCAAAAATCTCATTGCGGTCTTGCGGTTTACTAGCTGCTTGTCTTTAAAGAAGTGCTGCTGTATCACTAAAACTTTGGAAGTTTCTTGCATGTCCTCAAAAAGGGATTCCCTTAGATACTTTTTAAAGGTTAGTTATCTATTTCAAACCTGAAAATGCAAGGACTCTTTAATCAGGGACAGGAATCTTTAGTAATTTTTTTTTTTCCCATTAGAGAATTTTTTTTCTTTTCATTTAAATGAGAGAAATCCCATCTTTACCTAAGTAATTTTTCCTCTTGACTGTTGAAAAAATTCAAAGCTAATATACTCTAAGTGTTCTCCAGGTATAATTGAATTTCCTATTATCTTCCAAAGGTGAAGAATCAAGTGTCCATGAAGTATAATATATTTGATATAGCATTATTTCTATTTGAATTGATACTTAACATTACGAAGACCTTTCCCTTGTGTAGTAAAAACCAGTGTTTGATTATAATTGCCATTCTACTGTGAATAATCACTTCATCCACTCATAAATGCAATTAGAATATTCATATTTTATTAGATATTTGATAAGTAGCACTGGCCTAATTTCATATTCCTTAGGACAAAATCACATAAATCAGACAAAAAGAGTAAATTATGCAAGTTGTATGCAAAACAGTTTAGTATAAATGTCAAAGTTCAAACATTAAGTACTATAGTCATAACCCACAATCTAGATACTACTTTTCATCAATTTTTATAGTATCCATATCAAAAAATTGCCCCAAAGAAACTTTTTTCCTGAGGAGTGTGTATAAATATAAATAAAGCAAAAGACTAAATATTTAACACCTTTTTTTTACCTTTCTGTAATGTGTTATTTAGGAACAAAAATAAAATATGGATGCAATATATAGAAAACACATTGACATATTGGCAAATGCCAATTTAAATATGACTACACTGTAGATTTCTGCAAAATGTGGGTAACTTGTGTAAAAGTTAACACTTAATACTTAAACAAAGGACTTATTTCAGAAGATATTTTTATGGATAGAAAAGATGCTGAGGGTTTTTTTTTTTTTAAACTGCAAAATTCTCTCTGCTGGGAAAACCATTTTCTGTTCAAGTCTACTTCTAAGTGATCTAAAAGCTATCACACTTCTGAGCTATCAAACTTATGAAACAGCTGACATCTACCTCTTCTGACAGTGTTGTTTCCTGAAGACCACTTCTACTTAGCTTTGCTGCTGCTCTGGGCAGATAATCTTTTTTCTTTGAAGACACAGTCCACCATCATCTTTAAACAACTTCTATTCTTCTGTTAAGGGATGCCAACTGAGATAACACTTCACATTAAATTTCATATGCAAAGAATGTTCATAAGAATGTTCCTTCTCTAAGAAAAAAGCAATCTCTGGAGTTGTTCCTGCAAAATTACTGTTGTCTGGGGAAAGATGTGTTAGATGGAATTTTGTAAGAGTTAACATTAAACTTCAGAAGTTTGATATGATTCTTCACTTCCCTTTTTGGTCATAACTGTTCCAGTCCAGAACGGCTGAGAATATTTTGTCTTCATCTTTTTCTTTAGCTAAGGAAAAAGAAATAATTATCCAAAAATAAGAATATTTTGGTTGTGGTTTAACCCCAACCCTAAAGATTCAAACTGTTGCTTATCTCATGATTCCTCATTCTGGAATGCCTGGGTGAGGCATGGAATTATACTCTGCATGAGGATAATGCAACTTCAAGCTCCAATTTTTTCTGCAGAAATTGGTTATCAATTTCTGATGACCAAGTTTATTATATAGATACAGGCTAGTCATGAACTAAATTTTTCAGTTATAGCTGATATATACTGACCTTTCCACCATTTTTGGCTTCTGCATCTGACTTTCTGCCAAAATTTTTACTCCCTTTTCTATATACAATCTTTCTGCTTTTTTCCATACTACTCTCTACTTGGTTTTGTGACATTTGTAGAATCATAGAATACCATATTCTTCATCTGTGTTCCACATATACATTTATAATGATGTTATGAGAGAGACACATACTGTTGAAGACCTGCAAAGGGTGATTTAATCCATCTAAATTAGCACTTCATCTGTTAGTAAGTTCAACATGCCCAGAATTTTTTCTGGCACTCAGACCAACAGCCAATATCTGTTCTATTAAATTTCTTCACCTCAGAAACAATTTGGCAACATCCAAACTGAATATGGAAGATGATCCTGGCACATAGCAGCTCCTGAGCTGTGCCCAAAAATTGTCAGGCAGAGTGTTAGTTGTTCCAATCCAAAACCATGCTAGGGCTTATTCCTCTTTCACCTAAAATATACATGACTAAATTATATTTCCCTAAAATGTTCCCCTCTTCTGTCAGTGTACTAACAGAGCAGATGTAAGCCGGAAAGAACAGTGTTTGTTTGCTAGCCTGGGAGGTGGCAATGTCCAGAGCTCAGTAACTTGGACGGATAGCATGTATAGCAACCTGCAATACCTTGTTCAGCAGCACGTAGATGGAGGGCAAAACAGGAGAAAAGATATTTCTCTTCAAATAAAAGGATTATCATCTATTTGGGATTAGTCCTTTAAAAGCTAATAACTAATTTCTGTTAGTTATCTGATTACTTTATCTCCCCCACAGTACCAGTATTATATCACACTGTGGTGGGTTCACCTTGGCTGGATGCCAGGGTTCCACTAAAGTCTCTCTTTCACACCCTTCCTCAGCTGCACAAGGGCAGAAAAAATATAACAAAAGGCTCAAGGTTTGAGATAGAGACAGGGAGGGATCACTGACCAGTTACCATCACGGGCAAAATGGAGTTGTCTTGGGGAAATTAGTTTAATTTCTTACTAATGAAATCAGGGTAGGATAATGAGAAATAAAACAAAATATTCAAAATATCTTCCTCTCTTCCCTCCCTTCTCCCCTTAACTTCACTCCTTATTTTCTCTACCCTCTCATCCACAGTGGTACAGAGGGATGAGGAATAGGGATTTTGGTCAGTTCATAACACATCTCTACAACTCCTTCCTACACAGATGTAGGACTCCTCACTCCTTTTCTTGCTCCAGTGTGGGGTCCCTCACACTGTAGATTGTCTTCCAATGTCAATTGTCATCCAATCGTCATCCATTAACTTCTCCAATGTGAGTCCTTCCTGTTGGCTACACTTCTTCACAAACTGTTCCAGCATGGGTCCCTTCCATGGGGTGCAGCCCTATAGGGACACAGTGCTTGACTGAGAGTCCCTCACAGGCTCCCAAGCCCTGCCAGAAAACCAGCTCCAGTGTGGGGTCCTCTCTCCATGGGGCTACAGGTTCTGTCAGGAGCCTGTTCCAGTACAGGCATCCCACAGGGTTACACATCAGGCAAAAGGTCTCTCCAGCCTGGTGTCCATCATGGGCTACAAATGGATCTCTGCTCCACCATGGACCTCCATGGGCTGCAGGGGGACAGCCTCCCTCACCATGATCTTCACCACGGGCTGCAGGGGCATATCTGCTCTTGTGCTGAAGCACCTCCTGCCCATCCTTCTTCACTGGCCTTGGTGCCTGCAGGACTGTTTCTCTCATATATTTTCACTCCTTTCTCGAGATGCAATTTCAGAATTTTTTCCATGTCCCTAAGTACTTTATCCCAGAAGTGCTAGCACCACTGCTGATGGGCTTGGCTTTGGCCAGTGTTAGGTCCATCTTGGATCCAGCTCTGTTAGCTATCTTACAGAAACCACTTCCATAGCCTCTACCAAAGCCACAGAAACCTAATACGATCCTGCAGTATCAACCTGTAGGATACCAGATGTTGATAAGTCTTTTCTGAAATCACCAACTAAAAGAAAATTTGACTAATTTGTCCCTGTCTCTGAGAAATAGTGTTGTTCTTCATACACAGAAGAGGTTGGCAAATGTCAATCTGTGATAGCTCATTTTGAGTGGCAGCAGAAGCAGATAATGGGTTATTCACGCTATCTGCTTTGCGTACTTTAAGCATGTAACTGAGATGTGATTGAGACTTGGAAATTAGTTCTTAATTCCCTATGTAGGTAATAGAGTGAAAGAGAATTAGCAGCAGAGGTGTCAGTATATTAGAATTGGATGATTAAAATTAGATGGTATGATCCTTACAATTTCAAATAAAAGTCAGTAGAAGTCACTAACTTCTAAATCCAGTGTGAAAAAAAAATGATTTTCTACAAACTTTTAAATATATGAGTCATGTTCTATTAGTCATAGTTCACTAAAAGGATGCTTTCATTGTGCAAAACAGATTTGATAGTGACCACTTATGTAAAAGAGGTGAGTAAAAGAGACATGAATTAGGAGAGGTATTAATTCGGACCAAAAATACTGATGTCTGTTGCATGTATATATTCTATGGAGAGACAGAAAACATTTTTGAGTGAGGGTAATGCAGGTGATTTTTCATTTAGTAATGCTGGCTGAAGCCCTACAGCTTTTGTGCATTTGCTTTTGCTGAAGAGGAGATCAGGGGGAACTATCTCAGCAGGAGTTCTAAGAAAGTTATCAAAGAAAAATATAATATTTAAATAAAATTAAACTTAATATATTTTATTGTATTGAAATATACAGAATTCCTTATTATATAGTCCTTATTATTAATATTCCTTTTTGTCTCCTGGAACATAATTGTGAGATAAGAAATGACAACACTTTCCTTCTCATTATAGGTTCATCACTCAAACATTTTACAAAGATATTAACTTTATCCTGGCAAAGACTAAAGTATTGTCACATGTCTTCCCAGCACTGGTAGGCAACCAAAATGTGTTTTCACTTGTTGAGTGGCTTAAATATATATTTCAGAATTAGTCCTGTAACTCAGAAATAAATTGATAGATGTTCTCAGAGTTACCCAAAAAATTAAGCTATACTTCATATCATAAAAATTCATTATCAATGGAGGAGATTTCTAGGAGGGACAAAAAGCTGCTGAATTATATTTGATTTATGAAGAAATGAAACAATAAACTTTTTTAATTTACTTTTTCATGTATCAAGAACTGTCTGTATGAAGTATAACTTCTAAAAATGTTATTTTGTTTATTACAGGTGTTTTTTCTATTTTTCTGTGTATATTCAACCACCAGTGAAAATGAGAGAATAAAAACCTTTGATTATATGCGAGGTTTAAGTAATTTCTTAAACATATTTTTTTATAAGCATTACTGAAATATTGCTACTAAAAAAATATTACTTCATATTAAGTCTATCCATGTTGTGGTGATCTTATGGAAAAGACTTTCCAAAATGTTAAATGACCTTTTAACAAGGCTGAACAATATTTTTTCATACAATCTTATTGCTATTACTGCAGTATAGGACAGAATTTCTAGGGAAACTCACACAGCCCATAATTGGCAAAGCTGTTAAGGTAGAAATGAGGCTGAAAAAGTGGCGTGCGAATGAGACAACCAAAACTCTCTATTAAGGTGTCTGCCAAAGACAGGCTTTTACACACGAAAAAGAAAGATGACCAATCCACTGGTTTAAACAGTAAACAGTGAATTACCAAGTGACTTTTCAAACAATGAAGGAGGAAACTTGAAGGAAAAAAAGTGTTCAGAGACACTGTACAGGAAGCAGCAGTCAAACCTGTTTTGACAATGCTGGAAATCACCCTGCAGTGCCCCAGCCCTCCCTAAGCAGGCCAGAGCAGACATGGGGCAGTTTGAGCAGCTGTTCTCTGGGGAGTGGGATGGCACTGCAGCAGGTAGCACTCAGGGTGATACTGCAGGAATTACACCTCGAGTGTGCAAGTGTGAGTGATTTCTCAGCAATACATCCATCACCAAAGTGATGATGCTGGCAGAAGTGCACTTAAAAACAGAGAATCCCTTATCTCCCACAGGAAGGGTGTATACAGAGTTTTTATAAATTCCTTTTACCTAACTTCATTCTTCTAACTATATTCTTTTTTCTGAGTAAGTTTGCTTGGTACAAGATGGTAAAGTTGCTGAAGCCTTAGGCAGGAAGCTCGCAGCTCCCACTAACTTATCTTGAACTGTTATGTAAAGGGAGGTCCTGGAGGTAATGTAAATTGCCTCCAGAGACAAGAAAGTCGTGATTGTGATCAGAAGCTCGACCTGCCCAGGTAAGAAACAGATAATGATCTGCCAGGAGACAGAGAAATAATTCACTAAGGAACAAAGAAGACCACAGAGCAAAACTCACCACTGGATCAAGAATCACATGTAAGGTGCATGATGAGCCTGTGAGGATCAGTAGTACAGACTGTAAGGGTATAAAAATCTAGGCATTTTGTTGTTCTCTGTCCCTCTGGGAGCACCCAGTTCAAGCTGCTCCTATTGCTGTACCACTCAATTTTTTTTTTTTATTTTTTTTAAATCAGATGTCTGAGAGTCTGCGTCGTGAAACCTGGGGCGAAAATAATTTCTTTAACAGAGGGGAGCCGACCTTCCTCCAGTGATTGAAAATATGGTGCCAAGAAAAAAAAAAAATGGAGCAAAACAAAAGTGCTTCTATTTCTAAATATCTATTGACACATTTTTATGGGTTTTTTCCCCCAATGAATGAAGAAAAAATGGCATTAACATTTTAATTTTAGAGTCAATAACTATTATTATTATTGTTCTTCTTATTATTACTACTGTTATACATAGAATAGTAAAATAACTTGGGTTGGAAAGGACCATAAGGATCATTTAGGTCCAACCCTCCTGCCATAGGCAGGTACAGCTTTAACTAGTCCAGGTTGCTCAAAATCCCACCCAATCTGGACTTGAACACTTCATGGAACTACAGATAGAAGATATCTGTAGTTCTTCCTTGACCACTGATACAGTCACTCCATCATAGAAGGCCACTATATGATCCAGGCACAAATTGCCCTGTGTAAAGCCATGTCACATGTCCCTAACTACTTCCTTGTCTTTGGAATGTTTTGACATTTCTTCTTCCGGCAATTTCTGTACCATGATCTTGCTGGGTACAGAAGGGAGGTTTACTTGTCAATAGTTCCCAGGGGTCTCCTTTTTACCCTTTTTGACATTGTGTATGATGTTTCCTTTCTTTGCTGTTACTGGTGCTTTTCTTTACTGCCACAACTTTTCAGATATGATAGACAGTGAATTAGCAACTACATCAGCTAATTCCCTCAGGACCCTGGGGTGCATCTCATCAGGTCCCCTGGACTTGTGTATGTTCAGATTCCTCAGATATTCTCAAACATCATATTCACTTATGGTGGGGGAGACTTCATTCCGACTATCCTTGCCTTGAAGTTCAGGGACTTTAGAGGTATGGGGAAACTATCATTGAAAACTGAGGCAAAAAAATTGTTGAATGCCCCAGCTTTCTCCAAGTTCATTGTCACTTGTTGTCCTGTCTTATTTACCAGGGGAGAGAATATTTTCTTTCATTTTCCATTTCTGACCAAAGTACCTTTAGAAGCCCTTATTATTCCTTGCATGTCTTGACAAATTTAGCTTTCCTAATCCCATCTTTACATATCTAGGAAATGTCCTTATATTCTCCCCAGAACATATCTCTGTGCATTTCATTCCTACACCTTAGTCTGACCTAGAGGTTCTTACTCAGCCATGTTGGTCTCCTGTTGTCCTTGTCCAGTTTCTTATACGTGGGAATTTAAAGCTTTTGTACTCCAAGTATAATGTTCTTAAAGACCTGCCAGCTCTATTCAGCTCATATTATGGTGAGCAGATGAAACGAGATATACTGTTAAAATAACACAAGCATAAGATGACAGGATTGTTCTATTTTCTTTCAAGGTTAAAATTTGTTACATACACATCCTGTTCTTTGTTCGGAATTCCATAGGTTTTTTTAATTTTTTTTTTTTTTTTTAAACAGAGGATGACATAGGGATTAAGCCTTTCACTTGCCTTTAAATCCAGTAATAATACCAATAAATCCCCTTAGATAGCTTTGGAAATTTAGCACCTAACCTTATGTCATTAAAAACTGAGCTGTGAAATAGCTAGCATCTGTATTCAGTCAAATACTCGTATTTTACAGGTTTATGGTATTACAAGATATATATCCAAAATCCTCAAATTGCTCTAAGCTTGTCATTTCTCCTCTCAAAGTACAAAGGAGTGGATTTGAAGGAAACAGAAGTGCAAGATTTTTCTTCATTTACTGAACAAGCCTGATCTTATGACATCTGTCACTCCAAAACCTAAAGTATGCTATTAAAGTATGCTCTTAGAAGCAAGCAAGCAAGCTAGCAAGCAAAATAAATTTTATAGTAAGGCTCTTGATATAAACTAGCTGATGCTAGTGATGAAAAAATTGTACTTACAGACTTTTGGTAGGCATTGCCTAGTAACTAAGGAATGTTTGATGTAACTGCTAAGATTTTGAGCCTCTGAATATAAAGAAAATGTATTTATTAATATATATAATTTTATTATGTCTTTTATATATAAATATATTAATAAAATATATAATATACATATCTATTTATATATTTATTATCAACACTTATTAATGTTCTGTATTTTAAAACTAATATTTTAATTGCATTCCATTATTTGGGCATAAAAACCATCTTTTACAATAAGATAAAAATTTGCATATATAAATTTGGAATTGGGCCATATATGCTTCATGTGGATTTGCCATTTCAGCCTCATAATCCAGGCACCAGCATCAGCAACAGCTCTTCCATAATTTAGGAAAAATATTATAAGGCTAAAATATACTATTCCTAAATACATACAATAGCACAGATGGATTTTCTCTGCTAAAATATTCTGCTATCTTAATTTGAGAGACTTGAAATATGGAGAATGCTGAATTAAAATGAGCTGAGTGCATTCTGCATGTGACACCTCTACAGATACGGAAATAACTAATTATTTGTGTGAGAGAATTAATCATGCTTGACAGAAACAACCAATAGCAATAAATTTAATTTCCAAATTAATCTATTAAATGAGGCTAATATCGCCTACCTTAGGAACGAAGCAAAATATTTAATATGTTTGGCTTAGGGTTTATCACTAGTAAGTCTAGTCTAAAATAACTTCCACACTTGAAAACCTGAAGAATAATTGTAGAAAATCTTGGCACGTGACCTTACTAAAACATTTAAAATATGAAAGCTATTGTGGCAATTCATCACACTATTTTCACAGGAAAATTTGATTTTCCAGATTTTATTTCTACAAAATTCACTTCTATATTTTGTCATTGTAAATGAACAATTAACGTGGTAACGTTTATATTTACTACATTGTGTATTAATGAAATTAAAATGTTTTCTCACAAGATTCCATTTGCACTGCTACAGTTTGGGATTTAAGTGCCTTCATCTGTTGAAGGAAACACACTACTAACTCAACCCCCCATTTTTATCTTTAATTTATGGTTCTTTTACTCTATTTAAATACTTTTGATATATTCTAAATGCCTTGCTTGTCTCTCTAGAATGTAGTAGCTGGGGATTGCTTACTACTTTGGCATCAGTTTAACCCATTGGCCTAATCATGAAGATGCAGAGAGCAATGTTTGTGTAAATATTTAGGGTTTGACTGAACCTAATGGACTGCAGGACCTGTATGTGCTCTACCACACACATCAGCCCATGGATTAACAAATAGCAGTGGCTTCACTGGTAGCACATTACATTTGAACACCCCTGACATAAGGGTGAGCAACAGAAATGCTCTGATCTTGCTCTTGCTTGCTGCCTGGTCAGCTCTCACCACTGCCTAGGGCACATCCACAAGCATGAGCCCCATCAGTGTGGCTGGCACCTCTGGTCTGTCCCTCCCTCAGACCCAGCCCTCAGACTCCTGCTTTCTGGACTGTGCAGCTCTGGCTTCCCAGATAACTCAGACACCTCAGTTTCAGGACAGTTATTACTCTCTTGTACATCTATGCCAGCTAACAGGTGGCACCAGTTCATGCATATGGTGAAGCACGGAGACAGTTGCTTATTTAGTGATGTTAGGGAGAGACCAAGTTCAAACACAGGAAGAATAATTTGTTCTCAGGAAAGTTCTTTAAATGGCTCACAATTCTACTTGTTCTCTATGTGACCAGAACCATAAATATAGCCAGGCATGTCAACTGCTAGAGGGATTTCACTGTAGATACAAGTGTCTCAGTAGAAATCCTCTTGGCCACTCTATTTTCTCCTCAGACTTGGTTATGACATGCTCTTCCATCAACACTGCTCCAGGTGGTGAAATTTGAGCATTTTCCCTGAGCTGGTCAGCAACAGCCTGGCTTGTATGCAAAGCTACTAGAGGGTCCAGGGCTGTAGAGTCCTAGCTTGCGGCAATATGCAATTTCATCACACTTCATTCTTTCAAAATCTTCTCTCACTTACAGAGCATGTTTTCATTTAACAGCTATGCACCATGCTGCCTCTAACAATATTATCTTCACCTGTCATATCCTTTTCCCTCCCCTTTCTGTTTCACTTGCTGCCTGTTAGAATGATATGTCTCCCTGGCAGAATGGGTAGCAGAAGAGGTTAACTGCAGACTGGGCACTTGAATTCATGCTCTGCCTGCACTGCAAAATTGATGGGGAAAATTGCAGTAAAGTTGACTGCACAAATAATCCATTTCTATTTATTGCATACCTGAAATCATGCAACTTTTCATATTTTGTGCCTTAATTTTTAGTGGGCTTGTCAAAGAAGAGGTTTTTGGTGCTGGTGGTTTTCTTTTCCCTAACTGCTCTGTTCTTCAGTCAACATAACAGATCTCTGCTTGGGGGTTAGTGGGTTACTCCTCCCAAGAATCAGAAAGATCACTTCTGAATACACATTCTCAATAAAAGCACGCTTTGCCCCCTTCCAGTAGCAGCTGAAGTATATTCAAGCCATCTTCCTAAACAAAAGCACAGTTAAATCTTAGCTGTCCCCTAGTGGATTGGCATTTCCAATGGAGATGTGTCTTCAAAAGTACCATACAAAAAATTTCACTTTAGGGGGCTTGAACAGACTTGATGCTTTCCAGAGATCACTCTTCTCATCACAACTAGTAGAGATCATACTACTTTAGATACAGCAAGGCTCCATAGGAATAAAATATGATCAAAGACTTTTTTTTTCCCTAGCTTTTATAGTTTCTTTCTGTGGCAAATAAGGAGTAAAAGTAAACTGAACATTTGGTTTGCCTGAGGCAAGCTTATGAACATAGCTCCACTTTTTTGCAGCTTATATTGTCTTCTGTTTGGATTTGATAGCTCTTCAAAATAAGCCTGGGCTCCCTTCTCTAGTGAAACTGTCAGGTTCTGTAGTGATCCCCTCTGAAGCAATTCTTTTCAACAAAATGACACAGCACAATTGCACAAAACTGAATGTTCTTGGAAAAAGAAAGAAAAGTAGTCAACTCAAACATAGAAAAAATGTATTTTGCATACAATCTGTTAACCTTTAGCCTCTAATACCTAAATTGCAGGAAAAAAATCATATTCTCTCATATTAATTATCATATTATTGTGCATTCTAAGATATTTCTATTTGTTACAGTCTAGAAGAAAAGATTGTCAGTTTCGGTTTTTTGCACCAAATAATTCATGCTAAATATTTTAAGTGTATAGTAAATCCTCAACCTTGTATGGAATACAAAATAAGGTACAACCTGGCTATATTTTCAAGATAATTTCAAGGCAAATTGAGCTAGGAATGACATTTTCATTAACTGAGACTGCTGAAGGACTGGGACATTGATCACAAGGGTTACTTTTTTTGCTTCATTTTAGTGCAATATTTTGCAAGGTGAAGAGTCATGGAAGGGTGTTCACTTTTATAGAAGAAAATATGAGGGAAAACTAGCTGAGAGAGAAAAGGAGTAAAGGAACATCTTGTGTGAGCTTTCCGTTGCATTATTAAAATACTGAATTTATGGATACATACTCACAGACATAGATGTATTTATAGTGTAAGGTCTGCTATTACAGAGCTTTATGGACTTCACTGTCTTAGTGACTATTTAATTAAAATTACATCAATAAGTACATAGAAATAGGATAAAATGAAAAAAATCCAGAGAGACCTTACCTATTAAAAATACACCCCATCCTTTGCTTCAAGGTAATCTTATTTTACAAATCCATAAAAAACCAAAAAATCAGTACCAACTCAGACCCTGCCTGCCTCTGGTGGACCTGCCTTCCTCAAAAACATTCACTGGCCCTTTAGAAGTCATGGATAGCCCCCTGATAGTCCACAATCCCAAGACTGCCAATGACTACACACAGGTATGAAACGCAATAGCACATCCTTTCACACCAGGCTCTAACATGGCTAATACAGTAAGTCTCCTCTATTCTCAGCCTTTCTTGCTGCATGTGTCACTGCCTTTCCCTGAAAGACTAATGACTTCCACACAACAAATGAAAAAATATTGGAGTTGTACAGTTCCATAAGCATTTCTAAAGATGTGACATACATATGTATACATATATACATATATAGTTTTTGGATGTCAACATCTCTATGCATATATAAATAATATTAACCTACAATTTCTATGGCCACTCTTTGCAATTTAAGATTAGTAATAATAATATCTATTATAATTGTTTTTTTGACAAGGTAAGCATTTCATTATGAAATGAAGATAAAATCCTGATCAGAAATATGTAGCCATGGAAAAGAATTCTAACAATGGTAAAAAGATTTTTGTGTTTAAACACTAGATTTCCAAAGTCACTAAACATTTATTTCAAAATTCATTAAATATTTACTTAATAAGAGTATTCTTATTTAGTTTTTTCCAGTTATTTTATAAAATTTGAAATATTTGAGAAAATAATACCTAGTTTTTATGTGATAGTCTGTTTATGTGCATTTCCAGTTTACTGCAGATGCAAAGAATTTGTATAGATCAACTAACAAGTATCCTGAGAAAAACATATCTATATTTTAGGGAAAATAAATAACTAAACAAACAAGCATAAATACAAAAAATACAAATAAGCATCATCATGAATTTTTTTCATATAAAAAATACAACTAAGGATCAACCCTAAAGAAACAAGAGACAAAAAAAAAAAATCAGGCTGATATAAATCCAGAAAGAGAAGCCCTCCCCTGTTTTGAAACATTTACAAAATACCAAAAGTAACATATGGAAGTAAGCTTGTTGCAGATTGTATAAATATTTTAGAAATATCTTAAACAAACATTAAATTACTTGATATGGTCAAGAGCTTAATAGACATGAAATACCAAAATTAATATTAAATGTGAAAGCTTGTGAAATTTTAATTCACTGTTTTAGTATCCCACTTTTACATTAAAATTCAGTGTTTACTTAATTGACTATATTTTTTCAGATCCAAACACAATCAGACCAAATGAAAGGGTAGCATGGACTTAAATTGAACCATTCATTATTTTCTTTTTATCCCACTGATTAAGGTTTAACCTAATTTTATATCATTTTTTCCAGTCCAAATTGTCCATAGAAATTGCTCTAAAAAATAAATTGCAAATTTTATTCTGAATTTTTCTGTCTGTCATCACCATGTGACTAGAATCTATCAACATATATTAACAGCACTCATGCATTGTCTTGCAATAGCATTATTCCCATTTTTACAGAATGGCAAATGAGCTGCAGAAAGATTAAATTAGTGAGTTTCCACTCACTAATTTGGGTGAGATTTGATAGAAGAAGAACATTATTTTTTCAGCACATTTGTGATTAATAGTGAATGCATCAGTGCTGTGGCTTTCAGCAGTTTCAGCAGGGATTGATACGAATTCAGACCTGAAAGACTCTTCCAGAAAAAAAAGATCATTATGCTAGGTAAAATCAATTAAGAAATGTCTGGAGTGGCTTCCTACATATCTGGGCAGAGGAAGAGAGAGTACAAATCAGTAAGGCAGCAAAATATTACTCATGACAACTTAGAGACATACACAACTTCTCCGCTCTACCTGTTTCAATGTTTGACCGTCCTTTCATCGGTTTTTTTTGGTTTTTTTTTTTTTTTAATGTGGGTGGAATCTTTTATATTTCAATATATGCTCCTTGTTTCTCACCCTGTTGCAGGGCACCACTGAGCTTGGCTCTGCCTTCCTTAAATTCTCTATCTGACTTCTTTTCAATTCAGCTGCTCCCTTTGTAGCACGGACAAGATGTGGGTGTATGGTTCTCAACTTCTTTCATTTTTGCTTAAAAAAACAGGTCTGGCATCTTGCTCAATTTTGCATTTCCTACAATCCCTGTGGACAGAGAAATAAACTGTTAAAATATGAGTGATTACTAATATATTGATTATTTTCAGCAATTTTTCAATGTTGCAAGTGGATTTTGAACATGTTAGAAATTGTCCTGAATTTTAACAGTAGATGATAGATAACATCTATCATTCGTGTGCATAGTCACACAGTGACATTATTAGCTCTTAAGAGGTAATTGTGGTCTGAGTGTTATATATGGAGAGGTCTTGCATATAGACGTCTATAATTTAATAAAATTTTCAGGTTAAAAAAAAAAAAACCAAAAAAACCCTCCCCTTCCCCCACCTGCCATGAATACTACTTTAATCTATATAAATTACTTATTTTTAATATAGTGTCAGTCTAGACATGGGGCCATTACTATGATATTGCTGCTTAACAAGTAAAACTTTAATATTTTTAGTTCCATTTGTCAAAGTGAAGATGAATTTTTCCTGCCAAAAGGCATTTTGTGCCTTTTGGGACTTTAGTATCTGTGAAGATCTGATTTATATTAGAGAAACTTTGAAGCTGCACAGCTGAAATGTTTTTTTTCTTTTCGTGTATGACTCTCAAAGTATCTCCTTTAAACAGGCCTGAGGCATGGGTGTGGGTGTATTCCTCTGTGATCTGAGATTTCTCTTCCACTTGCTATGTCTGAAAGCTTTGATGCACTGTCTATCGGGAAATCCTGAGACTAAGCAAACCGCATTCTGGGATGATGATTTTTCTAGTGTGTGTTTGATTAATAGGAGTTTAAATAACTTTAAAAATGACAGAAAGGTGGTATTTCCAGAAATATAATAAAGAAATTCTTACTCAGGTAATCATTAAAATTTTCAAGACTCTTTGAAAAGGTTTTGCATTTCTTATAATGCTATGAAGAAGAGGAAAACCAATATCATCTGAAAATCCATCAAAATATCTTTTTTCTTAATAAATATGAGCCGCACAATTACAGGAACAGAAATTGAGAAAATTGTATGCAAACATTTACTTGCAATTCCGTTTGTAAATCAGCATGAATAATTAATTTCCAGCATGAGTCAGAGACAAGTGATCATGGAATCATGGAATCATAGAATGGCTTGGAAGGGACCTTAAAGTTCTTCTACTCCTAACCCCTCTGCCATGGTCAGGGACATGTTTCACTAAATCAATTTGCTCAAAGCCTCATCCAACTCAAACTATGCTGTCAGGGATGGAACACCCACACCATCTCTGAGTGAACTCTTCCAATGACTCACCAGCCTTATTATACATTCTTCCTTATGTCCAATATAACTAGCTTTTAATTTAAAACCATTGCCCCTTGTCCTGTCACTACAGGCCCTGGTAAAAAGTAACATCAGGATTTTAGAGACAGAAATCTTGTTTACTCTGCACCTTTCTTTGAGACACCAGCACTGTCACAATATCAATATGACAGGTAATGCCTTTATTTACTCTCACGATGTTATGGTGTATTCTGTAAGAGAAAGAATGAGAAGGTGAGGTGTAACTCCTGCCTGTCCAGGGGAACCTGATGAACTACAGATATTCTAGTATGCTTGGGGCAAAAGTGTTTCCTGGGGCAGTAAAGAAGAAACGGTGATAGTTTAGCATAGAACAAACAGTTTACCCATCATGCACAGACTGACATCAGATAGGAGGAAGGGAGCACACAACTGGGCTTTGGACAAGAACTCACAATAAACAGAAAGAAGATGGTTTCAGAGGAAACACATGGAATTGTGCAGAATTTGTTTTCAATTAAGGGTTGGAGTTTTTAAAATTTTTATTTTGTTTTGTTGTTACTTTGAGATTTGCTCATTTTGTTTTAAAGCCTTTTTGATAATCTTGGAGTACTTCTCTAAGAGAGAATCTGAACAGAGAGTACTGTTTCAAAGGTCCATGTCAATAAGGATCCCGCTGAAATCACTCAAGGCAAATCACTAGACAGTGTTACTATTCTGGCAGATATGAATCTGGCCTCCTACAAAGGTTCAGAAAAAGATGAGGATTATTCCCAGAAACAACTTTGCTTATGTGGAGATTGGTCAACCATCTAAATGGAGTCTATCATGGATTTCAGACTTATGCAGCAGAAAAAAAATCAACCTAAATTTCATTTATCTGAGGTTAATAGGCAGAAGAAGAGGTCACTCAGGATAAAAAGTAAAAATCTCTGACCTGCTGTAAGGTCAGATGAGATGACCAAATTCTGATGGCAGTGGAAAGGTCTGGATAACCTTTCATGAATTTGCAGTACATTTTCCTTGGAATAAAGATAAACGTTTGTTCAGAGCACTTCATGCATCATTTTACTGCAAAAGAAAAAAGGCACCCAGAATAAAAGTTCATGAGGCAGTATTGTCAGACATAGTAGTAAAATCCTCTGCAGGAGTATATAATCCATCCCAGAAGTCATATGTTCTTGTCAAAGTACAATTATAATGTTTAATCCTTCTTTTGTCTCCTTAGTGAGTGTCACTCCTGTGGAAATATATGTCCAGCAATGTCAAAGTCATCACAGTAGTCTATGTAGGGAACATTTATCTTTTTGGATGTTCAGTGAACTACTGCAGTATTAAATCCACATTTATATGTAGGGCTATGCCCAGGAACTCACGGGGCCTGTATTCAGTTTTTGCTCCATATTAACAGAGAATGTGCTTCTCTACAGAGATAACGGTTCTGAAGGACAAAGGTAATAAAATGTAAATTTAAGAAAATTTATGTGGCAGCAGATGAAGGGAGATGAGGACAGACCTGCAAGCAATTCTACAACTGAAGTTGCACTGGTTTCACTATTTTTTACTTTGAAAATATGATCTATTTTTAAGCTATTTGCCTGTGGAGCTCCTTGCAAGCACTTACTAAGAACAATACATACAGAAGGGACAGAAAAACTCACAAAATTAACAACATAATAACTGAAGATCAAGTATTCATGTTGAGAAGTGTGTTACTCTGGCAATTGCCGTGTTTCAACACAACTTTCAAAAGACATGTAGACACCCTTCAGTGTAAGTTCCTCAATTTACTTTTCTCTGACTGATACAGAGTTAAAGTATTCCTATCTGACACTAGCAAATTTTTCAGTTTTTGAGTGTTCTGTTCCTGAGTTCATTAATCTTCAGAAAATATGTGAAACACATTCAACATCTAACCTCGGGATGTTAGAGAATAAAAAAACAACAGCCCCACCCTACCCCCAAATTATTAGAAATTAAATTTGTCTTAATAATTAGGAATTCAGAAACTCTGAAATTTGCATAGCTGTTGTCAAGTTAATCAAACTATTGTGTGTTATGTATATGTGAGCCCAAAAGATTGAATGTGTGCCATCATGAAAATACTGCCAGGTATTAAGTAGCTGCTGAACAAGGTATTTTAATTATATTATATATTTGAGTTAAAGGGCTTCCAAGATAATTTAGATTAATATAGTACTGTAAATGTGTGGTCTTTTTCATATGAGATGCTAATCCATCAGTTTATTTACCAAACAAATGACCAAGACAAAAAATTTGTCATTAGATGAAGCCTTGTATCATAGAAATAAATTAAATTATTTTCCCAGAAATGCAAGAATTTATGCTTGTGGATGGCCTCAGAATATTTTCCAATATATTTTATTCATTTTTTTTCTGGGAATAAATACAACAAAACTGAAGATTTTCTTTTAAAAATTCTTATGACACAAACATTGACTGTAATTTGATGGAATTTGTGTGAGAAATAGAGAGAGGCCATCCTTTTTAAAATACTTATGACTTTCTGATGCTAGATTTTATATTGTTGCTTATTAGGTGTCATGACAAATTAATCAGGACAGTTTTATGACCATACTTATCACATGGTGTGTGTTAGTGCATGGTCTTCATCAAAAGTGACACAAGTAGCCATGTGAGTCTACCTTGGAAGTATCTCTACAGCTGTTCAAGTTTCAGACAGAAACTTGGAATGAGTATCATCCATATTGTTATCTATATATGTGTATAAAGAGTTCTATACAAAACAAGCAAACAAAAAAAATCTATAAAAATTACATTTAAATATTTTCTAAATCTATAAAATAAAAGTAGGTCTCATCTCACCAAGATTTAGCTACGGAAAAATATTTATGAAATCTGAAATACTTGTCATTGATTGAAAGCATAGGTGAATCTAAGCAGGTTTTTTTCTCACCTACATTCCTCTTAGAAAATTATTTATATGACCTACATTAGAATTCTTCAAACAAATTCCTTCTTTTTTTTTTTTTAACATTTTGCTCTTAAATGTTGTTTCAGTAATGTTAGCAAGCCAAAAATAATCTGAAATAATATTTGTTCTGACCTTTTAGGCTTTTCAGAGAGTGGTTATGTGACCAATACTTCAAGGTCTTAGTGAAGAAATAGTTGGAAGAGGCTCCTGTATTATGTTACACAAAATTTTCATGGCTGTGGTCTTGTGAGCCTCCCTGATATTACAGAAATGGGAAGAATGCCTGAGACTATTGCATTAACATTATAGAAGTTCTGCACCTGCTTTTCAGACAGCTTCATATGACAATTTCATCTGTCTATTAAGGATGAGTAGCCATGCTTTAAATCCTCCCTTGCTGGTTGTCATCATTCTCCAAGTGAAAAATCAAACATTGGTAACAATTGTCCAAACTGAAATTCCAAAGAGGGACAAAGCTATCAAACTGAAAACCTTTAGTTTCCAATCAGTGTCTTCTTCTTGAGTAAAACAGAATACCATGATTCTTCAGAACCTATGTGGATCTCATTAATCTAAGTTTTTTAGGTTTTCACTTGCAAATGCTAAACATAATTATTTCCTTCTTCTTTCTTCCCAAATTCAGTTTAGTTCCTTACATGACTGTCTCTACCAAAGCAGATTTTCCCCATGATGAAGTCTGACTTTTTATGCAATAAGAAAAAGGCACTGTTTTCATCCCTTCTGTAACAAAAATGTACAAGATCTTGTTATGGAAATGTAATGATACAACATTTTAATTTTATTTTTAGGTATATATCTACTATTTTAAATACTCCATTCTCATTTAATACACTTCGTTGCTATGGAGAACTTTTCATCAGGAACAGCTGCCCTCTAAGTGGAGCAGATGAGCCACTTACTACTTGGAAGAGGAAGTAATATCAAGAAATCAGAGAAGAATGAGTTTTCAAATCACTGCATGGAAATTTCCAGTTGTCATTACCTTACTGTATGAGCACTTCTAGAGACTAATCTTATGACTGTCAGTTTTCATTACTGTAAATGACTGAAATCAGAAGCCACTCTGAGTCAAGAGATCTGCTGTCACTTTTAACAAATTTAATTATTAAAGATTGCTACTATATTGTTTTTGAATTTGAACCTTAAGATAAAAGTTGGCATTTATGCAGTATTCATCTCACTAAAGTTTAGTTGTATGCATGTCACTTCTGTTTCTGAAACATTAGGCTCCCCTTATGAACAGTAAAGAGAAAGGGAAAAATCTAGTATTATTCATCTTTCCCTAACTATCTAAATCAGTTCACCTGTCAACCTCAGACAGCCTTGAGACATGGCTAGAGGCTATGAAATATTCTTATTACTTTTTTATTTTCAGCCTAAGGAAGTAGTTTGCTTAGAAGAATAGGTTCCCTCCATAAATGAAACATCAATGAACTAAAATATGGCTGAAGAGTGTTAAAGTGAAACGCTATAGAAAGCAACAGGAAAGAAAGGGAGGGTTATTGTGGAACATGGCATTTCAGGGAAGAATACAAGTACAAGGAATTTGAATACAGTAACTTTTCCTTCAGTGGTTAAAAACCAAAATTAATTAATTTGTTTATTCTGTATTTTAAATAATCACATTTCATGCTAGCTCACTGTCACTCCTATGCTCCCATAATGATTTCTCCACAGTGTGTACACAACACAACCTTGAAAAGGAGACTCAGTCTTAAAATAACTCTGTGCAGAAAGAATTTTTGTTTTCTTATATCTCCTGTGTTTTCCAAATCAATTTCCAGTAACTGTTCTGCTACTAAGGCTTCTGTTTTATCCACCAGACTCACTCTCAGACCGAAAATGTAAGACATTTGACTTTTTCTCTATTGTAGTAGCACCAGATATATCCCTGCCTGACATTTTATTATTCATTTTAAGAAACTGGTCTTGAAGTTTTGAAAATACAAGCTCATCTTTATGGTCTTATGAGTTTTTATGCAAGCATATTTATTGAAAAGATTATGATCAAACTTATCATATCCAGCTCATTTTCATGCACAAAATAAGTAGTGAGCTTGTCTTACTCAATTTACATTTTTCTTTTCTTAGTTCAAGGCAACTGACTGAAATGAGATTAAAATTCCATATATTGTGTATTTCATGCATCAGAAGCCTGTTCAATATTCATTATTAACTTTGATAGCAAAGGTTGTCATACCACAATATTTGTCTTGTATTAGGGTTTAAAAGCCTTCAGCCATTTATCTTACATTGTTGGCATATTTTTAATAATTTCTGCTTAAATTAAACAAAATTCTTTCTGCTTTTTGATACAATGGTTTATGAAACCATTGTGGCCATTACAGCATCTGTCATTTGAAATCAACATGCACTTGGTCTACTAATGAAAATTTACTTTTTCCTTTGAAATGGTAATTGTTATTGAAAGGATTAATGTCATTAAATGGATACATAGGTTTTACCACATTTCAGAAAGTAAAGCACAAAAGTGAAAGATGGTGTATTTGAAGCTATGCAATATTTTCTAATGTTTATCATACCAACTTGAACCAGGCAGTATCCTCATAGTGCTACTGGACAATTTCACACAATTGAAAAAAGGAAAAACAGTAACATAGATATAAATACTTACAATATAACATAGACATAAATACAAAATATGACTTCATAATTTACACTATGCTAAGTAAATCTCAGGAAATGAATATACAAATCACCTTTTCCTCCAGTTTTTGTTGACATTTCCTTAGTGTCTCATAGGTCATATGAAGGAGTATCCATTGGTCTTGGCATTCATCAGCCATTTGTAGCAGAATGAGAAAATAATATTTTCATAAAAGACTTTTTAATGGCCTAGTTATGTGTTAGTGAGAAGCAGTTATGTAATATGACCACTTTTAATCAAAGTGAAGTGAAATGTATTAAAGATATTGCATATGCACCTCAATGTAAATATTTGCCACCCATCAAAACCAACTCAAAAAATCTATTCTGTTGAAAAAAAAGTAAATATGTGTTTAAAGTAAAAGAAATCCACTTGTTAAGAGATATTATGAAACAAAGAAAACAGAAGAGACAAATATAAATCCTTAATGAAAATGACCAAAATAAATTTTGAGAAAATACTTGCTGAAACTTTATTAACAGAAACAAATTTCTCAGATTCAGAAAAATGATAATAGAATTTACCAGGTTCCCAGATGATCATGATATTAAAAAACATGCAAGAAATGTGAAAAAACTCCAGATTTGTAGAAAATGGAACTATTTCAGTAATTAATATTTCTTATGGAGGAGTTATGGAAATTTGCCACATTGACTTCATTTACTGAGATGAAGATTTCATGCAAGACAAATGTCATCAGAATATACCAAGTGTTATTCAGCAAAGTAAAATACTCAGATTTCCAGAAGTAAATTCACCCCAGTGTTAAAGGAAGCCTGATACAAAGCTGTTAAATACTAAGACTGGCTTTAATTTACCTTTGGGAATGGCATGTGAAAAGTAATACATGAGTTAATAAAAAGATTGGGGGGTAAATGAATATATGCACACAACTAGGTCTGAGTTTTACATAACTGTGGCCGTTAAAAACTGTGGTAAATAATAAAATTATTATCTTAAAAATATCTGGGAAAGTCAACATATTTTATTTTAAAGGAACTCACACAGGAAAAATAAATTAGAAATCTTTGAAAGACTATTTTTAATAAAGTGCACCTTGATTTCCAAAATTTTTAAGATGACATTGTAAAACTTATTAAGGAACATAAGCCGTCATGGGATGAAACCAAGATCACAACAGGGATAAAAAGAAAATGGGTGAATGATTACATTTGAAACCGATAAAAAATTATGCTTTACCGTAAAACCAAATCCTGAATTGAGAGTTCAAATAAATTGGTAAAAAACCAGATAAAATTAAAGGTCAATATATATAATTGTGTGTGGAAAATGGTCTTAATTAAAAACAAATGCAAACATTTACAAATTAGCTATTCTTAGGGAAGAGATCTTGTATTCTTTATAAATAAATCTGTAATAATATCATGATAATGTGAAGCTATGTGAGAGGTAAATATCTCACAACTTCCTACTAAAATAAAGGAGAGAAAAGTAAACATACTGACGCCACCAAACCTCCAGGACACACTTAAATTTTGAATACAAGATACATTTCAGGAGCTATGATATCTAACATGATACTGTAAAACATCCTTAAAAAAAAGTAGTAAAAGGATGACAAAGATAATTGAAGCTACAAAGTATTGTATAAGGAAAAGAAAATAAGTCCCTTTAGGTAGAAAAAAGATGCCAGGGATGAAAGATAGTGAATTATGTAAAATAATGAGTCAAGTAAAATGATAAGAGATTGAGAGAACAAGGAAAGATCAGTCATTCTTTCTTTGTTAAAACACAGAAATTCTTTCTTTTTAAGAGCACAAAAATTTGTTTTGCCCACTGAAGTTTTCAGGCAGTGTAAGAAAGTAGGTGACAGTAAAACCCATAATTTTTTCTAAAGGTCCTGGCAATGGCCACTACTCAAAGATAAAATTAGAAATTAAATGCATCTTTCATGAGAAATAGTGCAGCCATTTCTATGTTCTTTCAGGAAAGTTTTCTTGTTCTTTTTTGAAACATTCAAAATAACTGAAAGTCTGTGATGGTGTGTTTCCAACTGATTTCCATCACAAAACCTATGTTTTTCTTTCTGATACAACAGAAAGTTACTTTATTTTACCAATAATAGATGCAGCAGAAGCCCTTGGATATTTAGTCTAAACTGTTTGCTCAACACAGGCCTGAGCTGCTTAGTAAAAGTCTAGATATCTTTCTGCCATTATACTGAGCAATCCCGAGATATTTAATCAATCACTATTGTGTTTATGTTATACAACAATGGGATTTATCAAACTCTTCAACAGCTGTTTCAGGAAGTCTGAGCTTTGTATTTGTACTAGTAATTTATCCCCCAAATCTATCTTGGTGTAATGGTACCACACATCAGATGAAGACATCTGTCAGGCTCTGGAGAGCTGGAGAACTTTGCCTGTGGTCAGACAGCCTCTCTGTTATGTCTGCTTCTTTGATGATCTTGACTTGCAATGTCACACCACCAAAAAAAAAAAAAAAAAAATAGAGACAGAAGAAGAAAACACCAATTTTGTCCTCTTTAGTGTTCTGAATTAAAGTAATTGGCTATAGTCTAAAATCAACACCAATAAAACCCACGAGTGATTTACATAGGTAGGTAGAAAATATAAAAGGCAGCAAAAAAAAAAAAAATCAAACCAAACCATAGAGCTGCTTAATACTTTGTCTCACTGTGGGTCACAGTCATCCATTATAGACAAGAGCCATCATAGATTTTGATACAAAGAAGTTAATAATTTCCATTTTGATGTATCTTTTTTTTTTTTTTTTACATGCTAGCCAGGTTTTATAGTTCAAATTATCTTTCTTTGCTTTAGAGATTTACCAGTTTTCTCATCCTAGTAGTGTTGGTCAGAAAATGCATGAAATCATACTCAGTACAATACATTCTTCTCTTCTATTAATTCGGATAAAGTCAAGGAAATTTATTTCCAGTGCTTCACAGATACCATCTTTGTGTTCAGAAATCTATCCACAGTTTTATTTCTTTGGACCTTTAAAATTCTGGAAATTCCTTTAGATTTATAGTGGGAGCACTTGTACTTGCTCTTAAGCTGCCTTTTTTATCCTGTGCTTATCCATTAATGAAATTGTCAGGCTACTTAATACTATATGAACTTTAAAATTCACATTTATGGTGAAAACATAGTGGGGGGATTTTATGTCATTTGCTAAGAATAGATTTATACAATACGTATTAGTTATACATGAGCTTTCTTTGATGAAGTGCAGGTCTGTGGGACTGTGTTAAAGTGAATTAAAAGTTAAATATCTGGGTTTATGTTCATCAATTTGCTTTGAGTAATTCAATGGAGGTAAAGCAAGAATATAACTGTCCAGACAGGTGTCAATATAAGCACCTGATCCTACAACTGCCCAGGATCAGGAATCTAAGCTACAAAAGCAGGGTACAAGGCCAATCAGCATACAAGCAATTAGAACTACCTAAATTAGCTGAGAGGAAGTACTGAAAATGGGAAGACCTAGGATTACATTTCATTGACGGTTATTTTGCCTAATATCTTTTTAATGTTAAAGGATCATAAACTACAAAACGTAATATATGAAACATTTTACGCAGAGCTAAACCCCAGAAATTTTGTATGATGGATGCCCAGATTAATAGATTAGAAAGTCATATTCCTTCTCACACTGGTGCTCATGCTCTCTTTCTCTGGCTCAATGAACCTTTCATTCTTTGCTGCCTAATGACACATTTGCAGCAATGTCGAGATTGTGTTCTGTGAAATCCCCTCATCATAGTTTGGGCACCAGCTGCCAGGTTGATGAGTACAGCAAATGTAAATGTTAAACATGAGGCTACATGAGGCCACAGAGAGAGTATAGCGTCATGAGCTCACAAAGTAACACTTTTTTCAGTCCTTGAGACAAAGGAAATTGTGGATCAAGATATAAAAGTGATTTCTTTCTGCATTTTTTCCAACGGAAATTACATGTCATTGTAAAAAGAGGACAAGAGAAATTTGTGGATATTCTTAGATATCTGCTATAATATTAAGACTCTTCATTTATGTTTGCAATTTAGAAAGAATGGCATCAGCTTTAAGTACCTCCTATTGTTAAAATTTACTTTTTGAGGTTGCAGAGTCCTCTCAGGACAGCTGGGGGCCTGGCCAAAATGTGGTAGCATGGTTAAAGTGATCTGATCTAGAAATAATGTATGGATAATGTCCTTTGGAGTTTATTAATCAATTTTCCAGTTAACTTCTAAGCACTCTTGTTAAAGGTAGTTCCATAATAGTTCTTCTCCTACTTAAGCACCTGATTTTATTTTTTGTCTACTTTTTTTTTTTTTCCTTTGCTACTCTATATGTGTTTTTCCCTGCCCAGTATGACCCTGTGATGAGTTATTTTCTCTTTGTTGTTTGCCAATTTTTCAGGACTTCTCTTTACAGCTAGTGGTTGTGGTTCTTAATTTCACTGTGCTTAACAAGGATCCCTTACACATTCTGAATCTCCCTGTCCAACCCCTTGCAACTCCATTGAACACAATTATCAGAGGAGAATGTCCAGTAATAAGTGATTTTTACATTGCTAAATTCTTTCTGATAGGGAAATTATGCAATGTGTTGAGCAGCATGAGTCTTTTACCTCTGGACAGTAGGAAGAAAAAAAAGCCTTTATGACTGTATAACTAGCTATCATTTTCTCTTTTGTATGTCAATACTACTAATAATTTATCCTCCTAAAAATAAATATCATTTATCAATGCTTGTAATTGGACAAAAGTAAAGACTTTTAAAGGATACTGTAATATAAGAATTTCCAATACAATTGGAAAGTAAGCAGGACTTCTTGATGTTTATGTTCACACACACACAAAAAAAAAAAGAGGAAGTTGAAGAAGAAGTACTGAGAGGAAGAAAAAATCTATGTGCTTCAGCTAAATGTGACATGAATGAGATATTGGAACTCCTGAGAATAAGAATCAGCAAGAAAAATTAGATTACCAGAGATTAGGTAGAATGCTACAATAAGTAAATTGGGAAGAGAAGGGAAAGAGAAAATAGTAGCATTTATTAGAAGGAAGGAAATTATCATATGAATGGAACAGAAAGCTGGAACTGAGAGTAGGATGAAACCTGGGTAAAGAAAAAGAGGAAAATAACACATAAAACAGTAAGTAGTAAGAAAACACAGATGTAATTTCTTTCCAAGTCTTACATTTTCATGTGAGGATTCAAAACTGAATCAAGAACCATAAAATATTAAATAATTCAATATCTGTTTAGTAAATAAAACCTCTCCTCCTATTGGAGAATGCTTTTTGATTCTAAGACCCTTTTTATAATGATCATTTTTATGATCTAAAATACAGGGATTTGGGCTCAAGCCCTACTGTGTTTCTTTTGGAAAGTTATGTTAACATGTAGGACACTTTGGCCACATACTGTATTGGCTGATCAAAAATTACATTAATAGGATGTAGAATGTATGTTTGCTTTTGACACCCTTTGCCCATTTATTTAAATTATAAACAATTACCCATTGTTTGACTGTACATTACTCAGGTGAAACATTGAGACCATCAGGAAAGTAATTTATGTGGCAAAGGTTCATTGTATCCAAAGTTAAACTCAGCTGAACACAAAAATAATGTCTTTCTTAAATATTTTTTAACATCTCTTGTAAAAAAGAATTTTGACACACCATCCCTCATCCAAAACAGGTTTAAGATAAATGTTAAAGAGAAGTACCTTCTCAGCAAAGTTTCTGCATTTAACTGTCCACCTTAGAAAGTCTGATATCAGTTATTCAAAATCCGTGCTTATCGATGCACTCATGTCTAAAGTATTTGTCTCTCCAAGGAGTTTGAAATTACTTAATGAAAATTCTAGTGCATGCATTCTTCATGCTTCAGGAGTCTCTATTCAAATTTGGCTGTGGCAGAACTTTTAACCTATCTGCCATACATCCCTCTCATATCTTCCTCAAAATATTTTAATGTACCTTCGCATTAATCCTGTGTATGTTAAGTATATAGCATCATACATGTTTCACAGAGTGAGGGAATGGATTTTAAGAACAGACAATACATGATTGTCCCAGATTACACAGGATAACTGGGGAAACAAATTGACTGAATCTCAGTCAATCTGACCTGTCTTCCCACCCAGCAGAGTGCAGCTGGATCTCACTCTAAGATGAATTCCGAACAAATGTGGAAGGTACATGTGGACTCAAGAAATATGAATTACTTCTAGATTCTACAACACAGATTTATTTTATATCCCACGTTAACATTTTGGACACTAAACCATTTTATATGTGTGATTCAAGTAAATTGTTCAAATATGTGTGATTCGAGACAGTGAGCCTGAACAGGTGTATTTCTTTCCACTGAGAATTCATTTTCTTACTAATCATATCAAACATTTCATATCATATCAAGCACCCAGACCCACTTGCAGTTCATGATGTTATTCTACTTAAATCTTGAACCTCACACACCTGTGTAGACATTTTTTCTTTTTGAGGGAAAAGTTCTTTCAGTATATTTCCAATAAAAAGTGATCAAAAAAACTTGAAAGTCTGAATTTTTAATAATGTTACCTGTCATCCCATTACAGTCTTGATGGTTTGACTTAAGAAAACCATAAACAACAAATACAAATGTTTATCAGAGTCTTAAGATTTTTGCCCTTTGATTCTACACAAGTGAAACTGTGTATGGGCAAGTTTAAAATATGCAAGCTAAACTCCTAATTTTTTATCATATTCACTTAAAATAATCACCTCTGCAACACATAAAAACAGGCATATTTATTTTTGCACAGTGACATTTTCAAGATTCAAATTTCTTAGAAACAATTTGTGTCAAACAAAGTCAGGTTAAGGGTTTAACATTGTGCTCTATTGTCTTTACTTGCATTCTATACATACATGTCCAAGATATAACAGAACCATGGTAGAAGCATAACATTCAGTAAACTGCTCTGCAATTATTGCAAAACTTAGGACAGCTTAATTGAATGTATTTACAACCATATTTATACATTTTAAATGTATTTATTGTCTAACATTCCAAAACATTGCACACTCAATTTGCTCTGTAGTTCTTTGCCATACTAAATAAACTCATAAGTCAACATCCCAAGATATTTCTTCCATATAGATTTTGTTTTCTACTAAATCTTCAAAACTTCTGACTGGACCCGTTTGATGCAAAAGTCCTAAAACAGATCTGCAAATAGTTGCATGCTCATTGGACAGCACTGGAAAGTTCATATTTATGACATGCTGGGAAACACATCATTCCTGCTTTAACTACGTCCCTCTTGCAGGAAAGACTCAGTCCTCATTCTCCAGTCTCTTCTGCAAAGCAAGCAGCTCTAATTTGGTACAAGCTTTCTCGGTATGCAAGATGAAGGCAGAAGCATTTTAATTAAAGAATGAGTCAGCCATTAGCATAAACCTGCTGACACTGTGTGTTGACTAGACCATTCTAGAAAAATTACATTTTTGTCCCCTCATTTAATGAAGACCTTCAATCTGTGCACGGTTACTTCTGTGCAATTTTGGCTGCAGCTCTTCCTCTCTCTAATTCTAATTTCAAAATTAATCATAATTTATGACAATATAAATTAATGAATGTACAATGAAATTAAAAAGGACATAAAACTTATCTGGTTTTTTTTTTTGTTTTTTTTTTTTGATGCCTTTTTCTTTTCATTGCTTTCTGGGAAGAGGGGAAAGATAGAAGTCATGCAAGTAAAGTTTATTGAAAACCTTGATTTTATTTACTTTATATATATATTTTAGTAACTCTGAGTCAGTTCCCTAAAGTCAACGAAACATAACCAAAAGTATGTTAAGCACCTGACATAGAAAATAAGTTTTTAAAAATTATGAGTTTTTTAATCTCATTCCGGCAGAATCCTGATTTGTATTTTTCTGCAAGGCTCCACACACAGCAACATGTGTTCCATAAAGGTGTCTTATATAACATATAGCCACAATTTTTAAAAATGGAACAAAAAAATAAACACCTGATTTTAAAGAGCACAGAAAATGGTCTGTGATTTTAGAATATGCCAAACATTCACAATTTATAATGAAATGAACGATTAATCCAGTGCTTGTTCACAACTGCACAAAGACTGTGAACTTGCATAAAAACAACAAATAAATTCACCTAAAAAAGCCATACAATAGATGTTATTTCAAAAGTTGAAATAGAGCTGTCAAAGAATATGTAAAATGTTGTAAATTACTTGTGAGATAAATGATAATGTGGATAAATCAATAAGAAAGTCAAGCAGATTTACAGTTTTAAACAGATGATACTATTGGCATCTTTCTACACTTCATTTTTGGTATTTCTACTAATTTAGGTGCATAAATCTGGGTTATTCTGATTGGCACCTTTTTAAATCAAAGAGGAAAACGATGCATTTCAAGGAGGTGATTTTCCTGCATGCCTACACTTAGATGAGATGACCCATTTGGTAGGAGGTGTCTGTTTTCTCCCCTTTTTCTCTTCCTACACAAGGGCCTGCAATAATGATGGCCATTGATTACAGCAATCCTATGTTTTCAAATAATCCTATTTCATGTTCTGAAGGTTTCTAAAGTTTAATTATATAGATATATTTTGCAGGTTACTGTATTAAATTCTCCCTTATCCCTGAAACCTAGGATATCTAAAATTTAGGTAACCAGGAGCTGCAGTTACAATTTTCTGTATTATTTTTCTTCTTCTAGGTTAACAAAGAGATACCTTTTGCTTCTTTTTCATGTCATTTGAAAGCTCCAAATTATCCACTCTCTGAATATCATAACAGTGTTTGATTTCAGAACAGGGAAATTGTTTTTTGTTCAATGCATATTTGAGTCTTGCAGTTATATTCTAAATTAAATTCCTGTCATAGTTATTGGAAATAAATGTTTGTGGCACCAGTTACTTCTAGGCATTTATTGAAGGGTAGAGATTCATCTCATTCAACCTAAGTATTTCTGTCTGAACTAGTCATTTTAAGCACTTTTGCAGTCAACGGAGAGAAACACACTTTTAAAGTGTGATTCATTTCACCTTTTTAATGAGATGAATCATGTCCTGGAAATAGTGATTTTGCTGCTCTGGCTATAAGAAAATCCTTTGGATGTATAAGTCTGATGTAGACATTTACGCAGTAGATATCTATATTTGAGAACACTCTTTATTATGAAATGGATATTTACTCATTCAGCCTGCTATAGCAAGTCTTCTTTCTCTTCCACCTTCAATATGGAACAAATGACCATTTAAAATTAGCTGATATCCTGGAAAATATACAGATGTAGAAGCAAGAAAAAAAAACAACCAAAACCTAAACTATAAGTAGTCTCGGTTTTCACACTATGTCTATATGTGAGATTTTCCACTATGTGACTGAAATGTGCCACCCAAATCTTTACAGAATTGCACTCAGAAACATTTTACTTTTCTAAATAGAAAAGCAAACCCAAAAAGCCTACATTAGGCAATAGCAACCAATGAGGGTGACTTTTTTCAATAACTGCTGAGGTAGGGTGATTTACCCTGACTTGCTAGCAAAACAAATTTTTGACTGAAGTGATGTACAAAAGTTAATTTTCGGTATAAAGAGGGTCTTTCCAAGTTAGCATTTCCCATACTTGCCAGCATTAATGAATATTAATGGATTGTGCTCTCACACCTATATTCACTTTTTGTACAATTCGTTGGACAATTAAGGTCAATATTTTCAAGCTTAAGCAATATATATAAAATATTTTTAAATTCAGCTTCTCCCATCACACAGGTGGGTTGTAAGACAATAACTTCAAATAACTAATGGCACTGGGTACATATGCATATATATATATATGAGGGATCATGGATTCTATTTGCCTAAAAAAAGGTATCCAGTATCATATGGGATAATTTACAGCTCATTCAAACTTCTGTTTCCACTCTATAACTTCATCTGTGTCATACCTGCTAGACCAATGTGTACGACTTAGACAATTCTGGGCATCTCATATGGTAATTGACACTTATGTGGAGGTGACTACACTGAATGCTCATCTATTCAATTGAAACATTTCACCTTTGGAACATCATTTCTTCCTGGAGGCCATCAAAGGCAGCCCTCTTCAATGACTTTTACTGGGGACATTAGAAATAGCTCTCTAAAGATACCAGACTTAACTCACAACTTAGGCCCCCTAAGAGAAGAAGACTGAACACGAACCTGGTTCATAGACCTAATTCTGAGGAGTACTAGACTTCTGCAAGATAGGATTTATTATTAGCATAATTATTTTAACTTGTATGCATTTTTTAAGCATCATGTCATCATGGGAAATCTGGGAAAATATGGGGTGACAGAAGTGTAAGTTGCTTATACCTCAGCTTTGACTACTTTTGCAACCCTTAGCAGGGGATGAATTTGGCAGCTCCATAAATTCCTCATGTTGAAACAGTGAATAGCCAGTGATTCGAGGCTCTATTGTTCCCTGTCACTACATTTCTTACCTATGCTAGTAATTTTCTTTATGGTTTAATGTCCAACAGCTGCAGTCCTACTTGTGGCAATCAAATTTTTGCTGATTTAACAATTTTCATCAGTCTCTCTGTCTTGAAGTGTACCCAATCCCCATGAACTATGAAGCAGAACTATAATGAGGGAATTTGCAATGAAAGGTAAGGCTATGCCAATTTGAGAAGCTTTACACTGGATTTAGAACAAGGCTGAAGAATAATTATTCTGCTGAATATTTTATGCATTCTCATTAAAGTTAGAACAGATATATTGCATGGATAATCTGTTTTTAAAGAAATATATCTGGAGTTACTTTTACATATCGAGATTCTGAGCAGGCAGTGAGCCTGCATTGCCTAGTGTACGTACATTTTCTTGGTGCAGTAAATGCAAAAAATCGAAGAATTTGATATTTCAAGAACTATAATTATGCAATCTATAATTGCTATTCGATAACAGTTACAAGAGCTTTTTTAAAGCCTTTGTGGAAACGTCTTCTCTATTTATTCCTCATTAAATAAGTAATGCAAAGTCATAGATAACAGGTCACATTTTGTTTTCCCCAGTTCATTGTGGGCAAAGTAAAAAAGTAAGTTTTACAGAATGTAAATTCTGTTGTGGGAAAACTGTATTTCATTTATGATCACAATGCACAGTGTTTCTGGTATTTGCTCATGGACATCAAGGTCTGAGTCCTTAAAACTTGCATAGCTTCAAATTCATTTAGTGAGTTATTTTTATTGAAGTAATAGAAAAGTGTTTAAGTAATAAACATATTTAGGGGAATTTTTCTGGGCCTTCTAAACATAATAAACTACATAATATATAGTATCATATAGAGAACTTTCTAGATATATTTTAACGTAAGTACTGCTAAAATAATGGTCAATTGATGGCAGTTTTCCGTAGAAGAGAATGGTACTCAAGGAAATGATCCTTTGTCTATGGCAAAATGATTCCCTCACATCAACTAATGTTAGTTTAACAGAGTAAAATTATGAGACAGGCAATTCCCTGAAAGCATCTTAAAAATGCCTTAAAAATTGGAAAAGTTTCATATGAATAACTATGTTCTATATGTAAAAGGAGTTTTTAAAATTTACTTCTGATTTTTAAACAATATTAAAATTGTGATTGCAAAAACATGTATTAAAATAATTATTGAACAATTGTAATTAAAGCCAATGCAATATTCTTACCTTCAGATCTTTTTATTGCCTTATTTGTGACTTTGAAACAATGCAAAACTTTTCATTAAAATTGGATCACTTAATGTCAATACTAAAGAGCTACACTAAAGAATAGCTATTAATTGATATTTTTCTAGGTAATAGCTATTAATTGATATTTTCCTAATATGGATTTCATTTCTAGCATCCATCACTGTCAATAATAAAAAACTGTAAATATAAAAAATACTTAAAAGGAATTGTCCAAAACTGCAAAGTAATCAACAATTCCAGAAGCAATAGGGGATCACAAGGTTAGTATTTATTTTGTAAAATGAATTTTTAACACTATGCTATTTGTCAAAACACATCAAAAGCATAATAAAAAATTACTTGTTTTTCTTCATTTTTCATTGAGTTCCACTTGAAATATTCCATATTTATACAGCCTCAAAGAGTGTCAGAAAATATATTCTTGAAGTTTAACCAGCTAGCATTTTGAGAAAAATTAAACCAGAAAGATTATTTAAACTGAAAAACAGAAACATAATACACTGCGGTGGTTTTCTTTATTTTGTTTACTTAAATAACCAATTAAAGCCCTGCAAAAATGCAATTTCTTCTATGACTTTAATAATTTTATTAATATATATTTACAGCACTGCCACAGCTGTAAAATTTCCTCTTCTGGGGAGCCCACTTATATTGTCTTGCTTCCATAAGCACCCAGCTTCAGGTATTGCTTCAATAAGCACCTAAAGAAGCAAATTTGGTCATAGGCTTGCCAAGCTGTTGAAGAGAACTTTGAGCTAAAGTTGCTGGGGCAGAGTAGGGGTGAATCTCAGTCCATTCCACTACAATCAGTTGGATGGCAGAGCCAGAAGGAGATGCTTAGAGCCTGGGGAGGGATCCTGTGAGGTTTGGGAGTTGAGCCCATGTGATCCTACTGGAGTTCAACAAGGCCAAGTGCCAAGCCTTGCACAGGGGTCGCGGCAATCTCAAGCGCAAATACAGCCTGGGCACAGAATGCCCAGAACTTGTTATAAAAATCTGTATAGACTCATGCATTTAAAAATAACTTTTCCAGCATATATGCCCTTGACTTTCTTTCTATCTCAAAACCAGTAGCAGCAAAAAGGAAATTAATAAAATTTCTAATAATTAACGAATAAAAAAAGGACGTTTTGGCACACATAACAGAGAAATGCAAGGCTTTTCAGGAGTCCCAGAGAGCCTTAATTTTAATTACTTAAGAGGACTGCAATGTTAATCACTTTTACTTATGTTTCAATAGGTCAAAATTTGTTCATATATGAAGATAGACAACAATAAGAAAAAACAGATGTAATTCCTACGTATAAATCCAGACTAATGTGAAACACAGACATTCTAGTAAAATTGGTTGATGTTCTTGAAAAAAAATTGGAAAGATGGAAAAAAGTTAACATTTTAGAACATATTTAGAGTATCATACTAGAATATTAATAGAATATTAATTTAGAATATTAAACTAGAACATTTAAAACAGTTTTTTGAGGAATTAATTATTGATGTCACTTAAATAATATTTGTAGCAGCTCTGATTTGACTGTGATTTTCATACTTTGAAATCAAAGAAATTACATGAGAGAAAAGAAACCATGGTAGACCAACAACAAGAGTACCTGTTTTTCTAAAAGATAGTGGTTTTTCCTGTAAACTTAGTATTGTTTAGCACAATTCAGTGTATCAGAAATTATTTGGACTCTTACACATAAAAAATGGGTCTTAATGAACCACAGAAATCAAGACTATGAGTATATTCTACTTGGATTTAAATACATTCCCTTTGAAAACAAAGGTAAAGCTATTATTATTTTTAATAAGAGTAAACATAGGGGCAAGAAAAAAATTAATTAAAAATTCTTTATAAATTCTCTTCCGGAGAAACTTGTAGCAGTTGTATAAAAAGAATATGAAAGCCAATTTTGGCTCTTATTGTGGCTAGATTTTACATAATCAAAAGAAAACAAATAATAATTTTATACTTTCAGAATAAGAGCAGTGGAATAGACTGAAAAATTTCAAATGAGAATCATTTTGGTAAAATAAAGCTGAATTGAAAAAGTGGGAAAGGAAATTGAAAATCAAAAATAAAATTGAGGATAAATGGAGGAGAAGAATGATTAATACACAGAAAACAAATTTGCCATAGGATGACATTAATAGAAATAATCCAGTTTTGAAGATCAGTATGGAGGTAGATCAATCATATTTCTATTGTGTATGAATAAATTGAAATCAAAAGAAAGTTCTGTAAATAGAAACAAAATTCAGTTTCTAAGTTCATTAGGTATCTTTGTAGGAGAACTAAATACCTATGTCTACACTTAATTACAATTATAATTCTAGAATCTTTTGGTCTCTGAAACTTGAGTTTATGTGAAGCAAAATCTTCAGAGAGGTAGCATCTTTTATTCAACAGCTAGCTTTAGTTGGAGAAAAATTGACATGCCTGTCTGTGAAAGACTAATTGCAATTCAAAAGGCAACTGCTGTGGAAAATTATTATTGAAGTGTTTTCAGCTGATTCCAAATTAGGACAGAGAAATATTCAAAAGATTCAAATCCATATACTTAGACTTCAGAACTGAAATTCAGCTTATGTCAGTAAACAAAGATCTCCACACATAATGATGCTGTTAGAAAGAAAGACACATCTTCAATTTAAATGTCTCAAGATGGAAGCTTTATGTATTTTTTTCATCTCAAATGATTGCAAGGGTTTCCACTAAGAAAAGTCATTTTACTGCAACCAGAATTCCTTCTCAAAATTGCTAGTGACAGAAGATTGTGAGGTTTCTGCTTTTGGGCCATGAAATATTTCCTATAGGATCAGCAGGGCTTCAAAGAAGTATACCTGGTAGTCCAGTTCCCAGAAACTGTGCCTCCCTGAATAGCAGAATTCATATTCTAATAGTGGCCTTAGGTTCTAACTGATTCAGCTGAGCAGATAGAAAGCATCAGCATCAAACTTTTTGCCAAAGCAAAAGCTCAAAGTATCATTGCTGGCAGAAATTAGGAACCCTAAAGGGAAGCACAGATGACACTAGTATATTTGCCATATGAACTTTATTAGATCAAATGGTCTAATTTTCCTTATTCCACTTGCTTTTATTCTGATTTCCCAGCTTGCAGATATTCTCAGTCATAAGTGGAAAGTCATAAATTGGCAGCTCTAATTAGGCAAAATTGTGCACCTAAAAGCATCAGAAAGAATTAAAATGTAGGATTTTTCTCCCTCTTGATACGTTAGACGAGGCTGTAGAGATGGTTCTAGTCACAGTTCATCTGTTACATGATGCAGTGCAAGAAGGACATCAATTTTGCAGCTTTTCATGAGCTTCCAACATGCAGTAGATGTGTTAAACAATGAGATTAGAGCCCACATGCTTAATGAATATAAGATTAAGAAAGAATTAGATATGTGTTACTTTGACTCCCATATTTGCAACAAAGCCCCACTGCAGACACAGGATTGCTTTGTATATTAGTTGATTAAACACACAGGCTTCCCCCTCAATAGACCCATTTATAAGATGTGTTAACACTGCAAGGAGGTACAATCTGAAGTTATAAAAAAAGTCTACTTTTAGTTTTGGTTTTTTTCCTACTCTAGAGTCACAGTTCAGTTGCCTTGAATATCCAGACCATTTGACTTCTTCCCTTCAGTAAAAATCAAACTGCTCATTTAAATGAGAAGGCCATAACCCATTTGAAGACAAGACCTCTACAGCAAAAAAAAAAAATTATATTACTATCCACTTTTCTCTTTTAAAAAAACCACCGTTTAAAATTGATTAAATATATTTTCATGTTTCTGCAGTTCTCTTGGAGCCACAAAAACTGTTCTCATATTCCTTTCTGCTCTTTATGCAGAGATTTCCCATGATTATCCAGTTCTCCAGCACACATTCACGAGAACAGTACCCAAACGCACTACTCTACATTCACATATTTACGCCTACAATACTCTGGGTTTTTTTTCTTGTTCACTGACTGTGAACAGTTTTATGATTTTATAGGCCATTAATACTTAATATTTGTCACTTTCAAACTTCTTCAAGTTTGTGATCAACAGTGTATTCACTGTGTAAATCCTTGTTCTTGTGAAGTAATCATTGTCTTTGTCTCATAGAAAAATAATCATTTCACAGTCAGTAAAATCCTAAGCAGTGCTGACAAAGTCATGGCTGTTTGATGACTACAACACAGGCACCAGCTCTTCCAATATTTAAGGAAGCCATCTGCAGAAAAAGAGACACAAATTAACTGAAAAGGAGCAAACCAGGCAAAAGATTGCCAAACAGGAGCAAGCCATGCTGCATCAACATTATTTTAAAATGGTCAAAACTAATGGGAGTATAAACTGCTAAAAATAAATAAAAACTACATTACGTTACTATTGTAATTTAAAATTACTTACTCACACCTGACATTTTTTATTTGAAAGTGTGAAAACAGAAAGCAGGAAATCAATTTTAGAGTTGTCATCAATTTTGCGAACCGTTGATATGCAAGGGGTTTCTATATTTTGTAGACTGTGGCTGATGTTCCACTGTAGTCCTTGAAGCAAGGTGAAAGCTACCAATACAGAAATCTATGGTTCCAATATTCCTAAACAGGTTCAAGTGTCCTTTAGCATAAGTTTGGCAACTTTAGACACTATTCAAGACACAACAAGGATAAAAACCTTTAGGAGACTGTATCTTGCTGAAACTAACACAGTAGATTCAGCTTAAATGGATGTAATAATACACTGTAATTAGTGGGACTGTGTATATCAGTAACATGCAAACAACATTGTTTACATGTCTCCTAGCTAGCTCTCAAAGCACATTTATTAATGGTTTTTAATGTGCACTCATGATTTTGAGAAAAGCATCTTTCCAAATTAATTTATTTCGTACAGAATGTCAAAAAATGCTCTTCTCATTAATTCATAGCAGATTAAAAAAGATGGGCTTCTGCACTAACTTCAAACCATGTATGTCTACATTGTCAACAGAAGTTCACCTTTGCAATCATAAAAACAAATAAGCATTCTTGAGTATAATACATCTCACCTCTTTTAACCTCTTATTTTAGGATAAGATCATGATTTCAAAGTATGTACTTTTCTGCACTAACTTTAAAGGGAACTTCGAATGGCTAATTCATATATATGTGTGTGTGTGTATAAAATAAACTTTATAATTACCTGTGTCCACTCATTAGTTTGAGGGTCATATGCTTCCATAGTGTTCAGGTATGTTTGACCATCATAGCCACCTACTGCATATAATTTGTCACCAAGGAGACAAACACCAACAGCATCTCGAGGCATACTCAGAGGAGCCACCATTGTCCATGTATCAGTTTTTGGGTCATACCTGAGGAGAGAAAAAGGAAACTGGGTATGCGGAGAGAAGCTAAGCATCAGTCCATGTTGATTTTCACTTCAATATTGTCCTTTTTTGCCTTTTTTCTATCCCATCTAAAATTACTCTTCCTAACAGCAAAAAGATACAGATTTATTGTGTTCCCAATTCAAACCTCTAGATGCTGATTAGAAACTTTTGCTCAGCTAACCTTGAAGAATAAACTAAGGTATTTGTAGGATGATGGGTCATAAAGAGATCCGAGAAAGAGGTATGAGCAATATCTGGATGGATGTATACATTTTATTTATACATTATGTATACATTTTAAGTAGGGTATTTCTTATAGCATATTAAAATATGAGAAAGAATATTTCTAAAATTAAATTTCACTATATTTTAATTTCTGAAATTATACTACACAATAATAAAAACCTCCCTATGTATTCAGGGAATGTGCTTACCTGCATTGGAGGTATATCTTTCTGATATTTGCTCATGTAAAGAAAGTAATACTGGTTTAAAGACACAATCACCATTGAATTTTTAAAACTGAAGACAAAATTTCCTTTGTGTAATGATGGTAATTTAAAAATAAAAAAATTAACCTGGCTATTCATTTAGATATTCATTAATAAAGTAAAATTATTTCATTTCAGAAGTCATTCCATTGCATCTATTTTGGGCATCCATAAAACAGAAATAAATTATATTTTGACAGTTTGTTACTAAGGATGTCTGGAGTATTAGGTTACACTAGATATTTCATTTTTAGATGTCAAATACTACTAAACCAGAATACTGTATCACAGTATGATCAAATTAATTTTTTCTGTTCTTCAGCATCTCTACTACATAGAATAATTTTATCAGTGGAGAAAACAAGCAGTTTTAGTCTACAAATCCTTTGCCTGACTTAATTTGCTTAAAAGTGTAAGGTAGGTCACACTTGGGGCATGATGATTTCTCTAAAATATTAATAAAGTAAATCTATAATAGCTAACATATTTTTTATTTATAGGTCCTCTAACTACTCTATAGTTACGTAAAATTAGGTATTGAACCACTTTCTCCTACAGCTCTGAGATAGTATCTGCCATAAATTCAGTTTCTGGGGAAGAGTCAAGTTCTTTCAACATATTTTCTTGTAGTCTAAACATTACTAACTAGAAGTTGATAATCCTACAGAAAAAAGTTAATACATATGCCTTACAAAAAAACCCCGAAAATTCCAGGACTCTACTATGAAGGATGACTATACGAGCACCTGTAACTATTTTAGTCACTCATATAATAAATAAGCAACTTGTAGGGGTAGTGTTTGAAGTCCCACATATTTGCTTATAGTCCTACATATAAGCACTGCAACAGAAATGTTACAGTGTTTTGCTTGTAACAGCCTTTTAGTTCATAAGTATTATCTTTAAATTGGGCAATAAAAAAATTGTCTGTAATCTTGTTTATATTGTCCTTGACAGGTAAATACATTTTGAGAAAAAAATTGACTCATCTACTAGCTGCTAATCCCAGCATTTGGGGGCCTTCTCAGAAAATAAGATGTCAAATATCTTGATATATGATAAATGTCTTTCCTAGCTTTAGAGGAAAATACTTCAAAATATTTCTTGAATATGTGGAAGGGATATAAACATGTAAGAAGCAAAAAAATATATTTTTACTGGATTTTTTTCAGACTGTGTGAGTTTTTCAAAAACAACATCATATGCCTCTAGCTAAAACAATATCCCACCCAGTGAAACGCACCAGTGTGTATTGTATCTTCACCTGCCTAAAAGTAATAAATGTTTAATAGACTCCTTCATACACTGCTCCTAAATTACAAGGCCCAAGGTGAGGAGGTACAAAAGCTGGAAAACAATACAATTGACATCACTGGACCTTTTTTTTTTCTTCCAATAAACAGGTATGCAAGCCTAAAAAGCATTCAATTCTGTCAACAAAATAGAACTGCACAAGAACTTGTTGGTTTTGTAATTGCCAGGAAAATAGCTGGGATTTCTTACATCCTTTTTGCTGCTAAAAGGAACTGTATATGTCATATTTATAATAACTAGGTATGCCTCAGGCTGGGCAAGGCATAAAATAAAAGCTCCTGAGTGTGGAAAGAAATCAATTTTGAAATCAAGGTGAGATGAAAGGGAAAAAACTATAGATCAAATTCCTATGTTTTTAGCATCAGTCAAGTTTTGAGTAACATTTGAAAAAGAAGGCTGCTTTATGAAATCTGCCAAAATATCATGAAAATTGTATTGTTCTTGTGAAGAAAATAGTTGTTTTGCCTTTAAAAATGAATAGAACAATGCACTTTACCAGCTTGTGAAGATGAGAGAAACATAATTATTATTTTATTTCAGAATGCTTGGTTCCAGAGGGAATCCTTTAAAATTGCATCAACCTTAGCGGAGCTTAAATTGGAAAACGTAATTACTATTGAGCAGGATTTTAGCAGTAGCATTTAAAAACACATATCTGCTGTCACTATATTTGCATAATCTCAAAAATAAATTTTAAAATAATATGTCTGGTTTGACAGTCTTCTGGGAGCAAACTGGTCCTGAAATAAAGCACATCCTACCAGGCTGCATCAGAATGACAAAATGTGTGAAGTAGACTCGTTCCTGAAGAGGAAGAGAGTTAAAAACCAGGACTTAGATATTTACAGAAAGAACTTTCAGAGAGATATAGAATAACTTAGACTAACAGAACTCCTCATTACTTACTATTCTTTGTTTTCCTAAGATATTGAGGGCTTTTTATTTCTTGAAAATGATGCATTATTTTGGAATAAAACCCCAGACACACTAAATCCAGTCATATTACAAACTAATCAATCACTGAGAGGGCTTTTCACATTTCAGTGGAGTCCATCAGTTAATTCATATCTACTATATGAAATTTAACAGTCAAGTTCTTGTTTGTTAGTCCCAGCTTTTCGTCTTGAAGCTGACTATTGATGAAGTACATTTTCCACACCTTTTACATTCAGTGGAAAAAGTATCTAGATGAGGGACACTACATATTGTCATTTTAATACCAGTACATGAAACAGCATAGGGATAGGAAGTTTAGCTCATTGTAACAGCCTCCCCCGAGTAAGACAAATGTGATGAGATATGGTTTGTCATCAATACCAGAAGAGTTTTCTCCTCAGAGAATGAAAAATGAAAGAAAAGCTCCCTTATGAGTACCAATAAGTACCAACTACAACAAGAAGTAGTTGAAAAGATCTCATACTGCCACTAGTAGTCTTAATGTAAATTCATTTTGTTGAAAATTCTTGTTATTGTTCCTTTTAAATAGAAGTCCACAAGGATGAGTCCTGTATGTACAGGGATCCTGGGATTTCTCTGATTAACTGTCCCTTGGTTGGAGATAAGAAGTATTTGGCAATATTTGCTTATGTAGAGTAGAGGTGGTAATGAGTCTAAGATTGAGCAAAATCACAGGAACAGCATAAGGAATTTAAGTTTATAATTTTTCAATTAAATATTGAATGCCAAGCCAGATTTAGCAGAAGAAATAACTGATATTTAAATAAAATTTAACCCCTTCAGAAAATAGAGAAATCTTTCCCAGTTTGTATGTTAAGATAAACCAACTATTAAACATATCTACTTTAACTTTTGAAGCCTGTACATAATTGGAGTGAATATTTTCCTAATTCTATTTTGTAGCACACAGAAACAGAAAAAAAATACAAAACATTTACAAAAAAATACAAACCTTTACAAAACATTTGAAGAATACCTTCAAATTGAATGCTATAATCACATCATCTGTGCTGTACTGCCCTACTAGATATTCTTGAATTTGTAGAAAATCCAATTGCAAAATTCAGAATACTGTAAATACACTGTATAAGGTTTCTATCAGCACATTAGAAAGGGGCAATTTTACTAAAGGAAGCAATATATTGTTCTGTGAATATCCATCACTTAAGCAGCTGTTTATTTCTTGTTTGCTTAGCTATGTTTTTAAAGTTAGAAAACACTCCTAAACACAATTTCAATTTTGTGTTAGAAAATTATTTCAAGGAAAACATTTATCTCTACAATGTTTATTTTGTGACACTGCAGTTATAGTGTCCTAAAATTACTTAAATGGGATGTGAAAAGAATGGATTTTTATGTTGGTGATAATATATAATAGTACTGTGAATAAAAAGGAATGACAGTAGGTTTCAAAGAAATTATCTTTTACAGACCTTTATGGAATTTTTCAAGTTAGCACTAATTAGGCATTTCTTGGTTTAAAAATATCTTTTTAATTTCACCATCACAAAGCTATGAAAATAATGCTACCTGATATTATTTTGTGTTTAAAATCTGCAGGTGTAATTTGATACCTTTCTACGTAGTCCAGCAGTCGAGAGCAGTGATTAGAAGCAGGAGCATCATGACCTCCAACGGCATAAAGAAAGCCATCGCATGTAGCCACTCCTACACCTCCTCTTCTTTTGCACATGGGAGCACACATATTCCATTTATTTGTGTGAGGATCATAATATTCCATTGAACTCAAGCATGAACTTCCATCCCGACCTCCAACAGAATATAACCTGAGAAAGTCCACACAAATAAAAATGTTGATAAAACAAGAGCTCAGAATTACAGAAATAAAAGCAAGGAGTATCAGTTTTTTTATCTGACATCAGAAAATAGAAAAAATGAAAAAATACGTTTTTAAATCATGTGACTCATGTAGTGAGCAAACACAGATGTTTTCAATTTTATTACCAAACTCACATGCTATTTAGCACTTTATCCACCCTAATAGAAAGGAAGATATTTCTTTCTGCTAATGGATATTTTCATTCTTTCATTACTGCATACAGAGTCAAGAGCACCATGAATGACATGCAGGTATGTCTCTATAGATTTATAAATCATGTAAGGAGGGTTGCTGCCTAAGATCATCGTCTGTGAAATGGAAGTGCTAATTTATAATTGGTAATCCAGATAAATAAGAAATATGCAATCCATTTATTATAGTCTCTCTCTGTGTTTTTATCGTGCATCAAACTATTAAGAAGTACAAACACTATGGAAAATTTATATGACATTCAACAAATTCTACATAAAGATCTATCAGTGGGAGCTCATGTTCAGAATGAATTTTACCCTTACAATATAGTAGAGATCAAATATGAAATGTGTTGCAGATAGGAATATCACATTATGTTTTAAACATGTATTTTTAAAAAGCACTACCTCAGTTTCAAGGCTCTTGCTTATGCTGAAAAAGTCTTACCCACACTAACAGCAACATGTCTACTTTGCAAGAAAGTTATTATCCCCTAGCAGCGTGCATTGTTTTACTTCATCAGAATGTTTTATGAGGATTGAGTTATGTTGGAAAGTCATGGAAAACTTCTGAAAAGTATTTTAAACTTGAAATTATAAAAATGTGGTTTAACAAAAAAGATGTTGTGTTTTTAACTATCTGCAGGCAAGAAACTTGTTTCATTCTACTCTTTATAATGGTTCCCAGGAGGAAATGGTTCTGATTGTTCTTTCCCACTAATACCACGCTGCATTCATTTCTTATATGAATCTTTTTGCAGTCTGTTGCCTTTTATACAGTGCCTGGAGATTAACTAATAGAAACACAGGCTATTTTAAAGTCCAACCACTAAGCAATTTTGGATGTGAAAGCTGTCTCTGTAAAGCAATTACTCATTTGGAAGCTTTTACTGTCCTAAGCACTCCATGAATTCAGAGCCATTTAAACGTGCATTTGCCATTACATTTCATTGGTATGGATGCTGATGAATAAGGAAGTGCTGTACAACCACTAAATATGTCACTGAAGCCTGAGAACATTTTGGAACTGCCTGACAGATGTACTTGAGCTCTGACTAAAGTACCCAGGAGAATCCATACTCCTCTATGAGAGATACTAAAGCAAATACAAATTTTTAACAACTATTTCTTTGGATCCAAACCTAATAAGTTTACCTTATGATTATCAGATATATACAGATGAAATCATTACTAAAGCACCCAAATGTGTTAATCTGTGGATATCTACAGTGTCTATCTTGCTGTTATGCTCAGAGTAGTCAGCTGAGCCTGAAGAACAGCACTAAAAAACATTTAAACATGTGATCAAAAACATTTACATTAATATAAATGTAAATATATGCATTTACATGTAGGTGTCTGCAAGGATGTTTTCTTTATTTTCAAAGATGTGACTTGGTTCAGCTACCCACAAATGATGATCAAACATTTTTTGTGACATTTTTTGTGACAATGTTGACATTCCTTCCAGGCTGAGATATATGGCAAATAGTACACAGTAGAAAAATTTACGACTGCTGGCACCCTGAAGCAATTCAAATGGCAATAGACAACTACATGTCAGTAAGTGAACTGATCCTCAAAAATATAAACCATAATTAGCACTTCTGAGTTTTTCAAATATATTTCTAAATAGATATTTGGATATCTAAACACTCAACACCATTTGAAAAATGGAAAGAACCAACATTTCTGCAGATTTCAGTGCAAATAATCTTGTGTACTCCCAGTCAAAATACCCACCACTTTGATATTTCTTCTGGCATTAAAGTTCTTATTTATTCAATTTTCTTTCAACTGAAATAAATCTCTAAGCTGATATTTGTACACTGAAAGTGAAACATACTTTCTCATTCCTGTATTTGAATTAAGACAGCTAATAAAATATAGCTGAAGGCACTCTTGAGTTGCTCGCAAGAAGATAGCAAATGCTGTTCCTAAGTAGCTGATAAAACTTTCAGCCTGTGATTGGGACCACCTAGTCTTTTTTGAAAATGCTCTCTGCTATTAAGAACAAAATTAATTATCAAAATTCATATTTTAGATCTCTCATTTATAGATCTATTGTGTTTCTGTCTCTGAAAGGAACCGTTATTTGTTTTGGTTCTTAACATCACAAAGGTGAAATAAAAACAGTTCTGTTAAAGAAATAAAAGCTGGAAATCAAGTAATTGTTTTAAAGTTCTGGTTGTGGCTGAGCTTGAACATTTCAGTCAGGAATTGCTTCCAAGTCTTCAGCCAAATCTCCAAATCCATGTTCACAAAGGCTCAAAATCACAGAACAACTCTGCAACAAGCGCTGAATACTCAGGATACTGTACAGCTTCTGAAATTTTTGAAATCTTTATAACCTAAGATAATTCATAGTCTTACTTTCTTCTTAGTATTTAGGTTCCTGTTTCATCATATGGCTTCAAATTAATCCATTTTTCCAGATTTGTCTAGCTTGGCAACAGTTTGTAATAAAATTTCTACGGGGAAAAGTATAATGTATTTCTCTGAATTAGCTGAATTGCTCTTCACTGTGTATCCTAGTATTATTATAAAAATAATAATTATCTATCTCTGCTTAGAGAGAGAGATCAACAAGGAAAAGAAAGCATCCAGTACTGAGCACTTTTATCTCCTCTGTGAAAGTTCTGCCTGTGGAGATGTTATAGATTTCTATTCCCAAATGGTCTACATTTCAGCTGATCCAGACACTGTGAATAGATGTGAAATTAGACCAAGCTCAGTCTCTTCTGTCTTTTCAGGGTTTTGTCACTTCTTGTACTAAGACGGAGAGAGATTCCTGAACATTCATATATATATATATGTATAATTGGGTAGGAAAATGAAGTAGAGGTTTCAAGGTAGGAAACATTAGGAGAAATCATGACCAGCTGGATCAAAAGCATTTATCTCAGTTCTGTCACTACAAACCTTTGATAACTACTCAGAAAAGCCAGTTTTAAATTCAGTTTGACAAGCCAACCTCAAAAGACCAGACTGCCTTTGATGTGAGGTGGTATGGCTTGTGAAAACAGTTGAATCATGCCCTTCCTGCATTTCTTAATGAGATTTTGCCTTTCAAAACTCTTTGACTATGACTATCAAAGACCTTATCCAATCCTTTGCTTAGGCCCTTTTGTACCCTTTTCTGGCCTTTCAGAATGACTGAAAGAGCAGCAGAGAATTACTCTTGTACAAAAGATATCTGCTTGGTAGAAGTGAGGGGACAGTTATAATTTTCATCAGTGCTGGACTACTGTATTGCCGAACGTGACCTAGAAATCAGACTATAGGAGAGCAAAAGATATTTATCTATGCTGCCTTGATGAAGCCAATCTAGCTCACTGGCAAAAGTTCAAAAGACCATAGTTTTGTGAATGGAAAGCTCTAATGAGGTGTTATTTCTGTGTGTAAATTTGTAAGGTCATTTTATTTATTTGCAATGCAGTAGTGAAGTAAATTAAAAATAGAGTTTGACAAAAAAATGGAAAAAAATAGAGTCATAGAGTAAGTGTCTGGAATAAAAATTAGTAGTAACTACTGATAAATTAGATGGGGGGCCTGAGAACTTGATCTAGTGGCATCTGGGCCCCAGGCCATAGTATAGCCAGAGAAAATAGGTTCATCAAGTTCCCACACAGAAGATCAGCAATGTCTTTAGGATCTTCTGTGTCTTCTAACAATCACTTAGTTTCTAAAGAGAAAAGCATCTTAGCTGCATGTACATCTCCTTTGGACTGTAGGAAAAATAGTGGGTTTACTGTAAACTTTCATGATTTTTCACTTTTCTCTTATAAGAGTCACATTATCTAGCCTCTATATTTTCAAGGCTAGCCTAGCCCCAAAGAAAAAAGTAAACCTGTGCAGAGTCTCTTGTTTTACATGCTGGATGCAAAATAACAAGTTAAATCTTGCTTGAAAAAGAGAGACTATGATGCACTTTGAATTAAATGGCACATTCACTGAGCTGCATGAGATCCCCATGTAGGAAATATGAATTTGTGTGCAAAAGAACAAAAGATCAGACCAGGGCACTGAATTAGTAATAAGCCTTAATGATTCTGCTAAGAGCAAATGCCACAGATAGTTTATTATATGATGCATGAAAGCCAAAGAAGCAGAACTCCTGAAGGAGGTTGTAATCAGCCACACAATCAAGTTTTGTAGGTGGTTATGTGAATGTAATACATCGCTAACTCTCTCGTGCCAAACACTGAACTACTAAAGACTTTGTGGAATTATTAACCTTTGTCTCTCCAAGGTCAGTCCAAAGCAATTATATTCCTGGTGAGTGACTAACTACAAGATGATTTTTGAGAATCTTTCTTGTGGTCACACTAATTTGGTTTGACTTTTGCTATTTTTCTTAAAAATGAAGGTTCAGCAGGCTAAACTTTCTGATAGTCACTTTGTAATAGTGCATAACAATCATAAGGGACATATTAAGCTAAAGCAGCTGCTATTTACAGCAGGCACAATACTGATCTAAGTAACACGATTTTCTTTCCATTTTTTTTCATTAAATTACTCGAAACAGAACATTCCAGTGCGCATATGCCAACATCACTATTGGCCAGCTTTCTGTGTTTCGCATTCAAAATGAAACAAAGAATAGCTGGGAAAGCACTGCCAAAACAATAATCCAGTATATGAAAATCCATTACTAAATGAATCCAATTATTGCAAAACTGGTGGAACTGAATGAATGTAACGGAGTGCAAATAGATAAATAACTATAAAACAAACCCCTAAAGCATCATAGTTATTAAAATCTCTCTACCTAACTAGTAACATTGAAAATGTAACAAATGAATTTGCATGGGTGTGAAGGGAAAAATAAATATGTATATACAAATGCATTTTTTAAAAATAATCATTAGTATGTTCTACTTCTATTGGTGCTTAAGCAGAATTAATAGTATATGGAATCTCATCTATATTCTATCTGCTATAATTAAGTAAGAGACAAAATTTGACATTACCAAATGATAATAAATCATTACTTAAAGGACACAACCAGAAAATCACTGTTTTTTCTTATGTAGGACTTTGTCTTTCAACAAAAATGTGGGAAAAAATCAGTGTCTAAAGCAAACAGGGAAAAGGAAGGAAACATAATTAACGGAGAGAGACATGTATTGAAACTTGCCAGACAACCTCAATTTTAAAGATGTTGGATTGGATTACTAGGATCTATGCTTAGGTGTTTTCTCTGTAAATGAAAATGTCCCTGGATCAGCTTATGCATCTTGCCTGTAGTATTCGCATTGCATTTTCCTGCTTAAAATAATCACCAGTCACAGGCACAGCAGCCTGTGGAGGACACCACACCGGAATAGGAAATTATCTTCCAAAGGACTGCAGCCCATGGAGAGCCCATGATGGAGCAAGGGAAAAGTGTGAGAAAAGAGAGGCAGATAGAAGCAATTATGGGCTGACCACAACCCCCATTCCCCAGCTCCCTGGACCATTCAGGGGTGGGGCTATAGGATTAAACAAGACATAATTTGAGCCTGGGAAAGGGTGGAAGATAGGTGGTATTTTAAAATTGGGGCTTGCTTTTCAGTAGCCAGAATGTAATTTTATTACTGATAAATTGCATTAGTTTTCCCAAGTCAAATCTATTTTGCCTGTGATAGCAATTGGTAAGTGATCAGATAGATCAATGGAGAATAATATTCTCTTGCAGTATTTCTCCTTGCTCTTTTACTTTCCTTCAGATACAATGAATACTTATAAAACCTTTTTTCTCAAATGAAAGTAAAATACTATTTAAAAGAATACTTACACAGTTCTAATTTTAAAAGTTAGAATTAAACAATTCCTTTTTTTTTCATCTATCATATACCAACAATAGTGTGTGGTATTTAATAAAAACAATAGCAGCAGGGGGAAATATCAAGTTCATTATAGCACATATTGGAGGATGTGGCAATCAATAAAGGGCAGGACTCTCTTCTTGATTCCACAGGATGTTACTATGAGATTGAACTGCTTGCCAGTGTGTGTCAAAGTCATTATTTTTGACACTTAAGACACTGCTCTGACGTTCTGCCATTTAAAGTCAACCTGTGGATCTTATCAACAGCTGAGCATTTTATCCTTTTGTAACACAGATTTACTGATACTTGTTAAAGAGATCAAAAGTAAAGGACCAGACTTTCTGCCGTGATAGCTGCAGTTCCTTCCAGAAAATATGGATAATTTCAAACATAGCAATAGAAACTAAATAATATTTTTTGTAGTTCAGTCTTTGTGGCCATATAATAGAGCAATATAGAAAAACTTCAGTTATGGTAGTGACACACAAATATTTGGAATGGCATAAATCTGTATGATACAGAGAATGTCTTTGAGGTGTATATATTCCTGAGGAAAGAGTGTAAACTCAATTTCATTTTTATTTAGAGCTACACCATCAGCATAAAATATGCTCTGAAATTAAATTAAATTAGTGTAAAGGTTTAGTGTTCTTAGGGAATGTGTGGTTCATGTATAAGAGAGTTTTTAATAGAAGGCTAATAAACAGCTATGATGTTAACTATAAATTTGGAGGCATTTACATTTTAAGTTACTGGAAGGATTAATATTTATTGGATTGAAGCGTCAACTAGATTTTTGTTTCTTCTTTTTCTTCTTGAGTTTAAAAATGAGGAAATAAAGAAAATCTTGAAAGAGTAATTGAAAATTTTAAAAAGTTTCCGGAAAATATAAGACTTTTTTATACTTTTGGTTCCTTGGAGCTTCTAACTTATACTGTAGAAAAGCACTGTTGCTTCAGCACTATCTGCTGGCAACCATAGAATGCTAATCTTACATAGTATAAATTGCACACTAGTTACACACCACTTATGTCAGCCCCAAAAAAGAATTCAAATAAATCATCCAAACTCTTGACTCATTATCTGCATATAAAAAGCATCATCCTCTCCCAGTTTTTCAAAGTGTAAATCTCTATTTCACATTTAATATAAAAATTTAATTTAATTTTAGCACAAATATCTATTGCTGATCTGAGGAAGTTCATGCACTCTTTCTCTTCCAATCTGTGCAACAAGGTTGTAAACACTAACAAGGCAGAACGGATGATGCTCTTTCCATTTTTGACCCACTGACCATTTTTCACCCCATGAAATTCTACAGCCATGGCAAGTCCTACCACACCTACCAAAGTATGTTAAAAATTGATAAAGACATCAAGTTAAAAAGTCAAAAATAAAGAATTGTATGCATATATATATATATATATATATATACATATAGTAAGGATAACACACTCCACTCTTGCATTACTGTTTGACTATAAGAAACACATGAAGATGAAGGAGATGGAACCTCCAAAGTCTCAGTATATATTGTTAGTGGTACCCAGAACCCACTGGTGACTTGTTGACTTGGTCAAAAATATTACTGAAAATAAAAATTCTGAGATTTCAGTCTTTGGTGTTGCATAAAACCACATAATATTACTCTTTCTATGAGTCAATAAACAGGCTTTTAGAACCAGATGACAGCTTTATGGACATGACTGTGTTGTTCTTGTATTATTTTTGTTCCATCTTTATTTTCCCAGCTGGACTGTAGCTATTTTGTGCATCTGTTCATTTGCCAGCTGCAACAGTTTTGTTGCTTTTCTTTGCTATGACAGTCTTTCTTGATAGTATGGTACACACTATATAAGCTTTGCAATTGCATTTGAACTTCCTTCAATATGGATGACCAGAATTCCACACAGTAACACAAATAATATAAATATTTCCAATATTAATTAAACTTTATGTACTCTTCAGTAGCATTTCTTTATTTTTACCCCAGATTTCTTCTACTGTTTTCTTTCTGGGCTAACAACATACAGAGCTTTTTTCACCTGTTCTTTCACTTCTTAACATTAATTTTCTTCAAACACAAGGCCTGTTAATTCACATATGTACTACTAAATATCTTTTTTGTGCTGCTTCTTAAGGTCATCCAAATACTTCTGTATTCATATATCCAACATGAACAATATGATATTGTTCCCTTGGTGCCACTTTGAAAGGTCTGGTAATTTACCTAACTTGCTCTTGCTGTTAGACATTTTTAACACAGGAAAGATCTTTAAAGAATTCCAGGGGTAAATGTGATATCCTAGTTATTGCATACAGTTCTTTTCAAATTCCTCTACTATTCACCTTTCTGTTTCTCCATCTTAAATATTTATTTCCTATGTAAAATTATACCAGATAAATTGTTCCGTTGAAATTCTGGTAAAATAAATTTGTCATGCGTCTTTATCTAGAAAACCACCTAGTTCTTTTATTAGTTGTTCTAGCTGTCCCTTACATCTAGGAAGACAGTTAAAATGAATATTGCTATGTTCCTCATTGAAGGATAATAACCACTGTATCCTATTACTCTGGGAAATCTGGAGGTAACAACCAGGTCACCTTTGTGCTGGGAGAGGAAGATATTCCATTAAGACCCCCTGGATGAAACAGTACTGCAACTTCTAAGTGTAATAAGGCAACATTATCACAGAAAAGAGCCCTGTCAAATGGAGTAAATTTAAAATTAAAAAAAAAAAAGTAATTCAGATATTTTTCTTCATCTATAAGAAAATCAATAGGATTTTATGGCTTCACTAATGAAATATTTTTAAGATTAGATTATGATACACATGTTGACACAATCCCTTTCATGTTTTAGAAAAGATGCTGACACAAGAATTTCAGTTTAAATTTTAAAATGTATTTCAGGAAACAACATTCATTAATGTGTGCCCTGTTTTGCCAAATTCAGATAGTATTGTTTCAATTTGTTTGAGGAGCAAAATAGTTGATCATTTACTTGCATGGTCTACACAAGAGAGCTTCAAAAACACTTCGGTACATTGGGAACTAATAAGAGGTTACTTACAAGTCCATCACCTCACTCTGAGCCTGAGGAGACCAGAATATGAAATCTTTAATTTTTTAATTTATTTCCATCATAAGCTGGTAGAAAAATATAATTTTCCTTTTTTCTGCTAAAAATTAAAAGCCAACCATAGAGAAATAGAAGATCACAAAGGAATAGTTTCCCCAATTAAAACACAAAAGAAGAGACTGTATTTTTCCAAGACTTTTAAGAAACTCACATTTGAAATATTTAGCATCCAGTATCCATTTAATGTAAAGTGCCCAAAGCAGTGTGAGAGATACACACATAGGATCATTCATAGCTCTCTCACTTCAAATACAGTCTCATGCATTTCATTTATTTATTTATTTAATTCACTGCAGAAGCAAGAAATCATAGTGAATATCCAAGAAAAAACTCCTCAGAACTTCCATAGTAAAATATTTTTTTCCTTTGCTGAATGTTAAATCCAACATCTTGTTTCTCATTTAGATATCTATTTTCAATATCCTGAGGAATGCAGCATGTTAGTTGTGTAGAACAGAAATGTTACGAGAATAGCACTGGGGAGTTGAAAGGTTTGGTCCTTACATATATCTTCCAGTTGCAGTTCTTGGCATATGGGATATTTTTAAAAGATAATTACTTAGATTAAAACAAACAAACAAACAAAAAAAAAATCAGTAGCATACTTGTACTTGTTGCAGTGAGACCACTGCTTTTCAGTTTCCAGTGATGTCCATCCTACCCTTCTGGGACACAGAGAACATCTCTTTTAATTTAAAAGTGTTTGATATAAGTCATGCAAAATTCAATTGAGATTTTATTAACTGGGAAGCATTAAATATATGGTCAGCTATGAAAAAGAAACAAAGCTGGAATATATATACATAATCATATGCAGCTCTTCATGATTTTAGACCAATATCTCCAGGGTTATTTGTCTAGATGTTGCTTGTGCTAGTCTGCTGCATGGCTTATGCACCACTGAAGCCAGTTTCTTGCAAAGTAACAGGGTTATTAAAGCTGCTTGGACCATTTGATCTGCTCTGGAACATTTCAATGCCACTGCAACTTAATAAAGGAAAGCAATGACAGTTAAGCTTCATTGGTTTTCAAAACAAGTGTTTCAATTGTGTAAGCATACCCTACTCACTTGCCATTTAATGCTGCTACTCCAACAGTGCTTCTGGCAATTGACATACTTGCCACAAATGTCCACTGCTGACTTTGAGGGTCCCACCTCTCAACTGTGTTCAAATAACTCCAACCATCATGTCCTCCCACTGCATAAATAGGCCCTTCAAGCACTGTAACTCCTAAAATGGAGGAAAAAGTGAGAGAAGATAAAAGTATTTTTCCTCTATCAGTAGTAAAAGATAAAAGAGTTTTCCAAAACGCAACCACCAAATGTATATTGTATATTCTAAATGGAAATGGAAGCACTAATTTGAGATTTAAGTAATTAAGAAATAACAAACAGGAATAAAATTAATGCTGCTCCACATGGCTCTATGAAAAACAGGTCATGTCAAACAAACTTAATTTCATTCCTTGAGAAGAGTGTTAGCTTCATAGAATAACCTGTCAATTATGTGATCCTCTTAGATTTCTGTATTCTCTTTAGTATCTCATAATTTCTGATCATGAATTAGCTCTTTAGAATAGCAGTAAAGAACATTATAATAAAGTATGGACTGGATACCTGATAGATCTCAGATAATTGTCAGCCTAAGGGGGATTTCATTGAATGGAATTGCTTCAGGGTTCTGCAGAGAAGAGAAAGAAGTCTGGTTTTTTCACCATTTTTGTCAATCATGTAGAAGAAAATACACAATTTTTCAGGAGCTGTGATGGACTGGTACAGAATCAAAAAACACATTTGAAGGCTTGAGCAAGTAATTGGACTGAGAAATTTAAGCTGCTTCCTCAGTTTTATACTATCAAAAAAAAAAAGAAATAACCAGACACCTTCACAGAAAAATAATGTTGGATATATGAAGATCCTTTTATATGCTGGAAAAAAACCACCAAAATGTAAAACGTGAAAAGTGAAGTAAGAAATATTTAAATAAGAAACAATTTTTTAACTATGAGGGGTTTGAATCACCCGGTCCAAGGAATTGGTGAATTCACTATCTCACAGTTTTTTCAGTTAAGCTTAGAAGGCTCTAGAAGATAAATTATAGCTAAGCACCGTTTGTTACAAGACAGTGAGCTCAGTAATTCCATTCTATGAATCCATGATCCCAAATGAGCCTTGCTCTGAAAAATCTCAGGCTAAATCCAGTCATATTCCTAAGTCAATGTCTTTTTTTTCCCCTCACTCCATTTCACACGATTTGAACTCATCAAAAAGTCAGAAAACAGTAGATCATTAAAGTTTCAGAGAATGGCTTTATTTTTTGTTGCAGAAAAGTCTATCCTTAATTTAAAACAGTGTGAAGTTTCCACTTTCTGTGTAGGAATGTTTTGTTCTATTTCAGAAAATTAATTCATTAAAACCTGATTTGACTTTAAAACTATATTTATCAATGAGTTTGAACATGTTTCATCTCAGTGTTCACAGAAAGTGTTCCTGCAGTTTGGATGTTAATTTTCATTTTTCAATATTTTTTAACTTGAAAAAGAAAATAATTAAAAAAAACTCTACTAACGTGTGGAAAATTTTTCCTTCAAATGAAAGTTGAACCTCATATTTTTCTGTAGAACACATTCTCCAATTGTTATCGTTGTTTTGCCTAGATATATTTTCTATTCAATCACATGTTCCAGTTATAATTTTTCCAGAATATTAAAGTGGATATCAAATTGAATTAGTGATCCATATAGCTCAATATCTTATCTCAGAACACAACCAGTAACAACATGTGGGAAGATGTGTCAGTGTTCACATAATAATGAGGGGATTATACGCTGTCTAATATATGTAGTTTGGGTGTTGGCCTTTGTTTACTCTACTATCTAATATTTTCAAATATTCTTAAATCCTGAACAGAGAGGTTTACATCATAAAAAAATTATTTACTGTGATTTGTCATAACAACACTGTAATCTTTAGCTTTTCATTTATATACTCTTTATTAAATGCAAAGTTAAATGAGAAATTAAATTCTTTTTGGGATAAAAAAATAAATCATATTCAAAGAAAGTTCAAGGGTGCAAATGTTTCCATGCAAATACATATATCCAGAATTGGTGTCTAGATAAACACACAAATCCCCTCTCCCCTTCACACATAAACAGAGTTGTATTATTATGCAGTGAATTTCACAAGGAATCTGTGAAGCACATGATATCACATCTCATCAGTTTTGAAATTTTCAGCTTTTACTTCTTTAAAAAACTTATTTGCACTTTCACTAGGATATAAAAGGTTTCCCTCAATTACTCTTTCTATTTCATTCAATATTTCATATTCTTTCAAGTCCTTAATATTTGAGTTTTATTCTCATCTATTTCCTGCTGTAAATTAAGCCATTACAATTATTTAATTCACTTTACATAGGAAATTCGATTTCCCCTTAATCAAAATACCATTCTTCTTGCATTTTCATGGATTTTTACTTTTTTTTTTTTGTGACAATGAAAACTAATAAGCTCATTGCATTAATATAATGTTACTTTCTCTATGCCTTTCTTTTCTTACTCCTGTAAAAGAGCTTCAAACAAAAAATAGTCTTCAATGGCTTCTCTGCTCTTCTCATGAGAACTTTTCTGAGTTTATACTGTGGCTAGCACAGGTCTTTCTCGTGAGAACATTCGCCTGTGTTTTATAAACAAAGATAAAGTTTGGATGTTTTTCAAACAGTGTCTCGAGATTTGGACAATTCAGGCCTGGCCAATCAGGCCTAGGGGGAGGTTTCTGGCTGACCAATCTGGGCGACCTCTGAAAAGTCTATATATATATGGAAATCAAAATAATAAACGCTCTTTCTTGCCACACTGAGAACTGGGGTCCTTTTCTCCGCTGGCGGCTCAACAGCGACATTTATACAATGCAGACAGAGCCCTGTGAGATACTTCTGATTATTTCCTTCTGACTTTTTCCCCCACTGCAGAAACCAACATATTTCCCTCAGTAGTTTCTGGCCCCCTTTTGTGGAAGCTGCTGCACAAACTGTTGCATCTGCTGGGTGCCTGTTACCTGTGCTCAGACCCACCTATTTATGAAGCCCCACAGTCTGATTCTTATGTTTTCTAAGAAGCCAGGTTGGCAAAGTTCTAAGCAATGCAGAAGTATTTTCTTTCCCCATTAGGCAGTGCTTGTACCATGTTTCAAAATATTCTAACGAGAAGCAATGATAATGTAATCATCTCCCCCGAGGAAATATATAAATACACATTTTGTATTACTGCAGAGTGTGTTGTATATGAAGAATTCAATATTCAAGTATTGAATTCAAGCATTTGAATTTGTTCTAAGCTTAGATACTAGAATTTCTATGTGATTTTGATATCACACATATGGACTAAAGGGTAGTCCCAAAGATGGTGCTTGAAGCCTCCTCATCACACAGGATGCATTGCAGTACATCTCCTCTCTGACTAAAGTTACTGAACAGCCCATGATAACAGCAAATGGCAACACGACAATTAAAACCTCAAGGGATACATTCCCCAAGATCCCAAAGCAAAATATTTTCCCATAAAATTGATGAAACAAGACTATTTTCTGAATGTTCCAGGTCATTTGTTTTAATAGAAGAAAAAAATTAAATTCATCGTAAGTAGTCTGTGTTGAAATGTCAGAGCTCCAATACTATTAGCACACTCTAGAATTCCTCCTCCTTAAAGACCAAAGGTACTGAACTCTATATACCTTTTATTTTTTCTAAATGGTGCAGCCAATTTCTGCTTGGTCTCTTGAGATACGATTTTTCATCTTTTTGTAGTCAAGATACTGAACAGTGTGTTAGAAGATCAGAGTTCATTTCAACTTTATGAAACAGGTTTTCATGGTCATTATGTGTCCTACAATAAACTGATGTCAGCGTACATAATTTTGTTTTCTGTCATGTATGTCCACAAGATAATAAACATCCACCTAGATTTACACTCAGAATGTAAATAATGTTTTTTATTAAAATACATTATAAATAATGAGCTTTTCCTGTTCCTTAATGAGAAAATAACTACTTCCAGCTGACACTTGAACTCTTGTCATTAAGCAAATTGAACAGAAGAACAATACTGTTAGGTCTTTCAGGACAGTTTGGTAAGAGAAAAGAAAGGACAGAAGGCCTTCATAGCTTTTCTTCCTGTACCTCACCTTCACCAAACCAGTTTAACACATAAGAAAAGAAGAAATCCTCTTGTATTTACTTTTTCACATGATACTAGTGCTCTGTTGTTTTCTGACAAAAGCAATAATACATTCAGAAATTGACTATTTTCCTATAAGGGAATTACATTAAATAACCAGTTATTATTTATCTGCACAAAGAAACTGGAAATTAGTGGAATCAAATCTTACTTTTTTAATTTGTGGAAAATAATAATTCTGGCATTGAGGGAGCAATTCGTTCTACCCATCTTTTGATTAATTACTTTCATTTACATGACATTGTGAACAGTTCAGCTTTCCTAGTTCTCACACAGTTATTGGACAGCTAAACCAACTGTGAACATCTCTTTTAGGAAAGAAAGCAACTTGTTTTCTTAAGAGGACATGTTTTCAGCAACATATTGAACAGTTAAGTGCATTAAGTACAGTGCAGAGAAATTTTAATGTTTTACTGAACAAAAAAAGTACCTGGAAGATAATTCTCCTAAGCATTTTGACCTAGGAATTTATAAAAGCAAACAGTGTTATTTTTAAACTAAATGAGATCTAAAAAATTAATTGTACAGCTTGGAATTGCAGGCATTTTCCTTTTGATTGCCTTCACAAAGCTATGCAGCAAAAACCCTATTATGTCTAATTAGGTGCTGAGATCTCTACAGTTACAATTATTTATACTTGAAGACTGGAATGGGATTTTAAATTGCTTTTCTGTGATGTTACAAAATAAAGAAGCACTGCCTACCATATTTTTAATTCTGAATTTCTTTATCTGCCTAATAGACCTAACTTTATAGGGTGAAAATTTTAAAAGAAGTTTTTTATAAAACATCTGTAAATATACTTGCACTTGGATACAAGATGAAAAAAAAATTATCTGTGGTGCTAGCTTTACTGTAATATCTGCATTTTGAAATTTGTAGACACATGAAATTTTAACTGGGAAGGATAAATTTGTATACAAAAACTTACAGTTTAAATAGGAAGTATAAATAAATTTCTTACCTTTCAAGAAGATGAGAGACATACACTATATCCTGACATTGAACATGAGAAGACAAATCAGTGGTTTGCTGTCCAAGTATTAAACTTGTTTAAATAACACCCAGACGTTAGTCCACCCTTTTAAATTCTGCATTTAGTCAGTGTCCGGGTGGAAGCACATTTCTAACAATCTCCTTTCCTACCCACACCCACAGAAGCATCTTTATACAATTTTGTATTAATTGTAATTAACATTGCTGCTTTTCTTTACCTTGTTCTTTCCCCATGAAAGTCTTAAAACACTTCTCTTCCATATTAGTGTTATCAAAGAAAGTAAATTCCTATTTGCTTTAAATTATGCGTCATGAAATAAATTATAAATTAAACCTCGTATTTAGTTCTCAAAGCCCTAATATTAACTGAGTGTGAAATACAATTACTTTTCTTTGGATGCTGCATATAGGACTACCATAGGCCAAGCTTGGAATTTAGTAGGTCATTAATTGGAGAATTAGACCTGACCTACCTTCTTTAGTGAATATTCAGTGACTCAATGTTGAAAATACCTATGTTTATTCACAGGCAAGTATCAAGGTTGATTTAAAGAATATTATCAGTATTGCTGCCCTCTTGGGCCAGAAGATATTACACTAACATGCTAATGCAATGCAAATTTATAGAAGCAAAGATCTGCCTGTCGACCCTTTATTTACATTCAGTTTTGTAGATAAGACACTAGGTTCTCAACTCTGCCACAGTATTATCCTGTGAACATGACTTAGAAATTATTAGAAGTGTTGCTGTTATGATTTGTAACTCTTTAGTGAATTGGGTCGTGATCTACTACTTAGTGAAGGTGCAAAATACAAAGAAAAGATACTTAATAAATCAGAAAAAGAATCCCTGTAATGTTGCCCATGATTAGGAGACAAATCCAAAGCAAATATCTAATATACATGCAAATCAATATTGCAGAGAAAATACTTTAAAACACTCAGGCCTTATGTCAACCCACAGTGAAAGCAGTTAGAAGGCCATATTTTTCCTGAGATTTGACATGTAAAAAACCCAATAATTTAACTACACAGTGGTACACAACACTTGTCAATGTTACCTAAAAGACAGATTCTCAAACTAATCCCTTAACAACTGCTTCTGGGGTAAAAAATACAGCTATATCAGAGTATTGCCGTGCTTTGGTAAGCTAGTCTGTTGAGGAACTATTCTACTCAATGCTTAGGTTTGGGCATTTTTGTTTGTTGGGGTTTTTTGGAGGCGATAGGTTGCAGGGGATTCTGTGCACAGAAATCACCACATAAAGATGGAGAACACACATCTTAACTATAGCACTGCTTTATGAGATGCTGATGCACCCAGAAGGATCCAACATTGCAGAAAAATGAGACATTTACAACAGGATCTTCAGCTGAACCTTTATGGGACTTGAATCTTTCTCAGCCAACCCCAGCTGACCAAAGAGATATTCCATACTGTATTGGCAATGTGCTCTGGAAATCTGGATTATTGCCCAGTGCTGTAGAATTTGGCCACTATCATATATACTTAATAGCATGAATGTTATAATATTTTCAGTTGTCTGCATGCTCTAACAAATTACTATCTGGAAAAGTTTCCTTTATCCAGTGTTTTAGCTGTTTGGCACTGTAAGAATTCTTTTATTTATAAGTAGTTGCTCCACAATATTGAGAAATTAATTAATCATAAATAATTACAGTTTTATTATACTAATAGGGTATGACTTAATCCGTTAGTTTCAATGCTAATTCAATTGCCTTCATTTTACTGGCATTTCTTTCCTCCTGCCTTTCATCTCCGGCCTCCAGGATAATACTTGCCCTGATGTCCAGAATGGAATCTCAGATTCTCATGTATCTGGCTCTTCACCTCTCTACTTTTTAATCTCCACAGAGTGGTTTCTTTTACATACAGAGAGCACGCAAAAAAATTTGTTTTATTTATGCTGTAAAACTTAAAAAAAAAAAAATCCAAACGCAGAACAAACCCCTATTTTTTTTTTTTTTTTTGGTAGGTTAATGGAAGATATAAAATTGCCATTTTTGCCTCCCTGGTAGCCCAGCAATGCTGATCCATGAAAAGAAGAACCTATCATGCAAGATAGCGAAAAAAGAAGAACAAAGATCCCTTTTATCTTCTACATCTTTACAGTTTATTTTACAGTTACATGGATGGGAGTGTTAGGGCTGTATCAAGCTTTTATTTATATTCCTAGTCTATTCTAATGGTTTCTACTCTTCCTGGAATGCTTTCTGACAGATTGTAACTCCATAGATAAACATGTATTTATTGGGGCTTGAGCACTATCTAAAATAACATCATTGCTTAACTGCCATAGCAAAAGTTTTTAAAATGGAAGATGAAAGTTCAGCTCTCACTGACTTGAAAATTGTCCTTCAAACTAGGTCTAAAGAGAGGTATCATTCATCACATTAGATTTTCAGTGTTGAGTAAGCAACAATCTATGTTTTATTATGTTTCATGAAAGAGGTAAAAGTCAGGCAACCTTTACAGTTAGTGGTTTTACTACTTTGCTATGTATCTGATCTACTCTGCTCATGAATCTTATAGCCTACATTTTCCTGGTGGAAGTGTTTTAAAAAATCTGTTAGCAACACTCATTCTTTAAAGGCTTTGTTTCCAAACAAAATTTATTTGGCATAAACTAGAGGTGATTGCTTTCCATATTAATCTCATAAAATACATATTTAATATACATAACTTTTATTTTAATGACCTGTTCATTAAAAATTTTTGGTATCAAGTATGTGTTACCTATGTGTTTCTCCTTCACTTGTTTCAATGTAATCAGATACTGTTTTGCTGTTATGGATCTAGTAAGGTTTATAGTATCTGATACTTTTTTTGATATTGCACTGAAGGTTTATTTTATAAAGCTATTGAAATATTACAAATTTATTGTTAGAATTTACTTTATTTACTTCATCAAGGGAGACCAATGGCATTAAAAATATCTATTTCATGTCAATATTTATGTAGAGATACGTTATTATATAGAATTATTTTTCAACTTATTGCTTTCTGAGGGAAGAATTCTACCAGAAATTACTAGACTGGAAAGCATTGATGCTACTATGTTACCTCTAGCCCTTTAAGATATCACACACTTCATTACTATGTTAATTTTATTTAGATAAACATTGTCAAAAAATTTACTACATTTTTTTTTGTTTAGTTTTGTGTCTTATGCAGTTTTTCAAGAATCTATATTTTTGACATCTCTCAAATCATACACACACATGCATAAATACCCAATACAACATCTTTGGCTATCTTTTTAAAAGTTCCAGTGCAACTGGAATCTAAGTTATATTTGCTTTACCAGATTCTCAATTTCCAGCCTACTCAATACTATTTGTTGTACTTTGAGAAGCAGGAACTGCTCCTGAGCAACAAATCATTTATTCCTAAACATGCTACACTTCTTTTTCCCATGGAAATGAGTTTATGCCATCCTAGTTGCTCTATGCTACTGTACATACACCTACTTAGGCAGCTGAATCCTACCCAAATTCTTAGATCTCTAAAATTGTGGAGCTGTAATTATACCCTAAGCTTTATACAATGTAAAAATATTTGATAAACAATAATGCTTTTTGAAAGTATGAACATTACTTGTAAAGCAAGTAATCTTGAATCAATGCAGTCAAAATCTGAATATTTTTAAAAATACATAAAATAATTTCTAAATAATCAGTTAGTGATCTAAAAATATACAGACATAATAATTACTGTATGTGTCTAGATTTTTATATTTTTATATTATTTATATTATTTGTATTTATACATGTATTTTACTTCTGAGATTTACCATGTAGTAAGGATATTGATAATCCAGTTTCTCCACAATCTTTTCCTCTATTAGTATTTCTCATTATTACTTGGAAGGTACAGAAGTATTCCTGTATTTTTGCTAAGTGAATTTTTTTCCCTACCCTCTGACTCAAGAGTTGGACTCTAGAGCAGTAAGCATGGAAGTGAAAAATCAAGCTGGGTCTAAGAAGCATAGTGGGTCATTTCCTTTCAGTGAAATACAGAAATGGGCCTTCATTCAAGCACATGCCATTTGATATTTTGTCAGTCACATCGAAGGTATTCTGGGATATTTTATCCTAAACCTCCCTAATTTCATGTATTCTGTTTCCACTTCTGATTCTTGAACTTAGTCTTTTAAATATTTATTCCTGCACGTACAAGTTTCCTGACAATCCCATTATAAGCAAGTACTCACTCTTTCTAATTACAAGCTCAGCCCCCATGTCCTTTAAAAAGCATTTACTTTACATATTTAGCTTCTTCAGAACAAGAGGTTGAAACCTAAAGCACTGTGTAAACTGACACTTGGAAACTCTTTATGTCTTCTATGGCCACTCACTCTGGGTAGAGTGAATTCTATCTACCCTGGGCATATATCCTATATAAATAAATCTAAGGCTTTCCCATCAGCAATTAATATTTTTATAGCATTTATACATTTTCACTCACATGGTTACAACTGGAAAGATTCTCTCTTCCAAGAGCGGAGGAGGAAAAACGTGTAACTTGCCTCTACTCTAAGCTGTACAGGGTTTTACAAGGTAATACCCTGCCCTGTCAGCCTCCTTCCCACGCTGATCACCTTGCAAATACGTGTTTCACTATGGATAGTGAGATCACTACATTTTCAAAGCCAAAACCTAAAATAGGAGCTTAGACACACTTAACATAGTTCATGGAAAGAACAAGACAATTTAGAACACCTACCTGAAAAGATTGCTGCTCTCCCTTAATTATCCTGGAAGCCTAATTTTCTCACTGTGACACTTAAATTGTTTCTTTTGAAAAGCCAAGCCAAGTACCAATCTTTTGTTAGTCTTTTTTTTTTTTTTTTAATCACAGTTTCACTGGATTTCATATCTAAAATTTTAATTAGTCTATCATTGGATCCATATTTCCTTTCTCTCTCCTCCTCTATGTAGACTATTAAGTTCGGCAAAGAAACTGGAAAAATAGATACAGAATTGCTTCATAAAACAGCTGGATTTATAAACCACAATCTGTTTTACATTTTTCACCTCTTTCTTCTTTCAGTCTCTTTCTTCCTTCCCTATATGGATTTTGATTTGGTCTTTCTGCTTGTCAGGTTTCACCTTTCCCATATTTCTTTTGGGCCTTTCCCTGCCTTTCTGGCATCTTATTGCTCTTTCATGATCCATTCTGTTTAATGGACTACTCAACAGGGATATTAGAATCACTATTACTTTAAATAATAGTTTGGGATCCCACAGTCTGCCCTTTCCTTTTTGTACTTTAGCACCACTTTTTTTCAAACACTGCCATTAAAAGAGCTTTCAGTCATCTTCCATTGGCAGATTTGAAACTGCCTAACATATAACTTCCTACACCATGGATTTTGACTACAAGGCCTGTCAATTTTTATTTCCTCATTTCTACATGTATCAACTTTTATACACATGGTTCTATGGAAGATTATATGAAGACAGGATAAAGAAAGCAAAGAAAGCATTGAATTGTATTACCTGGCTGTGACCTCAGCTACAATGGGGTGCATCTGACATTTTGCTATGTCAACAAAAAGACATCCGTGCAAAGTCTGGATGCTTATTTCTATCCTGTATACAAAATCCAACTGAAACTGCTCTAGCATTATTACTACATGGATATAACATAATACATAGTTTAGAAAACAAATGGAAAAAAGAAAAAAGACAATGCTTCAGATGAATTTCTCATTGCAAAGGGCATTTACTAAAAAAATAACTTCATGGGATACTTAGAAAAAATTAAAATTAAAAAAAAAAGCAATTCAATTATGTTAACTAAGCCTCTTAGGTAATAATATCATTCTTACATAATCCCAAATAAAGAACACATCCCTAACACCTCCCAAACAACTGCATTTAATCATGCCAGTTTTTGCTTCTTTCCTCATTTTACATGTTGTTTACAAAAAGCCTGAATTACTTCAAAACAAAAATTTAAAAATTATTTTACAGGAAGCAAAAAAGCCCTCAAGTGCTCAAGTGCCTAGTTTCTTCCATTTTTCCTACTATAGATAACATAAAACTTTTTCTCCACTCATAACATCAACGTTCTTTAACTTAAACTATAATGATATTTTTTAAATCTGTTGACCAAAAGCATCAGTAAAATTGAAGCCCAAAAATTTTTTTAACTGATCACCAAGGGTTTTCAAACACAGATTCATCTCTTTTGACACTGACATAAACATTTTCTCTATCAAGCATACCCTAATGTTGTATTACTACTTTCCTATGTTATAGCTGAAGTCATTGCATTTTTACCACCCTTGGGAACAGCACTGATTCTGTAAAATTCTGGAACAGAATAGCAGAAGAGATATTGCATGTATTTCTGCCTGTAATTAATGTATTTTCTTGTGTATATTCTAATTTAAAATTAAATTTAAGCTTAGGAAATTATTTTAAATAAGAGAGCTATTTAGTGTCATGATGCCATCCGATCTAGATTCCCATTGTTATTTTCTATTGTAAGACTTGTTTAACAGTAACAGTACATATGCATATTACAAGTGTGCAATGACATGAGTGAAGGGCAGGCAAGCACAGTCATGTTGTGAGGTATTTACACAATAGTACAATAAAGGACTTGCTGATTGTAACTCAGGGGAATGGACAGGATAATACAGTGCGTTGAATCGACACAGGCAGGCAGCTGGAACAACCACAAAACCACTGCTGAAACGCAAAGAGTACATTTATTTCATTACCTTCCTGACCAGAGGATGCCAAAGCAACACCGAGGCAGGGACACACAATCAGGAACGTAGCAGCTTATTCCAGCCCTAGCGGGAGGTCAGGCTGCTGTTTGCACCCTTTTATCAAGGACCTGTGCATGTGTAGTTTACCAACATAAAATCTGCAATCTCCTCTGCACTTTTTATGACTTCTGAGCTTTGATCTCTCACCCAAAACAGGGAGCTCAAACACATCCATAGGAGAGCCTCCAAGTCTCTCCAGACACCTATGCTATCTCTACACAGAAATTTTACTTCTCAAAACAGAGGTAAAAAGCAGTAGGCATAATATATATGGGGTTCCCACACTGTAATTCTCCAGGACTTGGCATTCCCTGCTGCAAAGTCACTTGAGCGAATCTGCTATCATCCTCATTCTTCTGTCCCCCAAAAACACCTCCAGACTCATTTCAGTGTGGATCAACAAATGATCCAAGTGTTGCAAAAGACAGTGTAAAGCTCCCCTCCACTGAATTCTATGTTTCGTTGGCTTCCCCCTCTCCTGACGGATCAAGATCATGACCATCGTTTCAAACAACAGACATAAATTTCAAGAGTCAAGTCTCGTCACTGGATCCACAGGTGGTGATGTCTTTCTATTCTTGTATTTTCTTTCTTTCTATTCCATATAAATTTTCTTAAGTGTTATTTTTATGCTTTTATATTGCTATATTACTACAGATAATAATAACCAAAATGGCTACAGACCTGCTTCCCACTGCAACCAAATAGCTCTTAAAGAAACCCTACATGTGTGGATTTACAAACACTGATCATTCAGTGCCATCTAAATGCCCCAAGGGATCTATTAACAAGAACCTCAGTTACCTTCACCTTCTGGAGCAGGTCATAACAGTGTCTTCCATTTCTATTTTTCATGAATTTGTAATAATTCTATCACATCAAGAGGTTTTAGCAGAACAGAAAATGAACACCAGTTTTCTATACCTTGTAACAATAATACAAAGAAACTGGGTTATTTTTACTGGTCAGAATGCTACCACAGCTTAAAAGTACTGAATTTTCCATTACAAATTACATAAGTGAAAAATGTGGCATGTTTTAAAAATATTTTTTTCTTACCTAAGCCATGTCTGTGTGTTGACATAGGTGGTAACACTGTCCAAGCCTTGGTCTTTGGATTGTAACATTCAACAGTGTTTAATGTCTTTAAACCATCCCGGCCTCCAATAACAAACAGCTTGTCATCGATGACAGCAACACCAAACTGAAGCCTCCTGCCATTCATTACTCCAGCCTGAATCCATATGTTTGTTCTGAGATCATACTTTTCAATAGTTGTAGCTCCTGATGAGACAGAAAAGAACAACTAAAAATATCAAAATGATAGATGCATTCAAATTAATCCTGAAGAGAGTAAACTTGATAATTCATCTGAAATGTAACCAGTGTTTTATTTTAAAATACACATAACAGTGCTTCACTTCCAAACTTTAAATATCCTACAGAAAAAAATCAACAAAATTATGAAGATTTACTCTTTGGAACTAACTGTTTGGATTAAAATAAAATGTTAGAATTCCATGGAAAATAATTCTTTTAGGATTCATTCATTCTGTGGAACAAGAGAGCAATGATCCAAGTCCAAACAAGTATCATGAAAGCAATAGTTTTGTTAACTGGACTAAAAAAAGTAATAATTTAAATTCAATTTGTATTTTAGTGTACCAGAGGAGCTATAATGTACAATGCAACTGGATTAAATGCCTTCCTAGCATAAACAGTAAGGTTTTGGTGAAATATTTTTGAATTCTGTTTTAATATTTAAGCAACTGATTGTATTTTAGAACTTCAGGTAGTAGCTCTGTCTTTGCCAGAAGTCTAAGTGAATCATAGAATAATAGAATTGTAGAATCCTTTAGGTTGGAAAAGACCTTTAAAATCATTTAACCATTAACCCAGCACTGCCAAGTCCACTATTAAACCTCAAGTGACACATCTACATATATTTTAATACCTCCAGGGAAAGGGCACTCCATCACTTCCCTGGGCAATTCCAATGCCTGGTAACACTGTCAGTGAAGCCATTTTTCCTCATATACAATCTAAACCTCCTCTCGTGCAATTTGACGCCATTTCCTGTCGTTCTATCACTTGTTACTTTGGATAAGAGACCAATACCACCTTGCTATGACCTCCTTTCAAGGAGTTGTAAAGAGTGATAAGCTCTTCCCTGAGCCTTCTTTTTTTTCCAGGCCAAACAACCTCAGCTCCCTCAGCTGCTCCTCATAAGACTTGTGCTCCACACCCTTCACCAGCTTCATTGACCTTCTCTGGGCACAATCCAGGACCTCAGTGTCCTTCTTGCAGTGATGGACCCAGAACTGGAGACAGGATTTGGGGTGTGGCCTCACCAGGGCAGAGTACAGGAAGACAATCACTGCCCTGGTCCTACTGGCCACACTATTGCTGATACAGGCCAGGATGCCATTGGCCTTCTTGGCCACCTGGGAACCACTGGCTCATGTTCAGCTGGCTGTAAACCAGCACTTCCAGGTCCTTTTCCACTGGGCAGTTTCCCAGCCACTCCTCCCCAAGCCTGCACATGGTAACCCAAGTGCAAGACCTGGAATTCAGCCTTATTGAACCTCATCCAATTATCTTCTGCCCATTAATTCAGCCAGTTCATAATCCCTCTGCAGAGTCTTCCTGCCCTCAACACACTCACCAAACTTGATGTTACCTACAAACTGTCTGAGGATGCACTCCATCACCTCATCCAGATCTTTGATAAAGACATTAAGCAGGACTGACCCCACCACTACTTGTGAGTGACTGCCAACAGGATAAAAATCCATTCGCTATCTCTCAGTATTCATAACTCATTATAATTTTATTGTTACCAGTTCTTGCAGATTTCATTTTACAGTTTTAAACACAGGGACAATAAAATGTTTCTTTGCCATCCTCCTTAACTGTCTGTTATCATACCCTGTTCCCTCTTCCTGTGTTGTTCGTATCATTATTCCTGTGCACATGTCAAAAAATTAGAAAGATGTAGAGATGTATCTTCAAGAGATGTAAATTTTAAGGAGGGATATTTATTCAGTTTAGAGAACTGAACTGTTGTAGACTATACATTGTATACCTACATTGTAGTATCCTGTGCAGATTCCTTTAGCAATGCAGCCAGGGGCCAAGGGACTGTTAGTTTTCAGTACCTAAGAAAGTGTTTGGAAAGTGCTTTACCAGAATTCGAAAAAAATGTTTCTGTCCTGGGAAGCTGTTATTCTTAAAAGAGTAACCCTGCCATTTGAATGGTGACTAAAACAATTCCTGAATTTCGAAGCGATTTTACAACCTGCAAAGTGTGAGTCATATTTTATAACTTAATTGTCAATATTTTACAATTATTTTCCTTTCAAATTATTGATAGTTGTACTCCTGCCATAAAGGATATATGGCCTTGAATTTAGCATAAACATTACTTAAAATTATTCTCCCTCCAAAAAATTATCACTGACTATAGAGAGATTTACCTTAAGTTAATTATGAAAATTCCTGTGGCTTGAATGATTACTGGCCCAAAAACGATATAACAGTATGTTGTATTTGTCTATCTCACCTCTTTTCCCATCTGTTTCTTCACATACTCCACCCTACAGTGGAGTATTTTTTCTTTTACAGCAGCCTTTGCATTTGCCCCAGACTCTTGGGAAACAAAAAAGGGAACTTAGCAGACAATTATTGTTCTTTTGAATTTCTCTATCTACACTCTCTAAAATAACAGCATCACTTCACACTACTCACTAATACACTACTTAAAATTTTTTAGAACAGTTTAGAGGGGGAAATAGAGGAGAGAAGCATGCAAAGAAATGGAGGCAAGAGGGACATAGTATATAGAATAACATGTAGGAGATTTAGAGACACAGGGGTGAGAGGAAAGATTGCAGTGAGTCCGTGAAGAGAGCACATTTTAATGTAAAGTCAGATAGACATAATTTAAAAAGGTAATAAGAAGTTTTGTACTGGAATAAAGACAGGATGTTGCAGGGAACAGAATAAGACACAAATTGGACTGTTCTTAGCCTTAACATGTCTTTCTGTTGATTGCTCCTGAGAAGGAAAGGTTTGAAGCCAATGATGTCTATGAAGACTTGAACTTACAGAACCTATTCTAGAAACATCACTTTTGTATCTTTAATTTGTTTATTTCACAAAAGAATTTACAATATTCTGGAGCAGGGAAAAAGTTGATTTTTTAAGGAAAATGTTTATCCTACAATTCCTATATGATAGCTTTCATTGCCCTTGTGTCTACATCCCAAGTTTTCAGCTAGGCACTAATAATCAAATCAAGAAGCATCTATTCTGGCAAATAGCATGGTCCATAGATTGCTCCCTGATTCTGAATGCTTGTATTTAATATATATTTATTCCTTGCTAGGTTGTAGTGGAAACAATAAAACAAAAGTGGATAAAGCATTTGTGCACAGAATTCACTTCAGGGTCCACCTCTCATTGGACAAGAACGCAGCATGTTTGATTCCTTCCATCCCACAGCACTGAAAAGAATTTCAGCTGGTTGTCCTAGGTTACAGTATAGATATGTTTAGTATTCTATTACCACCAGCTGTGGGGCATTAGCTGTTATGGCTCACCCCTGATAACACACAATGGGCCATCAATGCATGACTCATGGACCTATCCTATTGTGAGATGCTCCACCCAGGAGGGAGGAGCCAAGCATTCCCACCTGGATATAACCTGGCTTTGGAACTGCCTGAGCTAGCCCTGTCTACTGGGTTCCCTGAGGACAAGAGCTACTACTGGACCTTCAGCTGGAGACCAGACCATCACAGGATCACTGCTTCTACTGAACTACTTCATCTGGACTGCTACCACCACCCTAACAGGGTGTCAGGTTGTTTCTGACTTTGTCAGTGCTTTTTCTCTGTATTATTGCATTTATTTTAAGTTTTCCTATTAAATTATAATCCTGACTTGTGATCTCCTACTGGTTGGTTTTCAAACTAATACACTGGTTTTCTAAGCTTAAGCACCTTTAAACTTTTTAAGCATCCATACTGTGATATACAAACACCACTCTAGTTGTCTGATTCACATTATTTTATTAACTCTGAGCAAGTGCATATATAATCAACAGTTACATTATGAAATGATGAGCTACTCTTAGCTGCCCAGTCTGGAGGGACTATAAAGCAGCCCCTGGACATATGCAGCTTGCAGAGAGTGACAGAATCCTATCCCCTTCCACTTTCATCACTTCTGAGATGAGATTAATATCTAGGGTTTTTAAGCCACCATGCTGTGGCGCAAAGGAAGAACAGTCATTCACCCAGATGCTGGTTCCAGTGACAAGCAAAAATTGGTAGCATCACATGCCAGCTGAGATAAGAAAGTCCTCTATGTCATTACTAGCAGACAGCAGTCAGCAGAGCCCGTTCCTAAATGAAGCAACTTCTAAATTGTGCAAACTCAAAGAAATGAGCTGTGTTGGTTAATAGTGCCTACCCTGGACTGTACAGGCTGTGAAAGGATGTCTTAGCAATGTCAGAAATCTGTAGACAAGGACTTTTTTCTAATCCCCAGGAACAAACCAAACAAATTCTGATTACATGTTTCAGAAAACCAGAAAATCCAATTTCCCAAGAACATGAGGATGGGAGGAAGCAATTGGGAAGTGACTATGGTATATTTTTTATGGAAAACGGAGATATAGGCTTAATGTGAAGTATCAAATAAAGGAAAAATTAATTATTCATTTTTAGCTCCAGTGTATCTACTGATTATGCAGAGATACATGTATTTTCCTACAAAACAAAACAGGTGGAATACTACAGAATAAGTAAGACAGCCATAGACACACATAAAAATACTAACTACATTAAAAATCACATTAAACTACATTTAAAAACATATTTTATTGTTATTTCTTTCACTTGCATATCACTAGTGGGTTGTGAGTGGTCTAATGATAAAAAAGAAATAAATGACTTATTAGTCTCTGTTTAAGATACTGGGTATCAAATAGTAAAGTTGAAAGAAAAAAATGCATAGAATATTGAGGATTTTACAATAAAAGTACTACACACACAGGGAATTCCTCTACACACACATGCATGTAAAAACTCCTATTTTGCAGATGGACAGAGCTCTAAAACAGGCTGACTAATTTCAGGATGTAGCATTGAAGACAGAATATATGAAAAAGACATAGTGAGGTGAAACAGAATTCAATTAATAGCTATTTGTATGATAAAGAAAAGAGTGTAGTAAATTAAAAAACTACCATGACTCTGGCAGCACAAATAATTTCCAGTAAGAACATAAGGATGTTTCTTGATGTTCTGGATACATTTCAACTCTTCCCCCCCCCGCCAGCTTAAATTCTACTTAGGATCCAGCTGGGCATTGGATAAAATTAGTTTTGTGTATTGTGCATATGGGCATTATAAACCCTGATTAATCAAGGTCTATGAAGTAATGAGAAACCTACAGAGAAAGAAAACTTCAGGAATGAAATGCCATAGATGATCAAGGTAATTTTGTATTAACATCCAACTGACAACTGCTGAGAACTCCTCTGTGTATGCAGCAGGGATGAATACGATCCTACCACCCCATGTTTCTTACGAAACAGTAAAGTACTAGATCTCACAATTTCACCTTTATCGACAAAGCAGTACACCATTGCACAATAAAAATTTCTATTTCTTTGTTTTAGCTGTCATTTTTATGCGTATGAATTTGTGAAATTGTTTTGGTGAAATCTTTCAAGTTATCCTCTAGTTATCATCTACAAAACTTTGTCTTTTTCTAAAATTAAGCTTATTTCATTTCCTTGCTAATGACTTGCAAATTAAGATTTTTGTAGAAACCTGATTGCCATTCTCATAATTTTTGCATAGTTGATTACTGAATATTAATAATATAGCAAGGTCATTGAATGAAAAAGAATAATTGGATAGCAATATTATTTGCAACCCAACATTTTAAGTCAAACTCAGAAATACTGAGAAACCTGTTTTGCAAAGATATTTTTAAGTATCTTTGAACAAGCTGATGTAGGCTACATGAAGTAATGAAGATTGTCTGAAACTATGAATGCAATGTATTTATTTTAGCTAGGTATAAATCCAGGACCTTTCAGATAAACAAAGTGAAAATTGCTTCAGAAGCAGATGAAAATCCTGGACATCTCTCCCTTGCTGAACAGTCCTTGTATTCAATGTAGACATTTCCACATAAAAGTACCTTTTTTTTCTCCTTGTTGGTAGAATGATTCAGCATTAAAGCCCATGAGGAAGGGTAGGAGTTCTACATTTATCATCAGAAAATTTCTACATTTTTTTCCCTGTAAGACTTTCTGCTGATTTTGCTATTATTAAAGCTGTTACTGACATGTACTCTGATCATTTTGTTCAAGATTTAGAGATGTTGCTGTGAGTAGGCGCAAAATGATGACCTTGATCTAGTGATCTGCAACATTACATTTTGAACTGAAAAGATGGTGACTCAAGTGGAACGAATGTGACCTAAGGAGGTTACTGATGCAGATACCAAGGAGAATATTTTGGTAAAGAAATAGCTCCACAGAAAATGGTGTTATAGTGTAGCAGTTCATTCTCTGTACTGACTGCTAGAAATTCCTTTAAGCGTTCCAAAAATCTGTAACATGTACACAAAAAGAATGTGACTTTTTCTTTATGTGAAAAAATGTATTAAAATGTCAGAAGGATTTTCCATATAGTGATATAAAAAAAAGAAAATCAGAAAACCTTTGGTAATATTCAGTTATTCTATATGAGCAGAGATCTCTGAAACCAATACAAGTTTTTTCCACTAATCTTTATATTTTCAAGGGTATCAGAAATGACAGATTTTCAACAGTGATTTTAGGCAATGTCTTTGTTGTGCATTTTATTTTATAATATAGTGTTATGTTCTATTACATAAAAAAATCATGGTTTATTTTATATTTTTATGTAGTCTAAAACTTAAGAAATTTCCTTTTTTTAATGATTTATATCATGCAGTATACTTGTCTACCTTAGTTCAGCAACAAAATATGTGCCTCTTCTTTAAAAGCAGTTCTGTTCCCACTGAAACTTGTGCAAATAATGTGTTAACAATAAAAGGAAAAGTTCTACATGTGGACAGAAGCAAATACCAGGGAAACCACATATTTTGCAGGAGGGGTGTGCATGCAGTGGAGCTCCCACCAATGGGGAGCAGGTGATAGTGACAGGCACAGTGTGTCTATGTTTGTGTGTACATGTGTGTCTGTGACTAAAACTTTGAGGGATTTGCTCAAGAAGGATGTTGAGAAATTTAAAGATGTAAATTCATATTTTGTAAGAGTCCAGCATCCCAGTCTATCTACTGCATGATTGATATTCATTCTAAACACATCATGGTTCATCTGATTGGTGGTTCATTACGTACCATAATTAAATCAATAAGTTACTCTGATCATGATTTGGTTTAAACAATGTGAACTGAGCAGTTTGGTGCTGCAACAGCACCAATTTTCCATTACCTCCAGCCCTCCATTATTTTTCATTATAGCTGTACAGATGCTCATCCACACTGCTTAGTCCTTAGCTGAGTTCCTGGGAGATTCTGTTTTGCTGCAATTACTTCCCTCTAAGGTAAACCTGCTGCAAAGGGTGCTATTCCATGGGTAGGACCCAGGCAATGACTATTGGATTCTATATACTGCCATCTCTAGTTCAAAAAGATAATTCTGTTTATTTGGTTTTCCTGTTTAGAATGTTAAAAGTAAGGTGAAACCTCTACTGAAGACTACTTGGATGCTCTTGTGCTTGAAAATAGAGACTTTGGGAGCATTTTCTAGAATTTGGCAAGGAGCTTTTGAGATGGCTGAAGGTGCAAGATAGAGCTGGAGGACTGCACTGAGAAGTGTCACCATTTCTTAAGTCTTATCCACACTGGCGATTGAGGGGGGTTCCAGCAGTGAACTGTTTCCAGAACAAGATTCAGAATATGTGGTGGCTTACTCTAAAGTCAGTACCAGCAGTGAACAACCATTAATGAAACTTGAGGGATCAGGGAACAGGAACTGGCTAGTGCATAGAAAATAAGGTTTCTGATAGTACAGAATTTCTCTACATTATCCATCTGCCAGGCATGTGTCTTCTCTAGATCACATACTAAGTGGTTTTTTTGGTTTTTTTTGTTTTGTTTTGTTTTGTTTTTTTTTGTTTAATGTGCTATTTAATAAGTGATAAGATATCTACACTGGAAATATCAGACAACAGAGGAAGTTGCAGAGAAGTAATGAGGAGGAATAGAAGGTTTTTCTTGGGATAATAGTCCCCCAACACCCCCATGATGCAGCAGCCTCTTGTGCTGTCTTATAACCCCACAGTTTGTACCAACAGGTGTGGATTCCAGGGCAAGAGATTGAAAAGGTATGGAGTTTGTGGGATGATAAAATATATCTTGTGTGTGATGACTTTGGCTTTTCTCTTACATTTGAAGCCACGGAGGCTTCAGAACAGATCACTTCAGGACCTTTTTATTTCAAACTGTAAATGAATCAGCAGTTTTAGAAGATAAGTAAACTGAAAAAAAAGAAAGCCAGAAATTTAGTGATATAAAATAAGTACTGAAAAACTACCAGATGGTGTCAAAATATGGAGCTTTTTTTTTCTATTCTGATATGCACTGCTAAATCAGAGTACTTTAACTGCTAATTAGCCCATGAGACTGAATGTTTTGGAACATATTGAAAATCATAGGAGTGAAAAGAAGGAAGTAATCATGTTAATACTTTTAAGAACTGGACAAGAAGAGAATTTTAGTTTGATTTATACATTTAATTATCTCATTAGTGACTACCCAGTGTATTTCATATTCCTCTGGTGAAGTAATTAGCCAAGCTCTACTTTTACTCTACAATTACATTAACATGTTGCAGAATCACAGAACAGTTGAGGTTGGAAGGGACCTCTGGAGGTCATCTCTTCTCTGGGCTGAAGATTCCCAAATCTCTCAGCCTTTCTTCACAGGAGATATGCTTCAGTCCTTTCATCACCTGTATGAGATGCTGTTAAAGGACTGACCAGCCTTTGCAGTGAGATCTAACCAGAGTGAGGAAGATGTAAGCAATTTGATGATTGAAAAGGGAAGGGATAAGAGGGACATTTAAACCTCAAATAGTGGTATTTTGCCCATCTTTTTCCCAATAGCTGCTCAGGAAAAGACTGCTTCCTTATTCTTATTGTAGCCCCAGTCCTCCAAGAAATGCACTACATTGTCTTCATAGGGAGGTATGTAAAGTGACCTCTCATGCAGCCACCTGTCATGGGGAAAATCCACTGGGAACATCTCTCACCTCTGCAGTGAGAGGCAAGTCTTTCCCAATGTCTTCAAGAGAAATGAAAAGAAAATGAAAACAGGGAAAAATAACCCCCTCATTTCCTCCTCTTTGATAGCAGCAGATGCTTTAGAATTCCCATGCAATGTCTGCTGTGGAGCAGACAGTGGATGGAGAGGGTGGCTGCTCTGTACAGCTTCCTGTTTCCTGTAGATCTGTTTCCAGATCTACATCTGCATGTGCAATTTTGCTATTTCCAAATACCTGAACAATTGTTAGGCAAATGTTTGGGGCAAAATGACCCCAGGCACTTTTCTGCCAAGTTGATTTACAGCTGGGTGGCCCTCAGATTATACTGGTTCCAGGGCTTGCTCCTCTCGAGGTGCAGGACTTTGCACTTCCCCATGTTGAACTTCATGAGGTTACTTCCTGTTATTTCATTAATTATGATTTCGCTCTCCAGAATGCTTTGTAGCTAGCCAAATATAACATATATATATTTCTTGAAGCAGTTAATTTTGGTTTTAGTTTATTATTGTGTGAATCAAACGAAAAATCAGACTCTTTGTAGTTTATCAAACATATATTCAATCATGAACTCATAGGCTATCTTAAAAAGTATGAATTTCTGCAATAGATAAACTATTTCTCCCAAAATCCGTTGTCTGGTTTTCTGTTTTAAAAAGTAGTGGATTTCTTTTTTCTTTTTTCTTCCCAGCTAACTTAAGTCTTTTCTGCTTGAGGAACCTAAAAGGAAAAATAAGTTTCAAAGCATATTTGCCATACAGACACTGAAAAATTTAGTTATTCATTCTGCATAGCCTGCCTGCCTCTTATTGTGGTATTCTAATTTTCTCAAGAAAACCCACCATGATGACAACCTCATTACTATGCTATCTTGATTACTCTGATGAGAGATACTTCTCTGTGTTGTTGCCCTGTTTATATATTCCATTATTATTTTCCTGTTGAGTCTTCCAGAAAGCATGAAAAAGGGAAACAGAGTTGGTCATTGGTATAGTGTTGACATAAATCTAATGGAATGTTACTTGTTTATTAGTGCATTTTAGAATTAAGGTAAATTATGCTCCAATTGTTTCCAATTTCTAGCGAGAGAATGTGTGGGAAAGCATTGGATTATGCCAACATGCATTTTTGTTTTTTTTTAAAAAAAAAACCTCTTAAATGTGCCAATCTAAAAAAAAAAAATTCCAGAAAGTATAAGAAAGAATAGTGAAATATAGTACATGGAACTAAGTAAACACAAAATCATAGAATCATTCTGGTTGGAAAAGATATTTATGATTGAGTCCAACCCTTAACCCAGCACCGCTGAGTCCGCCACTAAACTGTATCCCTCTGTGTTGCATCTACATATCTTTAAAATACCTCCAGGGATTGAGACTCAAACACTTCCCTGGGCAGCCTGTTCTAATGCTTGACAACTCTTTCAATGGAAAAAAATATCCTGATATCCAGTCAAAGCCTCCTCTTGTGCAATTTGCAGTCATTTTCTCTCATATTTCTTGTTTCTTGGGAAAAGACACTGACTACCACCTTGCTACAACCTCCCTTCAAGTAGTTGTACAGAGTGATAACGTCTCTCCAGAGCCTCCTTTTCTGCAGCCTAAACAACCCCAGTACTCTTAGCTGCTCCTTCACATCTATCTCAGTAAAATTACACACTTCTGATACTTGAAAACACTGAAGATTTTTGGCTGAGATAGAACTTCTACTTAAATAGAGCAGACAATTTCAGAGAAAAACTGCAGGTATCTAAATAAAAAGTGGTATACAGACAGCTGCTTGGAATGTCAGAAGCGCAGTTTATTTTGGCTTATTGTCCTCCTGAGGTATTTTAAGGCTATGAATACATGATTCTTTAAGATAACAAATGTCTTCGTGGAAAACACGGGTGAAAGCAAATTAGCTCCAAAGGCAGAGGAAACTCATCCAGAGGAGTGGTAATGAGATATATGTGATGTTATCACTAAAAAGAGTAAGATTGCAAGAAGGACCATCAGTTTCTCACTTCTCAGTTATTTTGTGAACATCTATTTATGCCATGTGTAACAACAGCATGTTTGTTTATATTCCTGGTTTATTGGGGCTGCTCCTGCAGTCAGACCAGGGCTATAACCATTCACATTCTAAAAAATTAAATTCAGTTATTGTACATTGTATATTTTGAATAAAAATGCAGTTAAGATGAAGATAAGATGTTTACTCAAGATAGTTTTGTGCATCAAATGGATAGATAATGAATGCTGTCAAATGTTTTATGTATGTGAAGACAAAGTGGTTTGTAGCAATTTCTACAATTTGCAAAATACTATATAATAATCTTGATGGAATTTTTTGGGTTTTTTTTAAACAAATTCCCACTAAACTGAAGAGGAAGGAGGCAGATTTGAGTCACAGACATCTCAAACATATATCTCAAGAAGTTTGAAGAATTACCCAAGAGGAAAACCATGATCTTTCCTTATTTTTTGCCTTTCTTTACAGTATTAACAATAGGCTTTTAATATTTCATTCACTATTTCATTCAGTATTTTAAAAATATGTCCATATGGGAATGAAAAATATAAAATTAAAATAAAGTTTAAGTAAAACCTGCTGTGAGAAATGTCTTGCTAAAAACAAAATTTAAAAAAAGCAAAACAAAAAAAAACCAAACAAAAAAAAAACCCAAAAAAAACCCCAAACCAAAACTTAAAAGCCCAGAAAAAAAAAGGACATCTACAAAATTTATTGGAACAAGAGTTACTTCATGTAGCTATGCTAGATGACATTCCTGTGAAATAATAATATGTATATGTAAGTAGTAAACCACATTTTATAAACATATTTGTGAAGCAAAAAGGATTGTTGCAATGATTAAAAATACATTAAAGGAAAGGAAAAATATGCAACATGGAATATGGAAGAATTTCATATTTCAAAACATTCATATTTTAATATATCTGTGGCAATAGAAAAGATCTTTCTAAAAAGTATTTATACAATAATGAAAGGACTTTTAATATTGCTTGATATAGACTAAAGATGGACCTCACCTGTTTACCATCAGGGCAATTTTTGCAGCAGGTTTTATATCTAGTCACAAGGTTAATGAAAAGCATGTATTTAATATCAGTGTTTCAGTAAGTTGACTATTCTATCTCTTTATTAATGACTAGTCACATTTTTATGGAAGAATTTCTTGCTCGTGCAACTTTTCATTTCTTTTTCCCTTGTATTTACCTAAAACCTGGGATTCAGTAAACAAATAACTAATCTAGGACTTTGATGAACTAGTCTAGCACTATTCCAAAAGTAATATATGCCAATCGATTTGGATCATGCTTACTCTAACACATTTTTTTTTCCTTCTTCTGCAGGCTCTCCTTGTCCCTAGTTATTCTGACTGTTACACTGTGACACAGGCTAGGACACCTCACAAGAAATAAATCAGCATTCTAACTGAATATATATATCAATATACCCTGCTCAATTATTGATACCAATCTCCTCTTGCTGCATATCTTCCTGCTCGTAATTTTCTGTAGCACCATCTAACATAGACCATATACATTAGGCTCTAACACTTGGCTTCTGCTCTCCATTTGGGATTCCTGGATGGCTGCAGGAAGTCAGTGCTTAATCATTCCTAAAGATTATTGTATGTCCACTTCTTGAAATTACTCATCTATTTCAGTCTATCATCATCCTTTATATCTGGACTTTCTTATACTATTAGATTATTAAATCCTGCTAACCCAAATTAGAGTAGTCAGTGTGACAATATTAATGGATAAAGTGAATGGAATATGGTCAGAAACACATACCCCCAATCTATTAATGCATCTCATTCCATTAATGCAAACATATAGAGAAAATGTGTTTCTTAGATACCCCTTTAAAATTAAATTAATAAATAAGCAAAGGTGTGTGGAAACAGATTTAATTTTTTTAGTTCATCTAGGAAATTAAAATTACAAATTTACAAATCTAAATTCGTTACCTTTCTCTCCATCCATTCAGTACTATGCTGCATTAATTTTTCACATCAGGCAAAACTCCAGTTGCTGTTTGCTGAAGTTTAATTATCACTTCATTTTTATGGAAAGATATTTCAAAACAAACTTAGCATGCTAGGCTACTTTTTATGTGATGAGCCATATAACCTTCAAATGTTTTCATAATATTTGCATTTAGCCACTATTTTATGTGCTAGTTAATAAACTACTAATTTGTTTAGCTCATCCAATTCTTACTTGCAACAGTTTCACATTTGGTAGCAAACATCAGGAAGCATTAAAAATACATCATTATGAATTGCAACCATCCATATCAGCCTTTCAGTGAAGAAAGTTGTGGGGGGAAAAATAAATTATTAATTGTTGAGGAGAGATAATACAGTATCAGCATCATCTCCCAGCCCAAATATTCAGGCTTGCTTTATGAACTCAGTGACTCTCAAAGCAAGCAAACAGCACTCAGGTCTCCTGAACGGATGTGTGGAAACAAGATGCACAGGGCATAAAGCTAGTCAAGAACACAGCAGGATCACAAGAGGGATGAGCTGAACAGATGCAAGCTGATACTGCACAGCTGTGGAGCCTGGGTCACTGGGAATACATATTGCATCAGCTGTAACAGAGGCTCCTACTAGGCAGATGCTCCTCTGCTATACCAGACCCCTTCTCAAAGCAGTTTTTATCTGCTGTAAATGTATAAAAGTCCTGGTAGTTTTCAGTCAGAGATTACATCAACAGAGAGCTGAAGCTCTGTTGCTCTGTGTTTTCTCCTGCTGCTATAGAAATGAACTGCTTCTGCCTGACCTGAATCTACAAAATAGGCTGCTTGTTGATGTTGTAATGGTGCTATGCTTCATGCTGTCTTCCTAAATTTTTCTGTGTTTTTATTGAGGAACAGATATTAACAGTAAATGAGAACAAATACAGCTGCACCCAAATTTGGTTTATTGTCATTTCCTACCTGAATGCTTGTGTTTATTGTAATTTGTCCTAAGTAAGAGGAAATTTGTATTTTATCATCCAAAGACTGTTCTGTGCACATCCATACCTAACAGTTAGCTACACAATTGTTTATAGGTGTTAAAAGGACCAAAATAATTTGCAGCCACTTAAAAAATATGTATTGGTTCTTTCATCAAAAATTTCTTATTGTCACAGAAACATTGATCAGTTTTTGTTGTATCACGATCCGGGAGGGTGGCACAGGCCGGCTCCTCCCCGGACCAGGTCTATGGTTCGTGTAAATCCCACCAGATCCAGGGCGAGCGGCCCCCGAGGTTCTGCAGCATGGCGGCAGTCTTCAAACCACATCAATTCAGCAGGAATATCGTGATACCAAGGAAGGAACTGGACTCCATCTTTGTTCTGGCAGATTGGTTTATTTGGGGTAACGGGAAAAAGGGGGTTGCAGGGGAGGAGAAAGGGGGGAGGAAAGGCAGGAATGGGATAAGGGCTGCCAGCCCAGAGATGGAAAGACCACGAGGTGATCCAGGCTCTGCCTTATAAAGGGAAAGGAAGGGGAGGGACTGTCTCCCCCAGAGCCAGTCCCAGGGAGTCTGAAGGGAAGACACGCATAGGGAACCCACCAATAGATTTTGGGTACAGCAGAGCATATTTCAAAATGAACCAATGGGATACAAAGCAGAGGGACAAAGGAGCACATGGAATCCTAAAACCCCACGTTGCTACAAGTTTTGATAACCCAAAAGATCATCTGGTTCCAGCTCCTGTGACGTGGGATGGGACATCATCCACTAGACCACATTGTTCAAAGGCTTATACAGCCTGGCACTGAACACTTCCAGGCACGGGACAACTCCTCTGGGCAATATGTGTCTGTGTCTCATCACCACCCCCAGGAACGAAGTCCCTAACATCCAATCTAAATCTATGATTTCATTTTAAGGTCATTGCTCCCTGTCCTATGACTACATGCCCTTGTAAAAACTGTCTCCAGCTCTCTTGTAGTCTACTTTAGGTGTGGAAGGTGGCTTAATATAAGGTCTTCCTGGAGCCTTTTTCTTCTCTGTGCTGAACAGCCCCAGCTTACTCAGTCTGCCTTCGTAAGAGAGGTGCTCCAGCCCTCTGACCAACTTCGCGGCTCATCTCTGGACCAGCTCCAGAAGCTCCAGGTCATTATGGGACAACAGAGATGGATGCAATACTCCATGTGGGGCCTTAGGAAAGTGGGGTAGAAGGGCAGAATCACAGTGTCACGTGGAGAATATGTTGAGTTGGAAGAGACCCACAAGAATCATCAAATCCAGCTCCTGGCCCTGCACAGGACATCCCTAAGAGTCACAATGTGTGTCCAAGAGCATTGTTCAAATACTTCTTGAACTCAGACAGATTTTGTGCTGTGACCACTTCTCTGGGAAGACTGTTCCAGTCCCCAAACACCTTCTGGGTGAAGAACCTCTCCTGATATCCAACCTAAGCATCCCCTGGCCCAGCTCCATGCCATTACCATGAACCTGCCTTGACCTGCTTGTCATACATCTCCTGGTGCCAACCATTTATTTGTCACACAGGCACAGATGTCATACATTCTTCTCACTGGTGTAATTTTATGGGAAAAACATGCCAAGTCATTTTGCAAACAATATTGCCACAGCTATTTAGTGAAGCAACTGCGATAACAACACCTAGACACAGAGTTGTGAAATACTGAAGATCCAATTTTATGCTCTGTGTTTTAAAGCACAGTTTATATAGTTCATATAGTTTTTATACTTACAGTTTATTCATTTTATTAGAACTAGAGTTTCTGAAGGCAGAGTCTTCAGTATAAATATGGACACAAAAATTTAAATGCTCGTGAATATCACAAAAAGAAAAAAGCCTTTTTGAGTATATAAGCTTATAATATAGCTAGCTTTTAGTTCAAATATGTTGTTTCATTCCATTCAAGAAATCAGTGGATTAGACTTACCAGAAATGAAAGCACATAAACATAATTCTTTTTCCCAACAAATAACAGCAGAATGCTTTAATAAAACTTCCAGTTCTTCCTACTTCTCTTCACAGAAAAACACGGGGAATGTCACCTTCCCTTATCTGTTGACAAACTAGCAATCTAGTTGAAGCTAGTTATCATTTTTCTCAAGAAGACTTACAAATTTCTGCATTGGAAGAACCATGAATCATCTATAATATTTTAGACAATTGCTTAAGGATGGAATACACTGCATATCAAACTGCCTCTTTTCATTGGCTAAAAAAAATGAGAGACGTATTTTACTTACTTAAAGAGGAAAAATAATTTCTAGGAATCTATAACTAAGGTATATTACTATCCTTCCAGTTTTTTTGTTAAATTTCTTCCTTTAAATTATAATAATTTTGAACAAAGAATGAAGTCAAAACACAGTTTCTTTTCTCTAACTGTATTATGCTTTTCCTCAAATATCAGTAGATTTTAGACCAAAAGTCTTGGCAGCATTTCTTGCCTGATTTAGACACCCTCCCCTACCCCCCAGTCTTGGAATAGAAAGTTATTTCAGATAATATAAAGTATAACTCATACAGCAACAAATATCTTCTAATACCTTTGTTGTTATCCATTCCTCCAACAGCATAAAGTGTTCCAACTGTAGATTTTCTAGGCTTAGTTCTTGGACTTTGCATGAGAGTTCTTCTTTCTGGTAAAAGATGATATTTCATGGCTTCCAGAATAAGCTTCTGGCATTCTAAGTCATCCTTAAAAAGCGCATGGTTTTCCAGGTCAGCCAATATCTGTGAATGACATTAAGAGATTAAAAAATGCTAGAAATTCTTAGAAAAAAAAATACCATGCAATGAAAGACAAACACAAATGGATGTCACAAGTATTCTTCATTCTAGAATACACGGTTTTGCAGGTTTTGCAGGGCTATTTCCTCTTGCAACACAGACAAAAAAATGAAATAGTTAATTGATTTTTAAAGGATTTTAAGGCCACTGTTTCACCAGCCCTTAAGACTACAATCTTGCTAACCTTTTACTGAAGGCATTGAAGAAAACTAAATGTTCTCTTGTAGTCTGACGTACTTTTAATAGTTTCCAGCATAACACTGAAAGGACCCAGAAGGCATCTCTTTGCAGGAAGATGCCTTATTTTTAAAACCAAACCAAAACAATTCCCCATCCCAAAACCAACAGGGCTCAGTGCATACAAGCAAAAGAATATTCTATTATGTATCCAAAGTAGAAAGACTGCAAGTTGTAAATGTTAAGTGTTTGATTCACTTGCCTCTCTGTACATATCTAACAGCTTTTGAGATGTTGTAAATCACCATGTAAGTTTTCAAGATCCCTGTGAATTATGCAGTCTGAGTTAACCCCACAGCTGACGTAGCTCTGAGCAGGAGTTGGGCTATAGAACTCCTAAGGTCTACTCCTACCTGAATGATTCTTTGACTCTGTGATCTCACTGATGTCAGGGCAGAAGAGTGAATGCTCATGCAGATTTTGTGCCATATCTGCCAGACCCATGCAGATATTTCAGGTAACCCAAGGCATCCAAATAAGAGCAGGATTTAGTTGCATATAACAGCATATCTGTACAGTGTGGTAAATTTCTAGATATCATAGAACATCTATCTGGGAGACCAAATAATTTTCAGAGAAGTAGCTGAAGGCCAAGAAGCAGGAGATTTCATTCTTGGAGTCTGAGTATGTATCTTCCCACAGACATATATATGCAAACATATGCAAATTGTTTCACAGTTGCCTAAAGACAGGAAGCTAGATTCCTTTTAAGAACTCTCAGCTATTTCATCTGGACTTCAATGGCTGCAGAAGAATGCTTGAATGTCCTATGTCAATCTGTCAGCCTTTTGCAGATAACCCATTTTCTGTGACATCTAAAATATTAACAGCTTGCACATCTAGACAGTTGTTGTCCTGCTTCTGATTTTAGGCATCAGTCATGAAATGAGTTTATGGTTGAAATAAAGGCAATATGTGCTAAAGCCCTGGTAATCAGCACAGGCTGGGGGATGAACAGATCAACAGCAGCCCTGCCGAGAAGGACTTGGGGTTGCTGGTGGGTGAGAGGCTGGACATGACCCAGCAATGAGCACTCACAGCCCAGAGAGTCAGTTGTGTCCTGGGCTGCATCCAGAGCAGTGTGGGCAGCAGGGCCAGGCAGGGGATTCTGCCCCTCTGCTCTGGTGAGACCCACCTGCAGTGCTGCATCCAGCTCTGGGGTCCCCAGCACAGGCAGGACATGGGCCTGTTGGAGTGAGTCCAGAGGAGGGACACCAAGATGATCAAAAGGATGGAGCAGCTTTCCTACGAAGAACGGCTGAGAGAATTGGGATTGTTCAGCCTGGAAAAGAGAAGGCTCTGGAGTGACCTAATTGCAGCCTTCCAATACCTCAAGGGAATTTACAGGAATGATGGGACAAGATTATTCACAAGAGCATGTAGCGACAGGACTAGGTGGAATTGTTTCAAAGTGAAAGAGGGTAGGTTTAAATTAGATATTAGGAGAAAATTTTTTACTGTGTGAGGCACTGGAACAGGTTGTCCAGGGAAATTGTGGAGGCCCCACCCCTGGAGGAGTTCAAGGCCAGGATGAATGGGGCTTTGAGCCACCTGATCTAGTGGAAGGTGTACTTGCCTATGGCAGGCAGGCTGGAACGAGATGATCTTCAAGGTTTCTTACAATCCAAATCATTCTATGATACTATGATTCTATGATTCTGCGATAAAGGTTTCTGTGTATTTTTATTATTCAATCAGTGTCACTAAAAAGAATATTAAAGTATGCTTTTAAGTAGTGGTGCTAGGCATATTTCATAAGACTAGGTTATTTTTTATCTCATTATGTTAAGATTTTTCAAATATTCTTTTTGTAATTTTTTTTCCTTTACAGTGTTCAGCACACTGCTCAGTAGACTAGAAAATCAAAGATCTGAAGACAAATCATGTCCAAATTTCAGGCAGGATGATGCTTTCTTTTGCAAAATGATTTAACATACATTTAGGACTACTGAACAAAACAGAATACTCTGTCAACATTAGCTAAACAGAACACAGGCACAAGACAGCTAAGAAATCAAATTATTAGTTTTCTCTGCACAAATTTGAGGTAATATTAAATTATATAAGACTTTCTAATGCTTAATGGAATTAATGAAATTGATGACAAAGGTTTTTATGGCAAGCTTATTATATCAGTAAGGACCAAAGTCCAACAGTAATATTGGCGACTCCTTTTTAGACTGCTACTCCTTTATTCAGAGGTGCTTAGGCTCTTAAAGCAAATATTTAGCTATGAAATTTTTCAACTGAGCTTCCAGGTGTTTCAAATAAAGAAGCAATAATATGTGAACAATGTTCTGTCCTAAAATTCTGAGACTTAATTCACCAGCTACAAAAGAAAGCTAAATCTCCTTTTATTTCAGGTTAGAAATTCACCTTTAAAATGAATAGAAAAGGGAAAAAAAGGAAAAAAAAATTAAAGCAGACAGAAACATTTGTTTATTCCCTAAAAAAAAATATTCATTCCTTCTTCATATTAACTTTTTTTAGAACATGGGCTAACTTGTGATAAACACTCTATTTCTGAATCTTCTAAAGGCTAAAACATGTGAATAAGGGGGAAAAAATTGAAATTGGAAGTACTATTTACAAAGCAGAAGTCATACAAAGCTGTTTCATGTTGTCTAAATTTCAATAATCTGCTTCAAAGTTTTTCTACACCATAGTTATCTTTCCTGATTATGTCAAAACAATCAATATATTTTTATTAAATCAGGATGCACTTGATCAGGAAATTCAGTTAATAAGGACGTTTCCCTGGAAACCATATTATGTTCAGCTTGCTCTTCCATGTCTATGACATACTTCATTAAGAGAGAGTTGTATCAAATATTATATTAATATTGCTGTGCTTTGTAACATGTGGAAATTCACAGAGCTGTAGCGTCTCAAAAGGCTACAATATCAGTGCTACACCAGCATAGTTAACTTTACCTTTGCTAGAACTTCTCAGACTAGCAGTATCCTGAGAAATTTTTGGAACTTTGGGTCATCATGTTTCTCATTTTTCCCAGTTAAAACCCCCAAAAGCTCCTTCCTTAGATGTACTTCCACATGACTTTCAGCACCATGCTGCAGAGAGCACGAGTGTTTCAACTCAATGAAGCATATTCAGTTCGAGATCTGGAGTGTAAAGTGCTCAAGCACTGCCAAAAGGAAAGTCGAGTCTAATGAGCAAAAAAGGAGTAGTTTGGTATCAGTTCAGTGACTGACAGTGGGTGCACCATGGAACTGCATCCATTGCTGCCTGCCTTGCTGGGACCCTCAACTCCCCACTTTCCTTCCTCGCAGAGCAGCTCTGTGTTTGCTGCTCCCTGACATATGTCCCCCAGCTCCTTTGTTATCCCAGTGATTTGCAGCTATGGTTGTGGGGATTTGAATACTTGATTTGAATTATATTAAGCAAAATCTCACATATTCTGCATAACTGATCATCTGGGAGATGGAACTGGTTCCTTTCTACTCTGTTGAACATGTGTCATCTAGGATGATGATCAGTCACTACTAGGGGAAAAGAGGATACCCCCTGCCTGGGAATAAAATGGCTACTCCTTCCCTTTGCTCCACTCTTGGAAGAGAATACAAGGCAATGGAAGAGGCAAAGAGCTGGCTCACCAAAGCTTTTATAGTGACCTCATACTTCTGAAGAGGCACAGAACACCCCCTGATTATTTAGACAGAGCTTTCTGCCTTGTGAAAAGTGCAAGGTGTGACAATATTCATTCAGTTAGGATGAACTAACCTCAGATTCCACCTTGGTGTGTGCCTCAGACACAGTAATTATCCAAAAGGGGAGATGATGAAACACCATTGGATTCCTAGCACTAGAAAAAAAAAAAACACTGGTATTTCCTCCAGGACAGCTATCAGGGCTATAAAAGTGAACAAAGTGAGAAAGTACTCCCTGCATGCCAAAGCTAAACACTAAGCACATGCAAAAGCTTTAATCTGTAATCCTAGAGCTAGTTGCTTCCAAAAGAGGGACAGCATCCTTCCAAATTATATATTATGTGGTCTCTGTCTGCCCACATCTGTTTATTATGATTTAGAATCTTGAATAGTCCTTAACAACATATAATTATTCTATACACTGGTTAGTATTGAATTTCATACCCGAACACATTAATTCTTTCACACACAGAGAGCAACTCACAGTTCTCTAAAAATTATCCCAGTATCTAGATGCATTCTCCCTATGAAAAACCCTAAAGAGTTCTGTGCCCTTAGAAACTTACATGCCAATGTCATGCGGAACAGAGGATTAGAATTATCTTAATAGTATTAATAATTGTAACAGAAGAACAAAAAGTTAAAAGTCCTCTAAATGAAATGTGAATGAATGAAATGTGGATTTTCATGGCACATTTCAAAACCCACAGGTCTCAATTCCTTGATCCAAAATATATCTGAAGTCACTTGACAACCCTGAGTCAGAGAATCACATTACCATATGAAACAAAAATCTGAAGAATTAATAACCTAAAGTTTGCATTTTGAATGTTTTCCAAGAGAGATATTTGATTAGCCATCATTGTCCTTTTCTGAATATTCTTCCATGTACAGATTTGTCATGGCTGGTTATTGTTGATGATCACAGTAATGCAGCTACTGGGAAAAAATAGAGACTTCTGAAATGTAAGGTCATGATTGTTCTTTGTACAGATTAAAATGAAAGGCAAAAAAAGGGTTTATATGAGTTTCTGGAAAGAATAAAAATACTGCTTTGAAACTTTCTATAAAAATAGTTCTGAGTATAGTTTCGAAGTCTTACCATGCTTATGCTGCTCTAGATGTTAGGAAACACTGTATTTCTAAGGACAAAGCTCCAATTAGTAGAAATTTTTATCTTTCTAAAGCTGGTAGGGGTCATTATTCCTACATCACAATATTGTCATATGAATGTAAGTATTTCAGTTGCTTAATGTAGTGAAAAGAATAAATTGTTTGATACTTTGTACTTTCTGTCTATAAGACAACTGCAGGAAATGCCTGTAATACTATCATAACTGCAGATTTCAACCTAATTAATTGCTATTCTGTTTAAAACTATATATAAATATACCAGTTTTAAGAAATATCAGTTAGGCTATTTATGTTTCACTGCAAACATGAAAGGAAAATACTCCCCTCAGAAGTGATACTTCTTTTTTACAAAAGGAATAAGCTCTGAACTACTTCTGCTGGATAACAGCTCTCTTGGTATAAAGACTATTGTTTAATGTATCTAAACTTCAAAGTTAAAAACCTTTGAATTTACGGCATAAACATAATAGTGAGTTAAGTAATGTAATTTTTTTGTTTATTTCATTGTGAGACACTGGAACAAGGTTTCCTTGTATCTCCTATTTCAGTTGAAAATTTGCAGCCCATTTTTTGACCAGTTTGCTGGTCTTGGCTGGGATAGTTCTATTTCTTCATAGATGGTAAGGGGCTGTGATTTGAATTTGTGCTGAAACACAGCACAAATTGGTAACACAGGGACGTTTTAGCTGTTGCTGAGCAGGGCTTACACTGAGTCAAGGCCTTTTCTGCCTCTCCCACCCCACCAGTGAGGACTCTGGGGACACACGAAAAAATAGGAGGGGACACAGCTGGCACAGCTGACTCCAGTCGACCAAAGGGATATTCCAGATCATATGGTGTTCCATGCTCAGCATAAAAAGCTGGGGGAAGAAGGAAGAATGGTGGGACATTGGGTGTGATGGTGTCTGTCCTTCCAAATCACTGTTACACATGATGGAGCCCTGGAGATGGCTGAACACCTGCTTGGTGTTCAGTTTCTTGCACTGCTTATGCACATGGTTTTTGCTCCACCTATTAAGCTGTCTTTGCCTAAATCCATGAGTTTCCTCACTTTTACTCTTCTGATTCTCTCCCCCATCCCACCAGGGGTGGGGAATGAGCAAGCAGCTATGTGAAGCTGAGTTGCTGGCTAGGGTTAAACCCGAATACCAGCTTTTACAATCTTAAACATCCATACTGAATATTGCATCCAAACTATGCACTTTTTGTGTTAAAGTGCTTACATGCTTGTAAAAGTGGATAAAATTATACCAGAATCCAAAATTTTCCAATACTATGGGCTAGTTCTAAATTGAATTTCTTCCTTTGTTCAAGGAAAAAGTGAGAGATAATTATGAAAATAATCACAGAAAGGTACTGGGAAATAGAACTAAAGTATGGTTTGCTTCTTTCAGTATCACTTTAATTTTTGCAGTTTTAAAAGTAAGGAAATATCCTGCTTAACACTTATTTTTGAAAATAACAGATTTTAGTAAGAGAGCCTTATGGCTTTCTTGACAATGCAAGGTATTAATTTACATGCTTGCACTAGAAATTTAAGTGGTTTCCAGTAGTGATATTATTAACTATTTTCAAGTAAAATCAGCAAAATATTTCAGTCATCAGTAATATTTTCAAATAAAGAAAAATATACAACAAATTTTTTTTTTATACACATTAATTAAGTATTCATGAAAAAAATCTTAAGAGAACAAGAAATGAGAACAGCATGTTTGCACTGTTTGTATGAGAAAGTATTTGGGACTATTGATTTAAAACACGTTATTGCAATGTTATATATACTCAGAGATTAAGGATAAATTTAAAAAACTTTTAAAATTTGGATTAAAATTTTGAACTGTGCTCATAAAAGGACATTAGAAATCGTGTATTCATTTAAAAATTGAGACAGCTTTGTACACAAAAAAACCCCTTAATTTTGCATAATAGAAGGTACAACATCAAAAATCATATAATTATGAATTTACTGCACATATACTTATCACTTTACTCTTTCTTTTAAATTACTATATTTTGAAAGTAAAACATACTGCAGCCATTAAATAATTTTCTGCCAATTTTTGCACTCTGAGGTATTATCAATAGTGTCACTGTTTATGCAGATCCTGATTTGCAACTGGATTTTATCCAAAGTAAATGAAAAGACTTAAACATTCCCTCAGTCTCCCCTTTAGGTTTTAAACAATGAAAAAAACTACAAAAGTTGGTAACTTTTTTGGGGCCTCCTAAACACAGAGAACATAAGGTCTCAAACTGATCCTGTATGTTGCTGAAGTTTCAGCTCAATTTCTAAATCACATTTTATCCATATGAACTTTAGCAATATTACTAAAAGATTTGTTTTGCTAGGAATTGAATGTATTGAGCAAAATCCAACATAATCATCTGCTTTACTCACTTGACTTGTAACCAGGAGCCTGACATGGAATTTTTTTTAAAAAGCTTATTTCTAATTTTTCATTTTGAGGTTTTGCTTGCTCTTAAAACAACATTTTCAATATTTTGTTTTAGAAATAAAACAGTGAAAAATATCTGCAATTAATACCTCAAATACCTCAAATTTAGAATGTCTCATTTTGTTTTCTACCATCTTCTTTCAGCTCATTGAACATTCTGCATCTGATTTAAAGTCCTTTTTTATTATTCATGTTTAATTAATGATTTCAGTAAAATTTTTTTAGCTCAGAGACTTCCAGGCATTTTTCTGTAGTAAGACAAATAGTCAGTATATGAAATTCAATATTTGTGTTGCTTATGGACTAAATTATTCATGATTTGTTAGTCAAGCCAGCTGCTCAACCAACTCAGGAAGAAAGACTATACTAAATCCCCCAGTTTTCTGTATTCTCAGAGAAAGATTATTTTCTCCTCAGCAATAAGATGAAGCAGACTTAAGGATCTTTAAGAAACTCTAGACCAGCTCTTCCTTGAAACACATGGCTAATCATTTCTGTTATAAATAATCTACAGTAGGATTTACTGCTTAGACACCACACACTTTCATTAGTCTGACTGCAATCTGTGACCTGTGTATGCATGCAGGTGATAAAATACTGCAGAGAGATCAGTCATGTACCAGTAATAGTGAATAGTCTCACACTGGGATTTTGGAAAAAGAAATCTAATTGTCTTTTCTATCTGAAATCTGAATTCTGACATCTACTAAGCTTGCATTTTTGGTGATCATATTCACGGGCAGAAGAAATGTGTTCAGTATTTAATTGATTTGTAATTTCTTTTCCACAACACATTCAAAATAATTTCACATTCAGAAGAAATTTTAAACTGGCTTTCTATGCTTTAGTTATAACCAAATCCTCCCCATTCCTTCCCCACATCAGGGCACAAAACCCAAACCATAAAAAGTTGAAGTCTATTTTCCTTAACCTATCATTACATTACCCTAAAGAATATATTAGAGAAACAATCAACCACTTCCACACACAGCCTCTCTGAGGCTGTACATTTGATATAGAAATGAAGAAACTGACATTCTCTCCTTCCTGTCGAATAAACTAGATAATGGAATTGGAATATTCATTGGTAGCATCTGTGGCAAGTAATTAAACTGTGGTATTGAAATCACTTTCACATTAACTCTTCCCCAAAGCTTATGGTTTAACGAACCCATTTATTATAATCTTCAGTATTATTTTCCATAAGTGGAACCTTGTTATCTTTTATGACACTGTTTAAATTTTAACTTAATTTGTAAATATGCCCACAATTTTTTGGGTCACAACAACTTTTGTTGTACTAGCAGTACTACCACATCTGTCTTTGAAACTGGTACTAATTTGTGCAATTTACTTATCACCCTGATGTATTAATGTTTCAAATGCTATCCAGTTTAGGAAAACAGCAATTTTTTTAAACTTTCCCAAACCAGCTTCTGCCTCCAGTGATGTCTTTTCACAAGAATTTTATCAATCTATGTATTTTACAGAGAGGTGGAAATAAGGAGGGCAAAACCTAAGATGCAAGCTTACTACACAATTCTACTGATGAACAGATCTACTTTTTACTTCATCATGCTAGGCTCACTCTCCAGAAAAGGAAGATAAAATATCTTCATTTTAAGATAAAGTCATTCTTAAAGTAAGTATTAAGTTTCTAGATAAAGTTAGGGAAGATCAATGTCTCATAGAGTACCTTGTACTTTTTCTTCTCTACTCCTTGAGGAAAATATTTTCATAATTCTGAGAGCCATGTATATTTTGCAATAGTGTTAAAAGACTACATAAGAAATAAGAAGACATCAAACTGCATTTAAAAGGTCAAATTCCATTCAAAAGGAAGTGAAATAAAAGCTTTAAAAAACCCAGCTGCATTAAAAAAAAGAAAAAAATTTAAAAATACTCCAACACTAGAAGCAACAAGAAGGTTGGCCTTTGACAAAATGTTTGTATTGGCTGGTCTCCTTAAGTTTTAAGGCATATGTCTTTATTTGAAGCTCATCTGAAACAAATTATTTTTTTTCTTCTGAAAGTGATAAATAGGAGATTAGGTAAAAGGACAACAGATGCTAACAAATGGAACACAAACATTATTCAGCCAACAACAACTAATAGCCCATATTTGAAAATTACTGGCTTTCTATTTTTGACTGCAGTTACCTGTTAACTGCAGTTACCTGTAGTCTAGCAAAATTGATGTAATTTTCATTAAATTCTTATATGTGAATAAGTATAAAGAAATGGAACATAAAAGAAGTGTTTTTTCCCGATAAATAATGTTCTTCTGATTCAAACATGATCTCCAGTCTTAGAAGTAGACAAAAAAGATGGGTAAGAAAACATCAGAGAAGGACTGTAGTTAAGCATTTTTTCCAGATAGTATATTTCAAGTTTAAATGTTACAAATATCTAATATAAAGAAGTCTTTTAGGACATACATAATTTCTGAAATATTGATGACTCAACTAGAATGGGAAAAGAAGCTGTTTCTTATTTTGTGCTTGTCTATTACGCTGAATCAATCTAAGGGAGAAGGAAGAATGCAGAAAATGGCATTGCACTACAAAAAATGGTGACTTAACATTATGGAGGGTCAGTCTAACCCAGCACTTAGTCCTCCCTGTTGGAGAAGATGAAATAGGAAAGCCTTATAATATAATTGCCTTTATGATGACCTGGCAAAAGATGCTGAAAACAAGCTCTGAGTTACTGAACAACTAGAAAACAATGGTATAGCCATTGAAGGTAATCCTGCTTCTTGATGGAACAATGCCTTCTGCCTGCAGGCAGGTCCAAGGGTCAAAGCAGACCCTGCTCGCTTGGCAGAGAGTTCAAAAAGCGGTTTTTAGAGCTTAAAATATAACCCTGTATGGTAATGAGATGATTCTTATAGGTTGTATGTAAATGTTGCAGGCTTTGTAGCTTGTTCTAGATTGGTTAACGAGAATTAGAATTTTCAACACAGAGGATGATTTATTTTATTGTAAACAGCAAATCGCTCTCTTGCTCTTGCTTTTGCTCTTGCTCTTACTTTTACATCTCTTTTGGCTCTCTCTCTCTCTTGCTTCTCTGACCTGCTTTGAGCTGCGTCTTGCGGCCCTAGCAGGCTTCTCACACCCATGCTCTTTCACAATAAACCCCCATGCTCTAAAATCCGACTTCAGAGATCTCTTGTTTCTATTCCATCCTCATAACCAAATCCCACAGAATTAAATCCTACACTCCCTTTTTCCTTCCTTCTTTACTTGAGTGACAGATTTCAATGATGTCAACAGCAATAATGGTTTTTGCTTTTAAAACTACCTGTTGTTAACAATGGTTGATAGAAGTGATTAATCTTCACCCTCACTACTTTCAATAATTTACATTTGCATGACCTCTGGAGGCATGATTTATGGAACACAAAAAGCTAGCAGCAAACCTTGTCCCAATTCATGAGCCTTTCACAGTGTTTTCTCTCCCCTGTCCAGTTGTGGAGGAGAGGGTAGAGTGGCTTTAGTAGGCACCTGGCATCCAGCCAGGGTCAACCCACAGCAATAATCTGACAGTCAGTAAGAGAGAAGAAGACATAAAAATGCCAGATAATAACTATAGATCATATGACCTTGTAAAAACATAAGCAACAAGCAATACATGTCTTCTCAAAACTGAAGACATTTTTGAATGCAAATGTAACTGTACTACTCATTAAAGTATGGTGCCATTTCAAAGGTCAAGAAAAGATATCCTCTTATTTATATGACCAGAGCTTCTAGTTGACTTGACAGTTAATACAATCTAATTTATCCATAAATATGTGTTTTCACATGGACAGAGTCTATACATTCTAGAGGGGACATGTATGAAACATATATTCTCAAAAGCATGTCATATAAAATGCATAGAATAAGCAACAAAAGTATACTGCTTTTATAAAACCATTGTTCTAAATATTTTGCAACACAGAATTAATTTAGGCCGGGCAAGGTTTGTATTTTCTATGCATCATTATAATTCCCCAATAATTTTATGACCACATGAACTGATTTAATTAGTGAAAATCCACTCTTCCACTAAATAAATTTAACCCAAAATATTTAGTAATGAAAACCACATGCTCAGTATATCATGAGACATTGAATAAAAAGTCAGGTAAGTTGCCTGCATGCTGGATAAAGAAGCAGTGTTATAGAATTATGTTGTCACAACCTTGTATTTAAACAACACCTCCTGACAGCTTCAAAGCATTTACTGATACTTTACTGATATTTACTGGTATTTACTACACTTTAGTGATAATAAAATGCATTTGGAAATGACCACCACACATAACAGTGTTGAGCGATTATCATTTTCACTGCTTAGAAATGTTCACATGTCATTTACCCACACAAAAAAAAAAAAAAATCCCTTATTGACAGGACTTTTGGACAATTTTAGAACTATCTAAAATGCAAAAAAAAATCCTTTGGATTCTACCTGCACACTGCACACTGCATTGAAGTGTCATGTCTTTATTCAGGTAAAGTATCAGCTGACAAGCCACAGTCACCACCAGAAAAGCTGCTATAAAAAAGTTAAAAGGTTAGCTTTACTGTATGATCTTGATAACAAAATTAAGAAAAAAATAACAGCTCATCTTGTTTCTACTGGCTGTATTCAACATATTGTCATTATACAGGCAACTAAAATTTCAAGCCCAAATTTCTCCTACATTGATAAGTTAATAGAGGAATACGGAGATCATCCTAGAAGTTTGCCTGAAATAATTTTTTATGGACTGAGAAGTTATTAATTCTTAAGACTATTAGTTTATTTTTATTTAATTGAAATTAACATAAATATTACTTTAAAAATATTGTCAAACTTCTTCACTTTCCCAAATTTATATTATTCTGACAGAAGCTGGCATTCAAATCAAGCGATGCTTAATCCACTTGCACAAAACCAAGCATTTAGCACTATTTGAGATGACACAGGGTGTCTAAGAATCAACACAGAGCCATTAAATATAGCACTGGATTTATAAAGAAATGTTTTCAGAAAAATTGCTGGGAGCCTGGCAGCATGATAATCCATGGAACTTCTCAAATCAGCACACAAGTTTGTTCCTGTGTGCTGGGAAGTGCACTAGATCTTCATTGCCTATAGGGAGAGGTTAGAAATCCAGCTGATGTGACACATAGGTGAATAAGAAACTGAATCATACCTTCAGTCTTTTCAGGCTCAAGTGCTAATCCCCTGACATGCAATTATTGAAAAAATGATTGAAAGAATTCACAAAATGTTGTAGAGGATAACTGACTGTACACACATACTTAGGATTTACCCCAGACCAGTAGGTAGGAGCCACTCGTAAAAGCCTAGAACTCTCCTCGGGTGTGAGTTGTTATCAGCTGCTCTTGTTTAGTGATGCTAGAGACAGAGAACTGAAAAAGCTTCTCATATTATCAATCACGATGCTCTCAAGGACAAATTTAAACACTGACTGACATAGAATGATACCCTCCATTTTTGCTAAGCAAAGAAACCTTCAGTTGTTTCCTCTACCTCAATATATATTGAAAAGGTCAGAACTTAATGAACCTGTCGGACAACTGCCTGGTTAACTGGGGTTTTTAGTAGTACAAAGAAATACCTCTTTGTCAAATGCCAGCTGAGCTGTGGAAAGAATTTACAAGTTTACCTCATCATGCCAGTTATCTAAGCTTAGATTTAAAGGCCTTCTACTCAATTATTACATACAAATTCATATACATGATTAAGATCATGTATAGTCAGATGTAATGGGTGAATTCTAGGGATTTAGAGGCTCAGTGCTTCCAACAGGTTGCCTACAGCACCTCTGTATAAATAAAAAGAGAACTCATGTGGACTTGTTCACCTTCTCTCCAGTGGCTTACACGGTACTTAAGTACTTCATTTTATAAGGACTGCATTGTTTCTGCTCCTGGGCAAGAAATCTAATTTAGATGCCTATAACAGATTCACTGGATCTGAGTCACAGTGTATTTAATACTGAAAGACTGTGCATTATCCTACTGATGTGATTTGCAAGCCTCTGAAAGTGATATTATTAAAAGTGTAGCAGAGGAAAAGACAATAATATCTCTACTTTACTCTATGCCATTTTTTAACTTTCCTAGTTAACCAGTGATCTACTGTTACAAGCAGTTGGAAATAACAGCCTTTATAAACCCAGCATACTGGTGAAATACAAGTTAGCTTTAACTTAAACATTTCTACAAGGAAATATTTGTGCTCTTTTTATCATGCACATCTTTGCTGAAAAACACTAAAATGGTATAACATACTCATCTTTACTGTCATGCTATTCTAGGTACTCAGTACCGTGTTAAATTTTAACTCTTGTTTGTAAATTCCTTCAGTAGACCAAGTATCATTAGCAACTTCTCACACTCTTAAAAAGCACCATAAAAATAATGTTTCGCCCAACAGAAGCTGCACACATTCTTGGCTGTGCTGTAGCATGAACATTAACAGATACCTTACACTGTGTACAGACAGACAGCAGAAGCTAGCTTTTCGTCTTAGTAAACATGATTACATCATTAGTAATCAAAATAGGCAGGGGCTCAAATATGCTGCTGCATTGCATTGAATGTTTCACAGTACAGCTTGAGTCAGGGAATACAAGATATAAACATAGAATAAACTGTTCTGTTTTGGGAAAGGTGGAGACAAAAATAAGGACAATTCAGTGGAATAGACATAATCTCTTCTACTCCCTTTGCCTTCATGGCCAGAAATGAATGTTTCAGTTTCAGCTTCAGTGGCAGACAAGGTTAGACCTTTGTCTGTATACAATTAGTGAGGATTTAAATGAACTGTTTTGCTCCCTGAGGGGTGGGAATGGCAATCACTATATCATGTGTCACCATGGAACTAGGTCAGAACACCTTAAGCTATTCTAATCACACCTTAATGGATACATTTCCTCAACTTTAGATTTTCACTTCTAAGGAAAAGGTTCCTAACTACATTCTGCATAAAAGAATTAAACAAATTTACATGTTTACATGTATGCCCACATGTAACTGTATGTGAAATGCTGGGGACCACCCAGCTGGAAAGTAGCTTGGCAGAACAGGAGCCAGCATTGTGCCCTTGCCTCAAAGAAGGCAGGTGATATCTGGAGCTGCATTAGACGAGGGGGTAAGTACTGTCAGTAAGTCGAGGACAGTGATTGGTCCCCTAGTCTCACCACCGGTGAGGTCAAACCAGGAGAGCTGTGTCCAGTTCTAGACTCTTCAGCACAAGAGAGACATGAACATACTGTAGAGAATACAGTGAAGGCTCATGAAGATGATGAAGGGAGAGCAGAACTTCTCCTATGAGGAAAGGCTGAGAGAGCTGGGTCAGTTTATCCCAGAAAAGAGGAGCCTCTGGGAAATCTTACTAATGTTCATAAATACCTGAAGGGCCATAAAAGAGAGATCCAGGCTCTTTTCAGTGGTGCCCAGAGGACCAGAGTCAATGGGCACAAACTGGAACACAGGAAGTTTCCTCTGAACATCAGGAAAAACTTTAATACTATTAGGGTAACTAAGCACTGGCAGAATTATTGGATATATTTAAAACTGTTTAGACCCAGTCCTGTGCAAATGGCTCCAGGTTATCTCTGCCTGAGCACGTGTTGGACCAGAGGTTATTCAGAGGTCCCTTCCAACCTCAGGCACTCTGTCATTTTGATTCTGCAGTTACGTACATGTTTATCATATCATGTTAAAAAAATACATATATACACACACACACTTGTATATGAACTGTCTGTTGTGTTTCTGTTTTTTTCATGTGTACTAATTTTATTGGGGCTTTTTAACATTAAAAGGGTTTTATTTAAAATTAATTCAAAAATACTGCTGAAAATTGAGAACAGTGGCACATTTAGCAACAAAAGTGGCTTCTTATACTTTTTGAACAACTGCAAAAGGTCATCTTAAATATAGTTTTTGCTTGTTTCTTAATTTTCTTGTTAACTTACTCCCTGTAAAAAATGTTATTAAAAGTCATAAGGAAAAATATTTATGATAAGTTTGTAAATTAACAATACAAGTACATAGTCTAAAATACTTCAGCCTTTACAAGGTTCAAGGGTGCCACCAAATTTTACTCTCCTCAAATGCCTTAAGAATGAAAATGAGCATAAATTAAGATATGGTTTTTGTATGGATCAACATAAAATATCTGGAACCACTATTGAAAGGAGTTCACCTATTACCTATATTATTACCTATTATAATGTGAAATAATTTCTTATATTGGCCAAGCCACCAATCTTTCTTTTTTGACATGAATGAAGAAATATAAACTGCTTAATTTAGAAGACAGTTTCAGGCAAATCAAAGAAGCAAAAGGCTCTATGGCAACATTGCAAGTTTTATTATTTCATTTTCAGCTTCATGATAGTTTCCTTTAAACATGTTAATACTGCCTTGTCTTCTCCTAAATTCTTCTACTGGATTATGAAATATATTGTTTGATATTGTACTATTTAAGTCTGACTATATTGGCAATAGAATTACTGCACCTTGAGTGAGAAATGAGGTATTGTGAAAATTTGGGCTATAAATTTACACCTTCATTTTAAGCAGATCTCAGAACAATCTTTCCGATCTTCTAATTATCTTTGTAGTCTATGACTTCATCTTTTTCAAGGAATTTAAAAGTAAGGAATATAAATATTTTTTTTTCCAAAGGTCCAATGATTAGCTGCTAATTTTGACCATGCTTCTTTTCAGAGACCTCTTCAGTTAATTATCAGTGCAATGAAAATGATAGAGGGTTTTATTTGATATACATTTAAGTATAAACAACTGCAGGAAAAAAATCCCCTTTCAGTAATAAAAAGTAAAATTTCACTTTCAGCTCTCAATATTTTTTTTCTGAAATTTTGTTATATCCTAATTCTAATTTTGAAAAAGACCTTGCTTTTTTAACATTATAGTTGATATATTTATGATGCAGTTCTCAATTATAGTCCAGCACCACTGTACAAGACTTAATTTCCAGTATAAATAGAACAGGAAGTTCAAGAGAATCACCAGTATATCAGTGTAAAAGATTTATTTCCAAAACTCCTTATAAACAGTTTTTGAACTTTTTTCCATGTACCCAACTCACTAGTCACCTATCTCCTTGCTACATAAGCACAGCTCAGCAATAGCCAAAACATGTGAGTTACCAGCATACTGTAAGAGACTGAAATCATTAATGGCTTAAACATTGCTAAAACCATTGGAGGACTTTGGCCCACTGTAGCAAACTGTGAAGATGCAGCTGTTTATCTGCAACCATTGAAACCCACCCCTCCCCAAATATCCCTACTAACTACAACTTGGACTGTGAGGGGAACTTGAGATATGATAAAGGAGACATGACTGTCTCATCATCCCAGGTCTGGGATGAAGAATGTAGCCATAAGTCATACTGGAAGAGAGACTGGAATACTGGTGGCTCAAAGAGGGACAAGCTGCTGGTGTGCAAAGTAACCTCCCAGGTGCAGAGGGCAAGCACAGCCAACACCTCAGGGAGTTTGTCCTTTTTTAAGTGACTCAGCTGTGATAAATCCCCTTCTGGGAAGTACCAGGACATTCACACAGCCTGAAGGTATCCATGTTTGCTGATGGGCCATAATGGGTCATAAGGGACTCAACTTCATTGTTGAAATAGGCAGCTGTACCTTAGAAGGTGTCAAACACTCAGGAATTGTCCCATGATCCACAGCATTACATTTTACTATAGATAATAATAACCAAAGTAGCTACATATCCATTTTCCTGTGCAACCAAATTGTTCTACAATAAAGCTTACATGTGTATGTTTACAAGTATCAGTCATCCAGTGTTGTTTTCACTCTAATCTACCCCAAGAACTGTGAACAAGAACATGGGTTACTCTCACCTCCTGTTTTATCCATAAGTGCAAACCACAGCACTTTATGGTCTGCCATAAAGAAAATTAACTCCACTCTAGCCAGACCCAGTACACTAAGTGAAAGGATAATGATTGATTGCAAGGAATTATGGGGAAAAAATGCTATTTAGTTCTTTGGGAAAAAAAAATGGAGCTGAAGCCAGTATCACAGATTCATAGAAGCATTCATAGGAAGGGAGATCCAAATGACCTCCAGTGGTCAACTAGGTCAACCCATTCAAATCAGGGCTTCTGCAACAAATGGATTTATTGATCTGGTCTAGCTAATTCACAAAAACCTTTAATGAAGAAGATCACTTAGCCTTTGAAATACTGCTGCATTTGTTCACTGCATTCCAAGTGATTCCCCCTAAGCCAATGTCCAATCTCAGCCGTCCATGCTACAAGCTGATGTGTTTGCTTCTTACATTTTGTGATGCTCACAAGAATATAGTTCCACTCATTTTTTCTGATTCTGAATAGTTTTGCTTTTAAACACAAAGAGTATTCAGAAGACGTAGATTATAAAGGGATAAGAGTTTTCACAAGAAGACAATAACAATGGTGTTCTTGTTGTTGATGATGATGATTACATAATTTTAAAAATACCTGAGGTGGAAGGAGTGGTAATCTGATATAAGCAAGCAGCATACTTAGGTCATTGCATCGCCTCTGCATATCGTACTTCACCCACATCATTAAGGCATGGAAAATGGTCTCCTCATCAGGAACATTCACATCATCACTGGCAAGAAGTTTATGGAGTTCTTCAGCTGGTAGAAGTAAAAATTCTTGATTTCTTATAACTTCCATTATATTCTCCTGAGAAGGAAAAAATATTTCAGGTTCAGTAATACTGCAAGAAAATAAAAATAACTGTTAAAGCTAATAAGCCATAGGATTAGTCAATATCTGCCATACCGAGATATGGATATGCTCTGCCATACTCTTGCAGCTCATGAGAAAAACAAAACATAAACGATTAGAGTTCAACAGTTATAGCTGCAATTCATATATAAATGTATTCAAAAACAATACGAGGATTATATGGTAATATTGTAATTTAAAATTGTCAGAATTAGTAAAGGCATTTATTGTTTGAAACTTTTATAAACTACATTTTCCTGGATTTTTTCACTGTCTGACCTATTTCTTAAATAACTTGACAGTCATATGCAGTTGTATTATGAATATCTAGATTTCTGTCTGTACATATTTCAAGACTGAGGGGAAGATCAACATTGAGGTTTCTCGCTCTGGGGAGGCAGCAGGAACCAGAAACCTCAAGAACGAGGTCTGCCGCGGTGCACAATTTACTGAAAACAGCAATGAGATAAGGAAACAAACAGTAACAGCAACAGTGCTAATGACAGAGGGTACAAGAAAGGAAACAATTCACACAGAAGCACAGCCCCCACACCCCCCTTCCAAAAGAAACAATACCAGAGGGATCCCTCTGTCACATTTACTCAACTGGAAGGAATCCCTTCTCTTTGAAAGAGACCTCCCCCCCTCCACCCCCCCCCCCAACTCCAGAGAATGACTTTAGGTCTTACAGAATAAACTCTATGTCCTAGCCATGCGCCTTCCTGGATACTGCAAAAGATTAATCCTGTCCTGGACAGAACCAGGATAAATAAGAAGAGAAATAACTAAAAATTAAAAAAAACCCCAACAACATTGAAAAAAACAACTAACCCCCCTATAAACTATATAATAAATATAAACTAAAATATAAATGTTGCATTTAGTTGTCTGAATCCTAAGGACTGAATCAAGCACTACCTAAACTACCTGCTCTACATAAACACAACACAGTAGAATCACAGTTCTGCAGATATTTTTTTCCAAACATTTCTTTTAGGGTGCTTCATCTGTGTGGAGAAATTGTAAATGTGTTCTCATATTCTTGATTCATAGACAATTTTAGAGAAGAAAGTAGAGCAGTTGAAGACAGGAGGCACAGGAAGAAAACCCCCCCAATTTTTATATAAACGAAAAATGTAAAACATAATAGAGGGATCACTAAGTTACAACATCTAATAGATGAAAAATAATAATGAATTTCATTATGCTGTTTTGGATAGACTGTGAGTATAAGATGAGAAGTGGGGAAGGAATGACAAACAAAACATCAGTCAAGGACTTAAGTGTAAAAACATCAAAGCTGAGGGAAGTGGATAATTCCACTGTTACACCCACTCAGTTCAGTTCTTAGCATATCAAAATCCAAATCAATGCTGTCTAAAATTACTTGTGGGTCTGGGCCAGGGGACAGAATGACTGGCCATTGGAAACTGAAATAAAAGTAACACAGTATTGCTGAGACTTTATAACAAATACAGGAAAAAACAGTGCAAGACTTACAACACCAGAATTATAGTCTGGCTCTAGTATGTCACATGCTCTCCTGCCCTGCCCCATGCAATAGAAGCAAACTCTTATTTCAATTCTCCAACTCCATATTTTTTGAAATTTACTGCTTAAATATATTTATTAAAAATTAACTGTCTATTTTTTATAAGGCATTAGAAGTCAATAATGCAGACATAGACATGACAAAATCATGAGACAGAAGTTCCTTGAAATGTGTAATGTAATTACAGATAAAGTAAATAAGTGATTATTATTATGAATGTGAATGCTTTGATATGTAAAACTTAACTTTCAATGAGTTACTTTTTAACTCTACTTGTACACCCAAAACAGGATGCCTACACAACACAAAATCAGAGGTGTATATATGGTCGGTCATGGACTATATTAACTATGCTGTTAAGTTACCTTAACATAATTGATAATTGGATCAAAAGATGACTCAGTTATTTTTAAAATTGCTGGATTAAATGTCAATAGGTTCCTAAAAATGTAATTTTTATGGAATGAGATTTTAATCCATTACCTCCTGAAAAAGTTTAAATTGTGTGTCTAGAACATTGTAGAATAGCTTGGAAATGTAAGGGAACTATTTTGCAGGCAGGCACTTAACCACAAGCTGGCTTAATTTATTTTAATTAAAAAGTCATAAAACTCAGAAAATTTCATTGCACTTCTCAATAAAATGATTTATAAGACAAAGTTTAATTAAGTCTGGTAAAAATGACATTAAATCCCATTATGAAAAAAATATAACTCTACTTCTTAATAGGAACCAACATCGAACTTTGAAATAGCATATTAATCCAAAGACCTAATATTATAGAGAAGCATTGTGATGGTGGAACACATTTCATGAACTCATAGAACTTAATTAATAAAGAACAACATTCAAAGCAGGAGCTCTAAGTTCAGAACAATAATTTTAGGTTTGATTAAGATTTTTTTGGCATCTTTAATTGTCTTTTCATTTGGATATATGCTTAAGGAGTACTTATTCCAGCCCCTGTACTAATTTACCATTGACTGAAAGTATAATCATTTTCAGACAAAACATATGAGCTCAAATCTCTTCTAAACATCTGGTCTTCCTTTAATTTCATGTTCCTTAGGCATGAGTATTGTAGAAAATAACAAATTTATATTATTTATATTATACGCTATATGTATATTATAAATATATCACATATATAAATATATATAATGTAGATATGTCATAGATATAATTCTGATTATATACTTAAAATCCAGGTTTTTAATCTTCAGAGGTAAAAACTCTTCTTCAACTCATTAGCATTTCCTGAACTGACTAATGCATGTTAAATTTTGCTCGATAACATTTTAATTTATTGATGTTAATTTCATTTGGAGCAGCAAAGCATATTTCAATGGATAGCTGTTTTACCATAACAGAAATAATTTCTCATATGCTTATTGTGGAAGAATATCCACCTTTTTTTTTTTTTTTTTAAATGTGACTAGTCTTCATTTTTGCACTTTAGGGAACAGGATACAACAGATGTCTGTGACATCTTTTCAGGATACATTAAATAAATTTTAAAATCTCCTGAAATTAAGGTGCAAGATAGGAATTGAGCTCTGCAGTTACAGAATCATAGAATCGTTTAGGCTGGAAAGGACTTAAGATCATCGAGTTCAACTATTAACCTAACACTGCCATTTTTGCCACTAAACTATGACCCGCATCTGGATGGTTTTTGAATACTTCCACGGATGGTGATTCCACACTTTGACCATCTTTTCAGTGAAGAAATTTTTCCTAATACCCAAAGTCAATTTCCCTCGACATGAGTTGAGACCATTTCATCTCATCCTGTCCTAGTGAAGAGCTTGCAGGAATGCCTAGATACTCATGGGCACACAAACCTTTATTATGAGAACAAGGGTCGTGAACCTTAAAGCATGCCAAGGATTATGTGGCAGAGTTGTATGAGACTCAGGACCTGTAGTTTTTGACTGATACTTTAGAGGTTTTGTAGATCTGGTCTTCACGGTCTTATAAGTCTCATAAGATCAACTGAGCCTCTTCTGCATCTGTCATTCATGTAGCCTTTTAATTAAGTGGATTTTTGCTTTTCATCCAGAAAATGTAACTTGAAGTAGAAAGCATAAAAGTCTCTCAACCTGCTGTGCCACTTGCTCTTCCACTTTCTCAAAAATGATCATGCAGTAACTACTGCAGAGGGTTATGTCATTTCCATGGCAGAGCTCTTTTACTTTTAAACCTTTCCAGCAGTACACAGGGTTAGAATTAAATAAGCATAAAGTACTAGAACAGCAGTGCTGTGTAAAGAAAACATTTCTATATTTAAAGGTAGATAAACAATCGCCCGAGTATCTAGTAGATTGTGCATCACAGGAACATAGAGGCTCTAATAAAATTAAACTATTAGCAAACAGAATTAAATACCATATATTTTTATAATGTCACCAACACAATTGAATTAGGTGGGTTTTTTTTTCAAATCTTGACTTGGAAGGACTGTTATTTCACATGAAATCAAATTATCTTGCAAAAGTTAGGTCTCATTGATGTTTATGTCCTTGAATTCACTAATCAGCATGTATCCGTTATAATGAAGAACCTGAAAAATACTAAATAATTTCATATGTTGACAAAAAATATCATATTCTGAGACTGGTATTCAGAACCTCCTCCATCAGATTTGCCAAGGAAGTAAAATGCTTAGCAGTTTTTTTGTTTTGAATGTAGGTGTCTTATTTAAAATGTTTTATATTTTTGTGATTTGGATGCTGTGACCTTAACAATTAAAAAATTAAAAGCACATAAACTAATGCAAAAAACAAAGATATCCAATTACTGGGCTTTCACTAATGTCCATAATATTTTAAGCTCATACTACTTTTAGTCTAGAACTTAAGTTTTCATGAGAACATTTAAATAAATGAATAAATAGTGCATTTGATTTTCATATTAAATCATATTGGTAGTGCACTTTCTGAAGTGCTAAAGACATGAAAGCAAATTTTGGTTTTGGTCACTTCCCAAACCATTTCATTCAGGAATTATTGCTGCTCTGTACATTGAATTCAGTCCTCTTGTTTTTATGTCTGGTTTTCCATATCAGCTGTGTAATGTTAGAAGACTACATCCTTTTTGCAAAAACTGTTGCATTGTGCAACTTCTTTCCTTAAGAGAACAGGCTTTTCAGGTTCATGAACTCCCATTAGACAAAGGACCAGTATTTATTAATATGCTTATGGTCTGGTTTTCTAGCCAAATCCCAAATTCTATCTGGAAACCTGAACCTGGGATCCTGAATCTATAACCAAATTTCAGATTTTATCTGAGAGTGAGCTCCATCTGACCTATGAAATCCAAAGAGCTATGTTTCTTCCGGCACCAGATACCAGCCTTATATCATTACAATAGGGGTTCAAAGGCTAGGGTGTTCCAAGGACAGTGGAAAGAGATCCTACATATATATGTGTATGCTCCTCTGAACTTTGTCAGTGGGAAAAGAGATAAGCAACTCTCTTTTTGGGGAGAGCAGCCAGCAGGTTAAGGATAGAAGAGACTGTGACTATGGGTACCAGCTCACACAGCATACTGAAATCTTAGTAGAGACTTCTAGATGACTAAGTCAGACTTTCACAATCTAAATATTATCTTTTTTTACTTGCAACTTTAAAATTAATTTTAAAATAATAATAATTTAGTTTCAGGATATGGGCCTGCAGAATTAGCCATACTATAGTCCAATTCATTGTCAAGATGATGTGGTACTCTGGGATTTCATGATCCAAGTTGCTCACAGACATCTGCTGATATGCCAGGTTATCATGATAAACTGGCTAAAACTTTCAAGCTATGTCAGAATGATTAATATTTTTTTTCCTGCATTGCTGAAAGATCTTGTCTCACATCCTATACATATTCTTTTTCACATCTAACAAGATCCAAGAAGCCTGAAATTGTACTCAAAACAGACATGATGGGTGTGACATGTGGACATGTGACATGTATTGTTCCCCCACCATTGAAACAATCTTCCAGTACCGTTCTGGAAGGTCCTACATCCTACAAACCCTGGAGCTTCTTGGCATTAAGCCTCCATGTATGCATTACATTTTCTTCCTACCGTGGTATCTAGGAAAAACAAAACTAGCAACCTGTAAACCAGTTCTATCATTATTAATTACTCAATTTTTCTTTTTTTCTTCCTTTTTTTTCCTGTCCCTTCTTTGGGGGTCTTTATTAATGCTTGTTTACCTTCCCAAAATAAAGTTAGTAGAATGAGGGAGCACCACTTGGGGACCTAAAAGGTATTGAAAGGAATAGGCCAATCCATCAGGTCAATGCATGCCTCTGAGGTTGGTGCAAGCAGAAAAATCTGGGGGCTGTTGACCCTGGGATGATCTACTCAGCACTTGGTCTACTGACATCTGATGGGTCTACTGACACTTTTGGCCCAGTCCCAGGGATTTGACATCATTGCATAAGTGAAACCTGGTGGGATGAGTGCTGTGACTGGAGTGCCCTGTTGGATGGTTACAGGTTCTTCAAGATGGGTAGCCAGAGCAAGAGGTGGAGAAGGAGGCACAACTGTATATCATAGAAGGGTTAGGATGTATGGAGATCTCAGCTGGAAATGGCACAGTTGAAAGCCTCTGGGTAAGAACCAAGGGGCAAACAAAAAATGCAGATGTCACCATGGGAGTCTATCATAGACCTCCTAGCCAGGATGAGGATGGCAATGGATTATCCTTTAAGGACTTAAGGGACATTTCCAAGTCAACTGCCCTAGACTTCAGCTTGCCAGAATTAACTGGGAGCATCACATAGCTGGTACAATCCAGACAAGAAGATTCCTAAAAACCTGGATAAGAACTTCATGGAATAGGTCCAGGAGCTGACTTAAAAAGATTCCATCTTTGACATGAGACTGATGAACTGTTTCTACTGGGATTCCATAAGGCTCCATCTTAGACCTTGTGCTCTTCAACTTCTTCATAAATGACTTGGATACAGGACTGGAAGGGACACTGGACAAGTTTGCAGATGAAACAAAACTGGGAGGAGCTGTTGACTCCCTCAAAGGCAAGGAGGCCCTGCAGAGAAAGCTCAACAAATCAGAAGACTGGGCAATCATCAATAATGTGAAGTTCAGCAAAGGAAAGTGCCAGAATCTGCACCTGGGATGGGACACCTGGATGTATGGACAGACTGGGGAATGAGATGCTGGAAACCAGCACAAAGGAAAGGGACCTGGTTGTCCTGGTCAGTGACAGATTGAATGTGAGTCAGCAGTGCTCCAGAAGCCAGGAGGGCCAACTCTGTCCAGGGAAGCATCAGACACAGCATCACCAGCTAGGCAAAGGAGAGGATTGTCCTGCTCTGCTCTGCACTGGGACAGCCTCACCTCGAGTGCTGGGGGCAGCTTTGGGTGCCACAATGCAAGAAGGACATGAAGCTGTTAGAGAGCATCCAAAGGAGGGTAATGAAGATGGTGAAGGGCCTTGAGGGGAAACCATATGAGCAGTCTCTGAGGTCACTTGGTTTGTTCAGCCAGCAGAAGACCTCCCTGCAGTCTGCAGCTTCCTCACAAGGGGAAGAGGAGGGGCAGACACTGACCTCTGTTCTGTGGTGGCCAGTGACATGACCTGAGGGAATGGCTAGAAATTGTGCCAGGGGAGGTTTAGGTTGTATACTAGGAGAAAGTTCTTCACCCAGAGGGTGATTGGGCACTGGAACAGACTCCCCAGGGAACGGGTCACAACACCAAACCTGAGAGAGTTCAAGAAGAATTTGAACAACACTCTCAAGCACATGGTGGGACTCTTGGGGATTGTTCTGTACAGGGACGGGAATTGGACTCAATGATCCTTGTTGGCCCCTTTCAACTTGACATATTCTGTGATTCTGTTCTTGATTTGAATTGGCCCAGGTTGATATATTTGTCATTGGAAAGGTTTACAGCACAATTTCAAGTAAATTGCGGAAGAGATCAGTACTGTGAATCATCCAGAGGCACTTTGGATTTAAAAGGCTGCAAGTAGCAAAACTACAGAATCACAGTGCAAATTGTCACAATGGTGAAGTATTGTATAAGTGTGGATACATACTGGTACTGACTCTGGTGATTGTCTGGATTTGCTGTTACTTGCCTAAGATTTACCCTTAGCACTTCCCAAGTATGGAAAATATGAGCTGCCCCAGCTGTTTAAATTGTGCTGTTTCCACAGCAGGAATGCAACCCTTCTCACGTAGATAACAGAATGACAATTTTCTGGGTGTAAATTATAACACTTCAGGAAAGTAGTCACCATGACAATCTCACTTCCTTACTCTCCTAGCACAACTATTCCTTCTTTCCTACTGTACTGCTTTTGGCTGTGATAGAGCTCATTTTCATCTTAATAGATGGTGCAATGCTGTGTTTTGGACTCAGTATGAGAAAAATGTTGATAACATGTTAATTCATGATAATGTTGATTTATGTAAAGGTGAGCACATTTATGTCCCAATGGTGCCTCTCTCTCATTTACAATGATTACAGGTACAGAAGAGGAGAACAAAGAAAATGGAGGGTAACAAGTCTAACAGGAAACTCATATAAATCAAATCTGATTAAAAGAAAACTGGAAATCAGAAAATAAGTATTTCTTCCTGTTAAAACATTAAGCTCTGGAACAGATTTCCAGTGGATAGGATGGGAACATGGCTGTTTAAGTACTCAGAATGAAGTTTACAAAAGAGAAGGTTGGAAAGTTTTGGAGAAGGTTGGAAAGGTCACCTAGTCCAATTTGCCTGCTCAAACAGGGTAATCCTAGAGCACATTCCACAGGATTGTGTCCATATGGTTCTTAAAAATCTTCAGTGAGGGAGACTCCATAAGCTCTCTGGACAACTGTTCCAAAGTGTGGTCACCTGCACAGTAAGGAAGTTCTTCCTCATATTCAGGGAACTTCTTGCTAATCAGTTTCTGTCCATTGCCTTTTGTCCTGTTGTTTGACACCATCACCTAGACACTCTCCCTTCCCATATATACATTGAAGAGGTTCCCTCTCAGCTGTCTCTTCTCAAAGCTGAACGGTCTAGCTAAACAGTCCCTCAGCCTTTTCTCATACAAGAGATGTTCATCATTTTCATAGCCCTACATTGGACTTACTCCTGGAGCTCTACATCTCTCTTGTAATGAGAAGCTTAGAACTGGAGACAGCACTCCAGTTGTGGCTTTACCAGCAGTGAGTAGAGGGGCAGATCACCTCCCTCAACCTGCTGGCAATGCTCTTCCTAATGCATCCCAGGATTCTGTTGGCCTTCTTGGCAACAAGAGCTCACTGCCAGCTCATGGATGGCTTGTTGTCCATCAGGACCCCCAGGTCCTTTTCATGGCCTGTGAGCTGTTTTCCAGCAGGTCAGTCCCCAGCCTGTGCTGGTGCACAGGGTTATTACTCCCCAGGTGCAGGACCCTATTTTGCCTGTCTTGAATTTCAGACAGTTCCTCTCTCCAACCTGTCCAGGTCCTTCTGAAGGGCTGCACAGCTCTCTAAAGTATCAGCCATTCCTTTCAGCTTTGTGTTGAAAATGTTCTCAAAGCAGGAAACTGCCTTGGAATCCCTTTCAGTTTTGTTTCAACCCAGTTACCCTCCTGTTGAGCCTAATAACATCTGATTCACTGAAGATTGCTTCCTATAAAGGCATCAACTGAAAGACATGCGGGGATGGATAATTTGCCGCCTTCACAGTAGCTTTCAGAAGCAATCATTCTGAACGTTAAAATGTGTGTCTAATATCCCATTTGAACTTGTCTGTCTTCTACTCATACGTACTGGTTCTTACGATGAATTTCTCAGTCTGATTAATGAGCCCATTAACACCAAAACTTAAAAGCCTCAAAATAATCTCTTAGGTCTTTAATAACTCAAAGGGGCTGAGTGGTTATGGCCTTGCTTTTACAGTTCATTCAGTCCTGAAACTGTTGTAACATTCAGGAGTGAAAACAAGATACTTAATCATTAACATTCCTTGTGGTAACACCTAAAAATATACTTGTAATCTCATAATCATTCGCTGACTTATCCTGACTCTACTTAGCCTTGAAATGTGATGGAATACAGCACAAAGCAAGGGCTGAAGGCATATGGAAGATCATGTCTATAAAAAAAAGCACCTACGTTCATAAATGATTAATAAATACTGTAATTAAGATAATATTTCAAAAGGTAATTGGATTCAGAGCACTAGAGTGAAATATTTTTTTATTCCTGGTCTCCAAACTTGAATTAAAACAGGTAGCCATTAAAATAAAAAATGCAGCCATTGGTAATTGCGAGATCATAGAAGAAAAATGCATTTCTCTATGACTCTCCTTTCCACAGTACAAAGATTTGCAACAACACTGTTTCTTCTATCTTCATTATGCATCTCAAAGCCTACGTGTCTTTTGTCATGTCATGCATGATGTTTCTGGAGAATGTTTAAGTTTTGTTTGAGGAGTGAAATATTTACAAATGGTACTTTATATTAGAATTTCTTATACAGCAGTGATTTTAACTGAACCCAAATATTTAAAATACCATATCAGAGGCATATGAAAATGTTAGCATTTCTGGTTAAATTATAGTAAATCACTGTATTGAAAGATAATATATCTGCCAAGAACATTCCAAAAAACAAAAAGCCCATTGTACAGAAAATAAAGTTCAGGAAATTCCAGAGTTATGTGCCTGAATAATTTTCTCAGATACTCTCTTTTTCACTGTTGAACTCTGATTCACCTTTCAACTAGCATCCAGCATAAACTGAAGCACTCCTGAGAATTTTAGTATGGAAGAAGAGAATATATTTCAAATTAGACAAACATTAAAAAACAAACATGGTTCTGGGAAAGAACTACATTTCAGCTGAAAGGGGACTTCCAAAGACTTCCAGGCTACAAGCAAGTTTGAAGAAACTCATATTGTAATCACTTTCTGACAGCAATTACAACCTTCAACCACATTATTAAATCCAGATAAATGCTGAAGAATCCGTATTATGGTATGAAGTCAATTAATACAGGCCCTCTTCTAGATGACTGAAATTTTTGCACTCCACAATATTTCACAAAATAGAATGATTCACACAAAGATGTCTAACCATTAACAATGGAATTTCCACATTCTTTCCAACAAAATAATGTTATATATTATAATGTAAAACCACTGTATTTATATTTTAAGTTATTGTCAAGATATAAGGCTGATGAAAACTTGTCACATTAAGTTGTTTCATAAAACACTTAAAAAAACTATTAAATGAATGCTGAAAATACATTAATCTACTGTGTAAATCCCAAAAGACAAATTTCAGACTGAAATGAAATTGCAAAACATTTGTCATCCTGCACATAATATTGATTAAACTGACAGTTACTCTTGTTTTATTGCTGCTTTGGAAATTACAAGTTTGGAAGGAACAGATATTATGTTTCACTCTTTCCAAGACTGTATGTTAACATCAAATAATCTCATGCTGTCAGCTAACTGTAATACGCATTAATTTCTTAGCATAAATTCTTTATTTGGAAGGGGAAGGAAGCAAAGAGAACTTTATAGCTGTGTCTTGCTGTTGATTGTTTAGGTGTTTTTTTCATTAGCCTGTGTTCAAGTTGATGGAAATACAGAATCACTAAGGTTGGAAAAGATCTCTAAAACTATTGAGTCCAATCATTAACCCAGCACCACTCTGTTCACCACTAAACCATATCTCCAAAAGCCACATCCACACACCTTTTGAACACTTCCAGGGAAGATGATTCCATCACTCACCTGGGTAGCTTATTTGAGCACTTGACCACTCTTTCAGTGAAGAATTTTTTTCCTAATACTTGATCTAAATCTCCCCTGGTGCAACCTGAGGCCACTGCCTCTTGTCCTGTCGCTTGTCATTGTGGAAAGAGACCAATCCCTTCCTCACAGCAACCGCCTTTCAGGTACGTTGTAGAGTGCAATAAGGAACCCCTGAGCCTCCTTTTTCCAGGAACCCCTATTCCCTCAGATGCTACTTGTAAGACTTGTGCTCCAGACCTTTTACCAGCTCCTTCTCTGGACATGCCTTAGCTTCTCAGTGGTTTCCCTGTCGAGGCCCAAAACTGAACATGGTATTTAATGTGTGGCCTCACCAGTGCCAATAACAGTGGGACAATCACTGTCCTGGTCCTATTGCTGATACAGACCAGGATGCCACTGGCTTTTTTGGCCACCTGGGCACTGCTGGCTCATGTTCAGCTGCTGTTGACCAGCAGCCCCAAGTCCTTTTCTGCTGAGCAGCTTTCCAGCCACTCATCCTTAAGTCAGTAGTGCTGAATGACATTGTTTTGACCCAAGTGTAGGACCTGACAAAAATAAATGTATTTTTCCCTGTAAATAAACAAAACACTATTACATGATATTTACATCTGAAATTATTCTGCCTAACACAGCAGAATAGAAATACATTCTTTAAAATGAAGAATTTGAAATAACACAAGGACTTTTTCAGTTTATAGTAGTAGATCTTTTGATTCCCTTATGCTTTAGAAGCTACCTATTACATTTTAAAAATACAGTATTTATTCAGATAAGCTCATTGATAGCTGATAAAGTCTTGCGCAGAATTTAGGTATCTAGGTGATATGCAGTGTTTAAATACTCATGGGACATAAAAAGAGCTGTACGGGCTTAGAGCAAGGAGAGGTACATTTGTGACCAGTGGCTACATGTAGTTTTGGCAATGATTAGGAGTTTAAATGGTGAATATTCCATTGTCTCTGTGCATCATGGATTTCGGAAATTTGTGGTTTTAGTGATTTCATGTATGAGATGCTCAGAAGATCTTTGTGGACTTCAATTCATTTAACAGCAATTTGAACCTATTTAGGTTTTGCCTTCACAGAATCTCCTTGCAGCCAACTACACAAGTTAAGCACATGCCTGTAAAAGGCAACTCTTTCTTTTTTTTTTTTTTTTTTTTTTAATTTTAAACCTGTAGCTGAAGTAGATTTGATGAAATCTCTATTCTTGAATTGAGGCAAATAATATCCTATTCTCTCTTTCCATATTATTTGTGTCTTAAGTGTCTATTACAGCCTCTCCAGACAATCTTTTTCTTCTTTTTCTTGAGAAAGATACAGCATAGCAAATACAATCTTATTTAAAATAAACAAATTTTCAGCTAACATTGACTTTTACTGGGAACTTGGAAGTGTTGATAAACTCTGGAAGCTCTTGTCCCTTCTCAATTTTAATGAAACATAAAACCAGATAACAGTAGATATTATTCTGTGTTTCCACTTCCTTGTACAGCAACATTCTGAATGAAAAAGAATCAAACTACCTGTATTGTCATATATATATACTTGACAAAAATCTTTAATAAGAGGTACTGAATTATGTAATGCATTTCCAAAATATTTTCTGGATATCACTTCTTAAAAGGAAGAGGTTTTTACCAAGAGTATGATAAATAAGTCAGTTGCAATACATGTCAGCAGGTGCTGATGCATGTAACAGTGTAAGAATGTTAAGACTGCTAAGAACATATGTTTAGAATGTATGTTATTCAAATGCAATTTACCTACCAAAATGTTAAGAAAAAAACAGTGGATTTTAATTCAAGAATTTGTTCTACAGAATTCATTAATCTATGCTGATGCATATAAAATTTGTAATGAGAAAAATACAAGTGTTTAAAAACAGGATTGCAAAATGCTTTCTGTGGATGCACATTGTGATAACAGCTTTCATGAGGAAGCCATAGTAATACATTTCTAAGATTCACTGCAAATGGGAAATCTACCAGGTGTACTTCTGAATAAATTCTTAAGGTAATATATTTCTAAAACTATTATCAAATCCTGATTAAGATAAAGTTTATTTACTTCCCTAGGAAATTCACAAATCCATCTCAGATTTTGTCTAAACCTATGCAATGCTATTTAATACAGAATGAACTCTGTATAGATTTTACAGCTGAATTAAACTGGTTTAAATAAAAAGTGTGGATGTCTTTAAAATACTGTTCCTCAGAAGAGCAGCAGAGAAGTTTAGCAATACTTTTAGTTCTTGCTCTGTGTGTCAGTACATGGCTCAGGTCTTCAGAATCAAAACAATCAGCATGTTCAGTCTTATGAAAAGCACAAGACTGATGGAAAATTGATTTGGTTTGGATACAATCTTGTCAGAGGTCCAATTCCAAGTAGAAGGAGATGTTTCATAATAGCTAATGATTTCCACAGTTTTGACAGTTTTCCCTCATGTGAAGAGATTGCATGTATAAGTTGTTATTTTCTAAATATGCAGCATAATTTCTGTGTGAAACACTATTAACTCCACAGTAAGACCATTACAGAATGCAATAGAATTTACAGTCACACTCCTAGGCTGATAGTTTCGGCTTTTTGAACCTTAGATACAGTTTTTATTTCTCTGATCACAAATTCTTCTGCAGAATGTGCTTATAAAGTCACTTGTCTAGAGGCTGCTATTCAGTAATAATTTACAAGAGTTATCACATTTCAGTAATTATTTACAAGAATTACCACATTTCTTTTAAATTAATTTAATTTCAATTACATGAGTAGCATATCCAAAATTATGGATATTATCAATTAAATGGTGTTTTTCATAATTGGAAATTAGTGAGTAATGCCACAAATATATGAATATATTTAAAAATGCATGTGTATATGTGCATGTAAATGCATAAACATAAACTTACATACCCACACTGAAGACATTCCACCACAGGATTTTGATACTGATCTGAATCATAGCTCTAATCTCATTAAATTTCTGTTGGAAATTGAAAATTGCAGAATGCCACAAAGAATTACATTTGAGTATTATGTTAATATTACATTTTCCGTTGATTGCACAGCAATGGAATGTAGAAAATTTAGACTCAATTGCATCAGGTTGACTGAGGAAACAGGATGCTCACAGCCTTGTGGAGTCTTGCTTGGAATATATCCAAGTACAGAGACTCCACAGCCTCCCAGAGCAAACTGCTACAATGAGTACTACTGTCACTGTGAAGACGTTTTTCACTTGGAAACCACAACTTGGGACTGATGCCCAATGTCCTCTCATTGTGCACCTTCAAGAAAAGAAGGATTTTATCTCTTCTACAACCCCTGATAGGTAGTTGAAAATACCATCTTTCTCTTAGATTTCTTTTCTTCATGAATGCCCCCTCAGGTTCTCTTCATATATTGTGTGCTTCCTGTTTCAGCTTCATAGCTGGTTCAATTTGGTCATCAATTGAAATGTCACCAGCTGGAAAATGCATTCCAGTTAAGGCATCATGAGACCTGGGTAGAGGGGAGTAATAATTTCTTTCAATCCCTTGGCTGATGAAACTGAGTATATGGCTGGTCTTTGTACAGATGCAGCACAAACCTTCATCAGAAGATAATATTTTAATAATTTCAGTAAAGAGCCCACATGTTAAAAACTGATAATGTTTACTTTCGCTGCATGTCATTCAGATGGTCTGTAGACTGTGTTTTTCTCTCCACTTGGCAATCTAAAGACCTGTATAAAACCTTTTTAAAAATAAAGTCTTAGAGAAAAATATTTAATGTAAGAATAGACCAAGATAAATCCAAAACATTCTGGTATGTTTTACCAACATGTGAAGCGGGAACACTGATTAAGCTTCAGAAGCATTCCAAAAAACACAAAGCACCCAAGATGAAAGCAAAAAAAGAACAAACTTCCGCCATCCCGGCAAACAACAGCAAAGCTAACAATAAACAGCATAAACTACCTGAGATATAATAAAAGAAAACAGCTTTGACTCATTGAATTTATTCATAGCAAACTACAGTATTACTGCATGCCGATTAAGAGGCCTTCTCTATAAATTAAATACATGGGGAGATGGGGTATCAGGACCTTCTTGGCACACGCTGAAAGTTTAAGAAGATGAAAAGGATATAATTGTTTAAGCAACAGTTTTGAACGTTTAACTAAAAGTCTTAAAAACCTAGTTCAGTGTAGGATACAGAAGAGGGGAATTAGACTATACTACCCTTGGGAAAGTCTTTAATGAAACACAAGTGAAACTATTAATTCTCATTAACCTTTATATTCTGAGGAAAAGCAATTTCCTTACCTGCCTGAGTGTGATAGCAGCATTGTAAGGCTGTACTATACTTTGTTTAGCCCTACTGGAAACAGCAGCTACACTGGCTACATATAACCCTGCTGAAAGAGCTTGAAGGGAGGTATGTTTCTCTAGTTAATGTTAGCAGTGCACAGCACTTCACCTTCTGAAAAAATATATTGCTGTTAAGCACAGAACATTGTTCTTACATCAATAAAAAAATCTGACAGGTCTAGACCTATTTATGACTTTGCACTAGGCTATACTGAACCATCAGTGCCACTGTAAAAATTTGGTTTTGTTAAACAAACACATTTTGCAAATTTACATAATTTCTTCTTTTTAAGTTAACTAGAATAAACAGAAATCACAATTCAGCTCCTTAATTGCAATAGGAAATGATACATAAAATACCCAGATGTACTTTAGTTTCACAAACGGAGAAGATTCTCTGCAACTTTATTAATCATCAGTACATAAGAACAGCAGTATTTATGCCAAAGAGTACAGTATGCCTGTGAAACTTTGTATTTAGAAAGATCAATTTTCATCATAAGAAGTTTAAAATAACATGTCAGAGTTGCCAGGACCTCAAATTAATATAATTAAAATAGGTGAAAAACATTTTTATTTTCAATATCATGTCTTTTTAGTAGGATCTATTTTATAAATCACATCAGATTAACTTCTTGAGCAGCTTTGTCTAGGCAACTCATTGCCAGCAGGGAAGACTACAGAATTCTAACAGAGATGTAAAATAATAAAACATAACAGACATTGATGGAAATATGCTGACGAGAGAAGGTTCAGAAAGGTGAGTTGAATTTAATACACATTTTCACAATTAATTTATCAAAAATATACAAGCTTAATTATTTGCTGAACTGAAATAAAAATATAAATAAAATAAATTGTGTGACCACTCAAAGAGTATTCTTTATAATTAATAATTTAATTAAGATGTAGTCACAGAATAAGTTCATAGAGCTTAGAGTCCTTTTTCATTATTGAGTCTAATGATGATAAAATATTCCAGTGGACACAAAAGCTTAAGATCTACTCCAAGACTGCAGATTGTTTCCATAACATAAATAGTTAAATGAAAAAAAAAAATTGAACAGCATTCCTTTACTTACAAATTACCACCCTTAATCTTGCACAGAATACTCCAGATATCTGATTAAATTAAAATTTCATTTGGCATCAATTCAGAAACGAGAATTAAATAAACACTGGGCAAAGTAAAAATAAAAGGTTTTGGTAGTGCCATCATATTAAAGCAGCACCACCTGGAACAGATCACAATCTAAGAGATAAGAAAGAAAGTTATTAATTAAACACTAGGAAATAAGTTCTTGTTTACATTTATCTATTAAATCTACATTAACATGAACTAATGAATAGTGCTTTGTCTCTTGCATTCAGTACCTAAATAAGCCTGCAAGTCTCCTTCTTAAAGCTTTCCCAGTCTAGGTACCTCTGATCTCAGCAGGCCAGAAACCTGTCAGATAAAATCTGCATAAATATAAAGCATATAAAATTTTTCATACCCCAAAAATGAAGATATATGCTAAATACATACAAATGTTAGCCAATGCCTAGAATAAAATAAATATGAAAAATGTGTGATTATTTAATGTTACTTTGCTTCTTATTAACAAGAGTATGTTGCATAAAGATATATAATGGATATATAATGGAAATTAAATGGAAATGAAAAGGATATTTTTGTTCCAACTTTAATCAATGAAGAAAATGCATTATACATGACAGTGTTTATACCTCGATTTTCTTAAATCAATCCACAAGAGTTTTCCTATCATGAAAGAAATGGATGAGTGAAATTACAACCTGCTCCCTAACAAAACAAATACATGTGCTGAATAAATATTAAATCACTATAGCAAATAAGAAATCACTGCTTACTCAACTAATGAAAATGGAGTAACTATCCTAGTTTATGTGGAACTGTATGCACCAGTAGAATTTAATGTCTTTTTTTGAAAGGATGACCTTTTCCACTGAAATCTAAAGCCACTGAAAAGAATTAAAGTACTTTGGCAACTTCTTAAGTATCTGATCTCTGCAGCACAATTCAGGAGCCTGTCTTTGATGCTTAGGATTTCTACATGTACAAAGTAATTTAAACAGTGAAATTCAAACTGTTGTAGTGATGAGGCTACAGCTGGCTAGGGACTGGTCACATATCACTCATCTAGATGCAGGAGTTGAATGAACCATGAGCAAGAGAATTACTCTCTGAAAGGAATAAGCAACGCTCACTCTTCTCCATAAATGAGGATATGAAAGCCACCTTTTATATAATCATTACAGTATCCATTGATGAACTAGGGAGATTCAATGCTAATTGGGCTTTCACACCCACATCTAACAAATTCTAGGACTGCACCCAAGCCAGATGAAGAAAACTAGCAAAACTCCAAATATAGTCAATGTGCCTTGAAATGTGAAGGTTTTGTCTAAATGCTTAAATTATGCAAAATAAACTATGGAACATTGCATTTTGCCTAAGTGCTCAAAGGAAGTGGATAACTAGTTTATTCTCACTTTACATGTATGCTCATTTTCTGGTGCTATGTTTGTGTGTTGCCATTATGCTGGATCATGAAACTCCCAAACCTCAGAAGATCAATCACATTAAGTGTTCTGTATGGATAATGACAATAAACAACAACATATTTAATATTCTGGTTTATTCCTATTGTGAAACAGATTTCTTCAAGCAAAGTTTACTCCAAGCTCATGAGTTATTAGAATCAGAATTAATAAATTACCTAACTAACTTTTCTGGTGTGTAAACCATTAATGTATGAGTATTTCACCAACTTTTTTTCTCAACACTTTTTCTTAAAGATTAAGCATTTTGATTATCTCCTTGTATAAATCAGAAAGAGAAATGCTGAACAGTTTAGGATAGAGTAAAAGGCTACAACTTTCCAAAAAATCCTGTTTGAAAAGTCTGGTTCATTGTTAAGAGAATTCCCAAAATAAAGACCCTTACATTTGTAATATAATGATTTTTTATCCAAGATCTCAAGCAAGGCAATTGTAAAAAAATATATATTTTGTGTGAAATATTATTGTAGTGAACTTTGTGTGAAAAGTTAAGTCTAAATTATTTAATATTACACAGAAAGAAATGAAATAAAAAGACAGTGTACCTAAATAAAGGCAATATTCAGTTTTCATAAACACAACATAGCTACAAATTGTGTATTAGAAATGAGAGTTCTTTGCCACACAAAACTACTAGTATTCATGTGTTGAAAAAAAAGAAGAGATTTCATGGAAAATTATTATACATGATTCTGTAATTAAAGATTGCATCGTAATGTGTACATGCAAAGCTGCATGTGGAGCCTTGATTCTGGCATCTGAAGCCTTTATTAGGTATTACAATATTTTTTAACATTTTTTAAATATAAAATTTTCTATATTCATTATTAAAAATATCTGAACTATTTTTGTGGACTTGCTTCCTGGGAACAAAAAAAGGTCCACAATACAAGTACCTAGTCAGAAGATTATGGGGTAATGTCAAAAATGTGAATCAATGAGTAAGAAATTCAAATTTATTTACTAAGGCTGAAAAAGAATTGTTTCTTATTTAATTTCTGAGTAGCTGCTGTTGCCCTGAGATTGAAGACAGACAGCATTTAAATATTCTTTGGAGAGCCCTCTGTTTTTCCACCTATGACAGAAGAAACCTGGACACTAAGCTTGGAGCAGGCAACTAGCATTAACATGACCAAGTCATGCAAGCTAACTCTGGCTTTTCGTTTATATTCTGAATTTTAAGAGGTGGATAATAATTGTGCACTGGTGTAAGTATGAATTCATGGGTGAACTAATATTTGTTTTATTGGGATAAGGCTATTCATTACTGACAATTATGTTTGCAAGGAAAACTGAAAATTAGATGTGGGCTGTATGTATTTTTTCATGTCATGTCATTTATTTAAACATATTAGAAATAGCAGGACATTTTGCTGGTCTAAAGTGGTCTCATTTTCTACAGTGCTTTTCATCTCCAGTGCATTATTGTAAGGACATTAACAGAAGCAAAACACAAAAAAGAATCATCATTGTTTGTATTAGTTTATTAATAACCCAAATTTACCAACTGAACTCTGTAAAAGGATTGAAGTTCTGTTTAAATAATGCTGTATATTGTACACATTTTACATGTCTCTGTATTTTGAAATGGAAAGATAAATTCCCAAGTGTGCAAGGAGAAAAGGAAGTTTCAGACTTTGCCATTCCTAGAGCAAACCTGGCTGCACTGTCTTTTATAAATACACCATAGGAACATTTTAGCTGTAAAAAAGTCATGCTATTCTTTCTTAAATGAAAAGGAAACCGTTCTTTATTATCACTGTGGTATATTGGCAGCAGTTAGAAGCACAGAATGTCATGTAAACTACTAATCATCTGAATTTGAACTTGGATAATTTTTAATGTGTAACATATAAGAAGCTCATTTCTCCAGTATCAGAAATACTTACATTTCACTTAAATAAATCAATCCTTCATTCCCTGGGTAGCTAGCATCTCTATGTGAATTTACATGAACTTACATACTTCTGTTCAGAAGGGGTTTTTGTTCCATATATTAAAGCATTCTTCAAACTAAGTAAGATATTTAGTCTATTTATTTAAGAATACATAAATTATGTGTGCATGTCATACCTTCATGACACTTGACAATGAAGGATTCAAAAGAATGGTTAGATATTAGGAAAGGCTCCAGAATCACTGGAGCACCAAGGTAAATTCCTTGCATCTTTCCCTTAGTAAGCACATTGCAATGAACTATGCTCCTGTTGACTGAACTACAACATCCTCCTGTGCTGCAGCAAATTCTATGTATCTCCTGCAATGTTGCAGTGTGCTAGCAGGATTTAGGGTATGCATATTAGCATGAGATCATTGGTCCTGTGCTTTCCCCTGCTCCCATTCTGTATATGGTTTACGTTCTAGAAATCTCTCCCTAGCTCACTGTATTATTGGTTTCCTGAGTTTGTACCCTCCTCTGCTGTAAACCTATTGGTTGTAACTCCTTTTCCCCTCCTTATCTCCTCCCCTCTGGCCTTCCCTGGTTGGCTCTTCGGAGCTAACCACTCCCCTCTTCCCTTTCCTTTTAACCCTCTGCACCCCTTTGTTCTGCGTTCACAGCCTTGGGTTCCTTGCACCTTCCCCACCCCTCACTTTCCACCCCTCTTTGCCTTCCTTCGCCCTGTGCCCATGGATCCTAATAAACTCCCTTGGAACCCCAGACTGCCATCCTGCACTTCTTTCTTCACCGCGCCTCCACGACGACTCGCGTCCCCCAAGCCCCACTGCCTGCCGCAGTGCCTTGTCACCACATGTCCCCCAGCATGTCTTGGCTCTCGATGGCTCCCCTCTGTGCGGCATGGGGTACCCGTCTATGAAACACGAGGCTGCGATGCCGCACTGCAAGAAGTCTCTTTTCTGTGGTGACCAGTGACAGAACCCAAGGGAATGGCCTGAAGTTGTGTCAGGGGATGTTTAGGTTGGATATTAGGAAAAGGTTCTTCACCCAGAGGGTGGATGAGCACTGGAACAGGCTCCCCAGGGAAGTGGTCACAGCACCACGCTTGGCAAAGTTCAAGCATTTGAACAATGCTCTCAGGCACTTGGTGTGACCCTTGGGAATGGTCCTGTGCAGGGATGGGAGCTGGACTTGGTGGTTGGTGTGGGTACCTTCCAACTCAATACTCTGTGATGCCGTGAAAAGAAGCCCATTGCCTCTAAGTTTTAGCTTCCACCTGAGCAAAGGAATTTTCTATCTTCTCTGATCCTGTGGATTCCTTGTTTAGCAAAATTTCTCTAATGACATTTTAAACTTCAAAACGTTCCCTCTGCTGAGCACCCTGTTAAAGAGAACTTGGCCTTTGTCCCACACAATTCCCTTTCACTCAGTTTTCAGTATTCATGACTTAACAAAATGAAAGCCTGCTCCTCTGTTGCACCTTTTTAACAGGCTATATGAAGCACTAACAGGGAAAAAATAGATTAGCATGACACAGACATTTAGAATTAAAGGCAGGAAAAGTAGTTAGGTCATTACTATTATTTTTTAGTATCAAATATATTCTGCATATACAGTTCCCCAATTACTCTGTGACTAAGAATAATTTCTGCTTTGCGTCTATTTTATTCAAACATATTCAATCTTGAGATGAAAATACCTAGAGATGGAGAATTTAAGGCTTTTCTCTGCAGTTATCCCAGTTCATTCCAGCATTTAAGCAATCTTGTTGATGGAAAAGTACTTTATTTCCAATCCATCTAAACTGAATTGGCTCTTGCTAAGATTTCTCAACTAGATTAAAGAGCTCTTTAGTTCACAGTAGTTTCTCCCTGTGGAGATACACTGTCATCAAGAACCTCATCTTCTCATATTTTTAATAAGCTGAAACAGCCTGAGCACTCTAAGATATTTATTGCAAGACATTTTCTCTTGTCCTATAATCCTGTGTGTCTCCCTTTTTTACACCCTCCAAATGTCAAGTGTTATTTAAAAATGGTGACATGAGAATTTACAAAATATTCCAAAATCCACTGTTGCATCCAGAGATCAGCTCTTTTTTTTATTTTTTCACAACACCAGACTGACAGAGAAGGGAGTTCTTTATCTATTTCACACACACACACACATATATATGATATTTGCGTATATGTCTATACATATATGTACAAAGACACATACTTGTATCATTAGCATATATTTTTAACTCCAAGTTTTATCTTCATCCTAATTGTGATAAATTTCCTTTCAAGAACTTCAGTTTTCATTGAAGCACATCCTGTTCTGGTCTACATGTTTGAAATTAGTGTAATTATTAAAAGCAAATTCATGCTTCTGTTAAGTTTGATGACATTTATACGATTATTGGCAGATACCCTCACCATTTCACTGTAATTTCACCATTAACACTGTTATTTTCTTGATTTAGCAACTAAAATACTCTGGTTTTTTTCTGTATTTGTTCAAAAGAAATAATTGAAATCTGCTCTTGATGCTTTCCACTGTATGTCTGAAATAACTTATTTCTACTCTTTCTGCCTTGATTTTTTAATTACTTGTATTTTCTTAGCTCATTTTTAAGTCGTTTTTGTGGGTTTATGTTTGAGGCAATTATTTGGTTAGAATCCTCTGTGCAAGCATTTTCCCTCTTTCTGGGAACACAAAATCTGAGTAGTTTTGTACACAATTTTCTTTTACACCTTTGATTTTAAAGATCTAAATCTCAAAAAAAACCTTGGTTTTTAATAACTATTTGGTCAAGTTGACAAATTTATTGTAATAACTTTTCACTTTTGCAATCAAGATTGTCAAGTGCTGCCCATTCTTTCTTTGTCCTTCTTTTCATGTAAAGTCATCACATGAACCAATTTTATCTGTAAGAACCAATGTTTAAATGATGCCCTCAAACCATGAGGTCATGAATTTTCTTTGGTTTAGTAATTATTTGGTAAAGAAAACTGGAAACGACTATCTCCAGAAATTACTGGCTCCTGCTTTCATTAGCTATATTTTACTTATTACATTTTGTACACCTTCATGTAGCAATGTGGGTTTTTAGGATTCCACATGCTCCCTTTGTTCCCCTGCCTTGTATGCTATTGGTTCATTTTAAAATATGCTCTCTGCTGTACTTGAAAACCTATTGGTGTGTTCCCCCTGTCAATTCTCCCCCTCCATCTCCCGGGACTGGCTCCAGGGGAGAAAAATCCTGCCCCTTCTCTTCCCCTTATAAGCCAGAGTCTGCATCAGAGAGGGGTCTTCCATCTCTGTGCTGCCAGCTGCTGACCTACCTCCTTCTCCTTCCCCTGCAACCCCTTTTCCCCTTACCCCAAATAAACCTCCCTGACAGAACAGAGATGGAGTTCCAGTTCGTTCCTTCGTCTCACTATATTTCCTGCTAGAATTTATGTGGTTGGGAGACTCGCGCCACGCCACGGGACCCCGAGGACCGCCCGCTCCAGAGCCGGTGGAATTATGAGGACCAGAGACTTTGCTCCGGGTGGGAGCCAGCCTGTGCCACCCTCCCAGAGCCAGCGGTAACACCTTCAAATCTTCCATAATGACAATCCCTCATAATATCTCTCACTTTTACAACTTGAAAGACAAGAGCATTTACTTACAAATCTAGTTATATAGGTCCTCAACAGACACTTTTTACTATTTTATTATTCTTCCCTTTTCCATTAATCAGAACCTGTTTCATAAGTGCTAGTTCTTATTATTTACCTGCCTGCCACTCCTTTTCCCACTACTGTTTTCACTTTCTTTCTTTAATGAATAAGCCTAATGTGTAGTTAGTGAGCTCTCATACTCGTGGAAGATATGCATAATAGTCACATTGTTGCTACCTGTATAAAATCCAGTTTCATACATTAAATACTTTTCCAGTTAGCTGCTGTGTCTTAACCTGAGTACATAAATAATTACATATCACTAGGATATTTCTTGTCCATTACAGTTTCCTATGCTCTAGCATTGTTCTCTTGGTCCTTCTTAGAGAATAATTTCAAATTCAGACCCTTTATTCTTCATCTATTTTTCTCTAGGGTATGTAACTAACTCACTTGTAAGCACATTTAAAAATAATGTTAGTGTTAAGTAACCTGCCCAGGCAATTCTCCATGGTTAGTATTTCTCATGAATGCCTTGCCACTGCTTTTATCTTTGACAGACTTTAGACTGTTTAATTTATCAGGACTGGGTTTTGTTTGGATTTTTTTTATTTAACTCTCCTTTTCATGGTAGAGGACACTCACATTACAGATAAGCAAAAAATCTCAGAGATCCTCTGAGAATAGCTATCATGTTAAGTAATATATATAGCCACTATCAAGATAAATAATACATATATTTATAAAATACTGAAATATTCTTAGTTCTGAAAGTTGTAAAATTAGCCTCTAGAACCATATTCTTCAGAGTTTGTATGTTTATATTTTACATAAACCACCAGGGGGAGTTCTATGAATGAAATAGAAATATTGACAACAAACATGAACTCTCAGAAAAAAGAATTTAAATTTGCAACTGCCATAACTTATACTTTCTGTTGAGCACTAAAATTTTCAGTCAAGCCTATGACAAGAAATTGAGAGTTTAGTACTATGGATTCATACTGAAGTTGAAAATTCCAGTGTTACAAAACAATGACATAGGGGAGAATGAAATGCAGCTACTTCATAGAAAGTGTTATCCTCACTAATGAGTATTTTTGAATAATTATTAAAGTAAATTATATTTAAACTTGAGTCAACTGTCAGTCTTTTATTATGGACACTTCAGTGGTACAGAATATCTTTATAAATTCAGTGCTAAGTTTCCAACTAAATGCTAAATTTTCCAACTTTTCCATCCCAAAGAAAAGCCCCAAGAAATATCCACACAGATTTCTACATCTTGCTCTCAGCCATGTTTCCCTTATGGAAGACACTCAGATTTCACCAATGTGCTCAACCATGTAAAACACACTGGCTAAAAAAGATAACATCAAGTTTGATATTAATATGGCACCATTTTGAACAAATAATTCCAGGGGTTGAAAGCAAAGAAACAATATAAGAGGAGTCATGAAGGAATGTGCTATATCCTTTAAAAAGAGTTGAAAAAAATCTTAATAGGGTGATTCGAGAAGTATATGTGTTTGCCAGCTGGTATAAACAAACATTAGCTTTAATGACTTTAATGAAATTATGTCAGTTTAAATTACATTATTTTTTGCTACTCTAAAGACTTTTCAAAGTACTAGATGTAATAATGATCTCAAAATCAAGTAAGGCTATTTCCTTCTAATAAGCAACTGATTCATCTTCTTTTGAAGCATGTTTTAATTTCTGAAGTAATTCAGAAGCAGTCATCTTCAGACAGTTTTTTTTTTTTCAGAAATGCAATTCCAAAAATTAGAAGTTATTTAAAGGAATCACTCAAACAAAGATGTTTTTTTCTTCTTTCCTTCTTCCCTTCTTTTCTTCCTTTTTTTCTTTCTTTTAATTTTTGAGTAATTCATCTGATTCTATGGAACAATTGTTGTTTGCTGCTAGGCTGCAAGTAAGCTGGATGTCACAAAAGTGGGGTCAAATATAAAGGGGATCATAAATAATAAGACAAGCCTGATCATGAAAAAAGAAAAAGAATCTCCAGACCTGGGAGTGAGAATCAGCTATAACTGTTAATTGAGGAAAGTCTTCTCTACCCAGGGGAATGCTAAACTGATAGAAGTTTGCCATTCCCTAGAAAATTTCAACACTTGCAACAAAAATGACTGCTTTCATTCCATGTCAGTATTCGTTACATTTTCAGAAAATTTGAAAAGCCCTTTTATGAGGTGCTGTGGTCAATCAGTTTCTCATTTCCATTTAGAAACTAACAATCTTCTTGGTTGTACTGATTTGAGCAGGGATAGAGCTGTATTTCTTCATAGTAGTTTGTATGGGACAATTTTTGCATTTATGTTGAAAGCAACATTGATAACACAGGGATGTTTTTGCTGTTGCTCAGCAGCGCTTACACAGCATCAAGGCCTTTATAATTACATTACATTGAACCTGACAACTATAATCATGTATAATATAGCTTATATATATGTATATAATTACATCTTTATAATTTATATGTATAAACACTTATGAATAAACAGCATCCCTGAACAGTCAAGCTAACATAAATTTTCATTTCCAGTTATTATTTTTGATTTTTTTATATTTACTGCCTTTCCAGCTTAGTTTTTAAGGTTTCCATTACATATTCTCTGTGTAACAAAAAACTACTACAGACCACTATTAAGGTGCGTGTCTGCTTTAAGTGACCAAAAGGTGAAACTCATCATGTATGGGAAGACAGCACAGCATGGAAATTGAAGAGGAGGGAAGGTGGGAAGGAAAGAAGGAAGGAAAGCAAGCAACAAGAAGGGAGGGCATGAAAGCAGGAAAACAGGAAGAGACACAGGGAGGGAGAGGAAAGGGGCATAGCGAAGGTGGAAGTACGGGGCAGAGAGAGTGGAAGAAATAGAGGGAGGAAGGAGAGAGGAAGGACAAAGGAAAAGTGAAAGAAATTGATATTGTGAAAGGGAGAGGCAAAAAATGAAATTATGCAATCCACTAAATACAGCTACATTTCCAGGTCTAGCCTCCTGCATTTTACATGTTGATCATATAAAAATCACACCTTATTGGTGCTGTATAATTTTGTTCTTTCTTTTTCAGACAGGTTGTAAGTAAAAAACAGATCCAATGTAGCTGATGAGCTTTTCTATAAAGATTTAATTGTACTTTTATTATTTTTAGATAAAAGCACATGGTTTAGAATATGTATATAGTCTTCTTTTGTAGCTATCATGTATTACAATGTCTTTGAAACCTTTAAGTTTAAATGAGTTACAAAAATGTAAGAGTTTTTAAATTATATGTCTTCATAAAGGAAAAAAAAAACATTTCTGGTAAGGATGTTTTCTAGTCAATATGAGATGATCTGTTATTTCTTGGTGCCAAGAGAAAAATCGACGATGAACAGTTGTCAAGGAGGGGGCAGGGAGAAAGAGCACCAGACAGTGTGATGCTGCAAAGTTCAATTTAATAACTGAACCAAAGCAGCGGGTAAGCTGTGTCAGGAAAAACTTCACACTCCCACACACACTACCCACACACAGCTCCAGCTACTGAAGCTGGCCCTAAATGTGAGTTGGCACAGTGCCTGGGGAAATGCAATAACGTCTGCAGCTCAGTGTTGGATGCCTGAACAACAATATGCCCCTTCCCCTGCCCTTCTGGTCCCAATGCCTGTTATTGAGATGCCACACAGGCCACAAATAAAATCTATCCATAATGATATGATGTAACTTTCTGGCAGTGTCAGGCTTTGCTCTTCTCTTGCTTGCTGACCCACAGCCTGTACCAAGGCTTATCACATTCTGTCTCTGTAAGCATTGTATTGTCAGGTACAGCTCATTATATTCAGTCACCCAAGTCTTCATTAAGGCAAGGTTGTGAGGTTTCCATGACAGAAAAAACTTTCTGAAAGTTTGCAATACCACAAGTTTTCAGAATGTGAATAAAATGAAATATTTTACGAACCAGCATATCAAAAGTCTCAGGATGGAGTAACATGCCAATGAGAAAAAAGACCAGTCTCGTCTATTAATACTGATTTTTATTTTTTTTTTTATATCGATGGTGTAAGTGAGAACATGCACCTTTTGAACAAACTTCTTTTGTTCCCCTGGCTCCAGTTAGGAAGAAACACTTGCAGGTGATATTTTTTTCTCAGTAACTCTGTATTGTGATTCTCTAACATCTGTCATTTTTGTATTGAAGGGTTGCTGTACATTGACAGAATACTGTAAAGAGTCAGTTTCTCATACTGCATCAGGAAAGACCAGGACTAAACTCTACTCTGAAGTGTTATCTTTTTTTTTTTTTTTTCCATGTACTGGAAGTATCAAAAAAAATATCATTCCTTGAGATTTCATTATTTTTGTATGATGGCAAATTCTTTCTTATTTAACAGAGAAATGAGATGTCTGCCCTGCATTATACTGAACATATTATTGCCAGATAAGATCAGAGTGAATATTTTCAAACCATTTTAATGGTATTGGTCACTGATGATTTCAGAAAAAACAGAGTTTCTACAGAGCAATATTTCTATAGGTCATATACTCATCTGTTTACTTCAACCATAGTCCAAAGACTAAGATTCTCTTTTCTGTCATGTCACCTTCCTGTATCTTTCCTTCTTCTGTTTTTCCTACCAGAATTCCCCATACTAGTATCTGTTCAATCATCCTGTCCAATGTTAGCTCTTTTTCACCTCCCACCAACTACATATTCCAAATAGGCTATATTCTTTGTTATCTGAGAAGCCCACAGAAAGCAATAGTGAGTCTTCTTTCTACCCTGAAGGACCTCTTCCTAATGTTAAAGTGTTAGGAATAGCAGACAGAAAATGCACTTATAGCTTATGTCATTCTTTCTTGGTAACCCTGAACTGGAACTTCAATACATACTACATTTTCAGACAATTTAGCCATCAACTAATTTTCTGCACATACAATCTAAGTACTCTGATTGGATTTTGTATTTACCCACCCTTGAATACTTTCATGAAAACAAAGAAAGAATGCTTATCCCCAGTACTGGGACACGCCCTTTAATCTTACGAAAGACATGCAAAAATGACAGGTATTTGATTTTATAGTGGTATGCAGACTCAAAGGCTTGAATTTACAGCTATGAAATTCAGCTATCTTGTTTCTCATCTTCATTGTTTTCCATGAATGCCAAGAAAATCCCCCCAGATTCCCTCTCTTTGGCGTGCTTTTTTAGTTTGATGTTCGCAATTCTGTATATACTGACACAGATTCATGCTGATTTTAGGCACTCACCAATGCTTGGAACGTTAAGTCTACTTATCCTGAGCTACCTCTAAGAGCAGTGATTTATTGCTGCCTACAGTTCAGTGAGATGAAGCAGGATTTATGAATTGATGTATTCTTTACTTGAGAGATTGAGATGTAGATCTGCTGACCTCACAGACAATCACCATATGAAGAAGAAGAGATGCATCAGAGTAGCCTCAGTATGCAATTCTATATCTAAAGCATAGAAGACATTAGTTCAATGGGATATTAACATTGCTGCTGAATATTCAGTTTTCTGGAACTAGAATAAATTGGAAAAACAAATTAAAGCTATAGGAACTGTTGAGATGTGTATAATGTAAAGAGGTTGCTCAGCTGAGAGCTGCTTTTCAGAGCAGCCCTCTCTAGCAATAATAAAAAGTTATGCCATACTAACCTTTTAAATGTAGCATCTAGGCAACCAAATTGAAGTTCCTGATGATTAAGAAGCTATCAAATTGCAATTAATGCACTATAGACTATTTCCTTAACTATTTTCCTGTAGATTTCACAGCATTTTACTACCAGCAGTTGTCTTTTCTACTTTCTATTAATTATCTTGCTTGTCCATATGCTTGCTAGTTCTTGAAATGCTCTTACCTTCCTCTTCTCCAACTGTGTCTTGATGGAGTGGTACTGTAATGTGCTATGTCACAGCTGTACTAAGGAGAACTTTAAAAGAAAACAGCACACTGTGCTAAGTGCTGATTATTACGTTCAAACAAGAATCTTAAAAATACTGAAAGTGCAAAAAGTGATCTATAAAGTACAGTTTCTTCTTAAAACAGAAAATAAAAAAAAGAAAAAAGATATTGGGAGTATAAGTCATAATAATAGTCATAATAGTTTATATAAAGAAAAAGATACTAAAATATTTTAAGAAAGTCATCCTATCAAGAGAAATAAAAGATCAAAGTTTGTGGTTCATTTCCAAGTTGCAAGGATTTTTTGACTCTTGTTTGTGTTTGCACTATTGTAATTGTTCACTTTTGTGTATCACTGATATGACTTTAAAGGGGCAAAAGAGAGAAAATTCTAAACCTCAAAAAATATACTTCCTGCTTAGACATAATTGATACAGTAAGTTCCAAAATGTTTTTCATTTTAAGTTCTGTATATCTGGTAATATTGTTTATTTCAATTATTCTTGTTTCTTTGGAACATTTTCAACTTAATTCTACTTGTCCAAGGGATGCTGAAGAGAGCAATGATCTTATAAAAAAACAACCTCTAAACAGCTAGAGTACCAAAATAACAGCTTTAAAAATCAGGATTTAACTACTCAAGTGAAGGGATCAGTTTTCTTTAAAATTTGCATTCTATGTAGATCTAGGAAGCTTTTCAAATAGAGATGTAATTAAACTTTTTACTCCAAGCTAGTAGTTTGAGCATAAGAAACAGAAAATTACAGAATGTTTTAAAATTTCACTGTGTTACTGTTAACTTGTTGCTAACATGCTACCAATAGCTTATGGCTAATAAAAGTCAATTAAATGCTGGCTCCAGGAAATCCATCTGTTGCACATGGATTGAAAAGTAAAAGAGAAAAAAATAAAAATATCTGAACTTTTGCTTCATGTCATCCCTGGATATACAGCTCACATCTAAGACCACTGAAAACATACAGGAAATATATTTAATAGCCTCACAGAATAATTTTGGTTCAAAGTGACCTCTAGTCACAGTCCCTGCTCAGTGCATGTCTTAACTAGGTCAGGTTACTTAGCAACATTTTCAGTCATGTCTTGAATACCTCCAAGAAAAGATCCCAAAAATTCCACTGGTTGTTGCTCTCCTAGTATTTAACCACCCCCCTTGTTCTAAAAAAATAATCTTAATGTCCAATTGGGATTTTCTATATTCTAATTTGTGTCTGTTGCATGTCAATCAGCACCCACAACAACAGTCTGACACCTTCTTGTATCTCCCAATAATGTAGACGCAGAGAGCAACAAGCTCTCCCCTGAACCTTCCTTTCACCCCATTAAACCATCCCAGTAACTGCAGTCACCCCAATAGGATTTATGTTTCAGACCCTTCACTAGCTTTGTTGCTTTATGGCTACTCATTCCCACGTCTGCAGTGTTGCATGGGGTTGTTGTGACCAAAGTGCAAGTTTAGTGCATATGGTGATATTTATTCAAATGCAGGACTTGATCTTGGAACTTATTTTCAGCCTTAATGATTCTGTGATTCTGTGCTGTGTATATTCAGATATACAGTCTGAATAGCAGAGTTGTCCTCAAACATATCAATCAATCATCTCCTCCTGCCAGTTTGATGACATCTGCAAACTTTCTGAGAGAACTCCATCCTATCATCTAATAATTAATAAAGTTGCTAGACAGTGTTGGATCCCTGGGGAACATCACTATTTACTGGTCACCGTCTGGACTTTTTACTGTCTGGGCCTGTCTGTCCATCAGATTTCCATTGTCTGTTTATTCATATGTCACCAATGTGGTGATAAAAAGGTTAAAGTGCTCGAAACAAAGTACAATTTGAAGTTTACAAAGCTGTTATCTGACCAGTACCAATTGAACAGCATGTGGTCAGCTATATTAAATAGTAGAAAGCCAACTCATGACCCTGTAGATATACAATGCTAAACAACATATGATAGATGTGCTGGTTCCAGCCACGAGAGGGTTAATTGTTGCAGTAGCCAGGAGGAAGGGTAGCTAGGACCTGTAGGTTATTCTATACCATGTCACATCATTTTCCAGGGATGCCCTTCTGGGTCAGGACGTGTGATAGATGGAGAGGTTGGGTGTTGTCAGAGGTTTGTCCCATGGTGAACATGTGAATCACTTGCCTCCTTCTTGTACACTTTGTCATTTGTATGGTGTTGCTGCTGTTACTGTTCCTTTTCTTATCTCATTGCTGTTTCCAGTAAATTGGTCTTATCTCAACCCGTGATCTTTACCTTTTGTTTCTTCAGTTCTCCTCTACAGTCCTGCTGCAGGCGGTGAGTGAGGGAAAAGGGGGAGTGAGTGAGCAGTGATTTAGTGGGAACATTGAATTGGGGAATACTATTTGTTACCATGACACTATAAACTTAAATTACAGTACTTGAGAATTTTTTTGCCTCACTTGTTATCTGACTTTAGTTAAAACTATATTAACATTGAAATAACCCCCCATGTCTGGATGCACAATTAGAATCCATTAATGACTGTTACCACCATTTATCAATATCTCAATAATATTTTTCTTAATTTGAATATGGGGTAATGTTACAATATTTCAATATGCTTCAGGATGAACTGTTGTAAATGGAACTGGATAGGAAAAGTTTTACATATCACTCCTTTCCCACTCCACCACACCAGGTTTTAACTGTGAAATTTTGTAACTTAGATAATAAACATAACTAATAAAATGATCACTGAAGCTCTTCACCATAAAAGATCATAAAAAAATTTGCATAAGGCTTACACTTCACATAAATGAAATGGTTTCTCCATCTGCAGTACAATCAGAATTCTCGGTAGAGTAAAGGGTCCAAATACAGTCAGTACATGTCACTGAGATTACTTATATGCTCATAATTAAGTTTGAATAATGTTTTGTTGTGCTGGGACTAATGACCCTTGCAGTGCAAAGCACAGAACTGCATCTCCGGGAAGCTAAACACCTCCTACCGCTTCATTCAAAGGCACTTGCAAACATTCTGCATCTCCCAGGCTTGGAATTGTAACATATGTTAGGGTCCTTTATATTGCTAACATTATGACTGGGTTACAGACACATCCATCACTTTATTCATTTATGTTCTTCTGGTCAAGGAGTTTTTACTTATGGCCCTTCTTCTGCTCACTGCCTCAAAGTAATCTGAAGATTTTACAAGTTTATGTTTAGCAATTCATTTTGAAATATGGGGAAATAAAAATGTGGAACAAGCTCTATCATTTCAACTCTCAAACTGCAGTTTCAAGATGCAAAACGATCACTGAGGTTTAAGTGAAGTTTCCTAGAGGTGAAGCACTGACAGATTAAATAGTTATATCTATGAGGTATTTCAATTTTCTGTTTGAAGCAATCAGGTTTCAGTCAAATGGCATGATAATGAGATAAAGAAACTGGTACTATATCTTGGAGGGTAACACTCTCAATTTCTGGGCGTTATCTATACGTCTTACCACAAGCATAACCAGGGTCTTTACCGGGAGAGAGAAAGCAAATTACATTTGTATCCAAACCATACCAAGTATGAGCATTTTTTAAAATAATTTCCCATGTTTTAAAACCAAACTGCAATTTTCTTTTTAAGGAAAAACATGAATTTTCTTCTTTCAGTATTTGCCAATGTAAAAAAGTGGTTGCTGTGAGAAGTGCTAATGGTACATGAAATTCACTGAGTCCATTAATCTAGTATGGTCTGTTACAAACCTTCACCAACAAACACACAATGGTTCAAAATAGAGTATATTTTAAAATATCATATACTCTAAAAATAATTGCATCCCAACAAGGTGGCCACCACAACTTTGAATTTCCTTTTACTCCATTTTGTAAAGAGACAGATAAGTCCATACAGTGACTTTCATTTCTGACAAGTATGACAAGCTGATAAATTGCAGACTTTAGAGGTTAGCATCCCTTCATATGAGGCCCCTTATAACTAGAATAAAGAACTGTCACTAAAAATGTTTGCTAGAAGAAACCATTTGCTTCAGCTTATTGATATGTTCCATTTTGCTGCTTTTATTTTTTTTAAAAAGACATCACACATGCATTTCACTCTGCTATCATCTAACTTAACTCTGGCAATAAATTAGGAATTTAAGCTTATCAGACATATGGCTCTGCAGATTGAAAGCTTTGAGAAATTTACAAGCTAGTAACAACCCAGATTGCAATTAAGAAGTACAGAAGTCTTAAATCAAGAGATGTGGATATTTGTGCTACCATTTAAATTAGCAGATTCATTAAAAATAATTTTAAAAAATCACACCACAAAACACTGGCAGGGCATTTTCATACCTCAGAAATAAAACAAACTACATTAAATTTGATGTGCCTAAAAAGAAACCAATGACAATTTACATTTTTGCTCCTATTAACTTCCTCCTTGTAGAGCTTTCATCTAAAATGATGCCATCCAAGTTCCATTTCTAAAAAGTACAGAGAATGCAAACATAGAAATCACCAACTTTCATTGTTGACTTAATTTTTACGAAATTTACCTTCCTGTTTTCTTCCATCAACCTCATAATTTTCTGTACGGCAAATGTGTTTGCTAAGATTTTTCAAATGTTATCTGATTTTTCTTCACTGCTTTTCTTATCTTCATTTCCTCACTTCCTTCCCTCTCCTATGAAAACATTTTCTTTTATTTGCTTGGATTTTGTATTTCAAAATAATAATTTGATATTTGACACTGAAGACTAAATATCCCATTAAATACCAGGGATATTATACCTCTACTCATGGAAAGGGATATATAACTTCACAGTTGAAGAATTTTACGTACATTAGATAGGACATACCTGTGAGCACTATCCAAATAAAAAATTATGTTCTTTGTTTCCACAGATTTCCTGGTTAGGGAAATACAAGTCATTTAATATGACAGAAAACATGTGTTTGAAGTGATATATCTCCTGTCAACAAGATTCTTAAATTAACTGGTTTGCTCTTTAAGAGCTCTTTCTTCTTCAGTATAAAGAAATTTCTGAGCTTAAATGTCTTGCCCTCATGATATGTTATGTGAAAGCACAAAGCAAGTTTTATATATATATATAAAACACAACAATATGTATATATATATGTAACTATATATATATATATAACAACAGTGTAATTTAGATCTTATATCAAGTTTGAGACTAGGCAATCATATTTCTTTCAAAAATGAAAATTTTTCAAAAAAACTTTTCAAGATTTTTCATAAAAAACATTTATGCAGATTCAATGAAGCAAACTACTTCATAAAAATATATTGATTTTCCTTAAAATGCTACTGTGAAGACAATTGGTTGAGAAGTATGACATTTCCCAGGCACAATGCAGTCAGAGAGCTATTATTTTATTACTAGCTTTTTCAAATGAATCAATGAATATTTAATTTCAACTATGTAATTAGCTAAGGAACAGAATTATTCAAAGATGAGATTTAACCTGAGTCATATCTCAAAACTATTACACAATCTATAGCATAAGCCACACCTACAAATCTACTTTGGCAAGATTATTTGAAAAACTTTGTCTTGCTCCCCATTCCCACACCAGAGTAGAACTACTGTTTCTTTGAGGTTTTTTTATCGCAAGCAGGCAACTGCACAAAACTCCAGAGTTAAAGGGTGTACTATTACTTCCCATTCACAACAAGCTTGCTTTTGCAATAACACCGTGGAAGAGAATTCACAGAGCTAGAATCTGAGATACATCACTTGCAACTCTTAAGAAAGCACCCTGAAAAGCTTTAAAGAAGGGGCCTTGAAGTTCTCTTGAAAACAAGAGAACTTTTTAAAAAAGAAACAGTGGTTTTTCCATCGTTTTTTAGCCAGAGCTTCCCCTCAAATCCTCTGCATAAACCCCCTCTTGCCCTACTTTATGTTTGTCCTCATCACAGTCCATACTGCTTTCCTGGAGTCAGAAGGAAAAAATAAAGCTTTCTGTCACCTCAGAGACTATGCATCTGCTCTTTGCCTATGTTCATCACTTTTCCCCCTTTTCTTCACATTCCCAGGTCTCTGGTGCTCCTCTATCACACTCTGCAGGGGATCTTCCTTGAACTGTGTGAGTTTTTCCTGGTTATGTATCCATGTAGAAGAACTAATCACTTTTATGTAGATTCTCTCTGATTGAGAGGGCTGTACTGAATATAGGTAAAAAGATACTCCTTCCCCACTCACAACCGGTCTTTAACACAAAACAGTAAATCAAATAGATGTGAGCTGAATCACACCTAAATGAAGTAACACAATGCCTATGGAAATATCACACACTGTGAAGCTTATCATTTAGGGTTATGTTTTCACTGGGTTATTTAAAAATATTGCCATTTCATTGTGATTATTTGTTTTTCTAGCAAAGAGAAAATATGACTTGTGCATGCCTGCAAATGCCCTTGCAGATAAATCAAAGCTTGCTCATTAATTACAACCGACTTCCTTTTTGGTCTACTATTTTCTGTTGGTGATTTCCCCATTACACATAATTGAGATTTTAGATCTCAGCATTAAAAGATTAATAGATTATACATCCAATATCTTAGACACAGTCACAGAGCTTCATGAACTTTGTGATACATTATATATGTATTAGTCACAAGTCTTCAAATTTACTATAATGAACAATTTAATTCACCCAAAAATACTTCAATAAGTTGCTTTAAAGAATCATAAGCAATTAAAAAAAAAGCAACAATGTTTTTCTCTATTTTTTCATGTTCATACAACAAAACAAACTGAAAATGTAAAAGTAGTATATAAAGCTAAGAAATATATTGATAAAAAAGTTTGGATTTTTTTAGAATGTATGTGTTCAGTCCTAATGCTATTTCATTAGAATGAAGATCTCATGAGTGCTGCTCTGATAGCTTATTTCTTTCCACTGACAGAAGGTTTAACTGACTAGCTTGGACCTATAATACAGAGAAACCACAGAACTAACTCCAGAAGTGTAAAATAGGCGTAAATACTCAAATTGTAGTGGTAAGAATCCACAGTTAAACTTGTGAATTGCAATGTGTTATTAGTAACAGAAAAGAATAAATAAAATAAGGACATAAATGCTGAACAAGAGAATCAAATTCATTGAAACATGCTCTATTACTTCAATAACAATTTCAGTAGAGACCTAAAGGGACCATTATATCTCATAAACGATATATAATCTACTCTTTATGTAAGCCTAATTTAATGAGCCAGATGTTTTTAATTTTTTCAAACTATGAAGAATCAAATGGCTGCCAATATGATATACTTTCTGAATAAGTAGCATATTTCTGCTTCATTGATTCTGGTTAAATTTTGACATTAATTCCCTACCTGTTCTGTCAGATGTAACTAGAAAAATATTAAATATTACCAGATAAAATCTCTTACTTCCAGAACTTCCTGCCTTAATCTACTTCACAGATGACTAAAAGAAGGGATAATTCTTGACAAAAAAACTGAAACCCACAACCCAACAAAACTTCCCTTGATGATATTTCCATGCAGAACAATGACAATCACAAAGCTTCCCTAAAGCCAAACTATAGGAAAGTGATTAAAAAGTATTATAAGGATTTACATACACTTTACTATTATCACCTGTATGTGATCATGTATCCAAATCAGTCATATACAGTTCTCACCCAGCAGACAGTGCATCCATCATAGAAGGCCAATTCTCATAACTTCACTGAAGTTCAAAGGAATCACCACTGCTATGGTTTCAAAAGGACCATTTATGAAATAAAGTTCCATAGAAATGCAGAACGTAATACAGAATGATTTCAAGCCAAAAACTAACAAGGTATTTTTACTTGTAGAGGATATACAGGATTCACAAGATTTTAATTTAGATATTCCAAAACTGCCTTACCATGGTGTAGTTGTGAGCCACCTTCATAAGCTCTGTGCATCCTTGCGCATCCGCAAAAGCTCGTATTCCCAAACAGTTGGATGGGTGCAAAAGCTTCATTAGAAAATGGCAGCAAACCTCTACTACTTGTGGGAGCTGGAGGAGGCAGGCAGCTGCTAGGAGGTTTTCAATGGTGTCTTCTTTTAATTCCAGGCAGCCTAAACAAAAAGGATAGATAATACATGCAAACTTATTTACTTAGTATTTAGAAAACACACAGCATCTAAAGAAGTTTTTATAAATAACAATTAGTATTTAGAAAACACACAGCATCTAAAGAAGTTTTTATAAATAACAACTGTAGCTCTTTATAAATAACTCTACAGAAAAATGGAAGAAAAGAAGGATTAGTCTCCCTGAGTGAACACCTCAGTGACCTGAAAATTACAGCATTAGAAATATTTTTTTTTAAACTACTATTAATTCAAGTATATAACAGGCATAAAAAGAGAGACCGTACAGCATGAAATGGATGAGAAGACTTGGAATATCTTATTATCAACTAGGCTGTAGATGGTTTTTTTGTTGAGTTTCTTTTCTTTTTTTCATTGAAATTTGTGATAAAACTTGCATTATCTTCAGTGGCACAGAGCTAACCTCACAGCCATTTACTTCCCTGAAAAAGAACTAAATAATTGCCTAGTAAAGTATGAATAAACCCATAAATATATCTTCAAAACAAAGCTTAACAGTCTTCAAACGTTGTGTTGCTTATTTGTAACGGGACTTTGGGATTAATGCTATCTGAGTAACATATGGCAGACTTCTCATAGCATACAGTTCCCCTAAAATAATTTATATTAGGGAAAAGAACCATTAATCAGTACTCATATTGCACTTAATTCTGTAATTCCACAAGTCATTATCTTTGCTTTGCAGACTGATATACTGTTTAATAAATACAACGTAAAATAGAATAAAATAAACATTAAAAGTAATTTGTTTTAGGCTGGAATATGTAATTCCTATCATGCTTCCCCCAAACATAGTATTTTTTTTTACATTAGTATCTTATAAATCTCCTACATTAATAACTTAAAAAAACTATACACTAAAGATTACAAGGATGTTTTGGAGAACTGGAAAAAAATAGGAAAATAAAATGTGCGAATTTAAAACAAATTGCCAAAAAACACTTCTGATTTTATTTTGCTGTGCTTGGAAAAACCATTTCCAACTGTAAGAGGATTAAGTGTATATTGATCTTTCTCTTCAAAGTATTGTAGTTCAACACTAAGATAAACTCACTCTTTTCCTACACAAACTTTGTTGTCAAAAATCTACAAATCTTAATAATTCCTTTGCATGGCACTAAGAAGTTCTAAAATCCTCAACTTCGCAACAGTATGCCATTGAAAAGAAAAGCTGCTTTATACTGCAATACCCAACTCAAATACAGTAACATTAACCCTGCATATCTGATCTTTTCTCCTTTCACTATCGCTGGAGTTTTTAATATAAGATGGAAACTGTGAAGTTGTTCTTTACTAGATTTAGTAATAATATCTCCTTTTGCAAAGGTCAGAGCATCAGTTCAAGAGCACAGCCTAATTTCAGTGGGTTTCCTCTGCTTATTTTTATTCTACTGTTAATGTCACATGAGTTTCTCTCTATGGTATCTGACATTTTCTCACAATTTCTGCCCACCACATCTCTATGCAATGTGGTCAGAAGGCAGATTGACCAGCAGAGCCTTGGCTGACCCATATATTGGTCAGTGACACTCCCACATTTGCTGCATGCCTTTAGGTAACAACTGGCTCAACACACAATGTATTCTCTGGAAGACAGTTCCACTGGGTCAAATGGCAACTTTCAAAAGATAGTTGTTTTCAGGTTAAAACTGACCATCCTGGTACTAGAAGAAAAAAAAATTTAAAAATTCAAAACACCCTTGGAAATTAGATTAACTGAGAAATGAAAACAAAACAAAACAATGGAATTCTACATCTCCTTTTCTTACATGCTATTTATTTTTCAACAATGAGCTCAAAAAAGCCTCTGGCTCTACAAAACTGATCCAGATAGAATTTGCAAAGCGATGTAAGTATAGAAAGAATCACCATCCTTTATGAGGAAAGGTAACAGTCTCACAGTTTGGCTTTTTTATTGCTAAAGGTAGCTACCCTTGGGAGAAGAACCCAATGGAATCAGTTGAAACCACATGAATCTATTTCTTTTCAAAGTGAAGATATTTTCCATTCACTTTAAGGTACACTAGCCTGGGTAGGGTACTAGTTGGGAAATAGTAGGATTAAACTAAGTTTAAATCAATAACAATTATTATCTGTTTTATAAATGATCCATTCCTTTACGTAATTAACATGGACATTTTGAAGAAGATCCTTCACATATTTATAGACAAGTGTGAACACATTTCTGCTTTACATTTTAATAGAGGATGTAAACATATAATGACTTCTGGGATATCTGGAGATATGAATATATTATAGATTGACTTATTCTTAATTAAATTCAGAAATACTAATTTACTACTGAATATATCTATGATAAGAGCTATAAAAGTACACTGAGTATGAGTTAAAGAGTTTATTGTTCTTCATTTTTTTAGCTTCAATGATAGATAAGTTTTTAATCCATCTAAATGTTTCCCAAATCTTACTTATCTTCCTTTTTAAACATCAAGACACCTTCATAAATTTGTTCACAAGGGCTGCATTCACTTTTTCAGAGGAGTACTATGACATTTTCATGCAAATTTGTCTGGGATATCAAGTGTTTATCATGGACAGAGTTTGAAAAAAGAAAGCTGTTAAGAGGCTCTGTATATAAAATATCAAATCTTCAGACAGTTTCAATTGGCAATTAGAAGATCCAAGCATCTATTTAAAAATGTTTAATAGGATATTTGAGGGGGCATTAGTATTACTGCTTCTTCAATTCACCTCCCCCTCACATTTTTATGCAATAAGAAGCTTGCACAAGTGTCTTAGTCTGAGAAAAACAAATTAACCAGAGCTTAAAATCTCCTTTTGTATTACATTAATTAAGATGAAAAATATGAGGAAAAAACAATCAAAAGAACTGTAATGTATTCTAATTGTTATTCTAAATTATAGCTCTATTTGTAAAAAAATTTATGTGTATTGCTTATGCAGAAATTAAAATGCCTGTCTTTGGCACAGATTCTCATAATGAGTACATAAATTTTATTACCTCATAACCAAATGTGAAGCAGAGATAATATAAGAATTCCCTGATATTCTTGTTCTGTTGCTAAACCTTTTCCTAAGGTCAGGGACAGTTGTGATTTGGGGATTTTTTTAGTCTTGTTTTTTTTGCTTTTATTCTCTCTTCTACCCTATTGACTATATTTTAGAACTATTTTTGTTTACAGGGAATCACTGCATCTTTGCCCATCTTTGTATGATGTTAATAAGGCCAGTGTGTATCACAGGAATAGCCTCTCACAGGTACTGACCAACAGATTGGACCTGTGGTGGGAGCACTCAGTAGGTACAGATCATTTGCTCTGTACATAAGCAACGAATTTTAACCTAAATTTGTAACACATCATAATATCATTTTACCTCATGTGCACAGTAATTTTCTCCTCTTTTGTAATTACACACTTATCCATTCATAGCAAGACTCCTCAACATTCCTAAGAGTGCTGTGTGTACAAGGGAAATCATGGAGAGTGTCAAGGAATTAGAAACAAAGGCTAAAACTAATTCCTCGTAATCAGGTATTTATCCTTTTAACCTTTCTATTTCGTGCCTTGAGCAGTTGCGTTGCAGTTTGGAAATGTTGCTGAATGGAATTATTTCTCTAGGCTAATCAGTTTTAGGAACACATCTTCTCTATTAGGTCTCATTAAAAAAAAAAAAAAGGCAGTGAATGGTATCAAGATATTTATTCAGATTATGCACAGTACGTTAATTGTCTACAATAAGAAATTGCCTTTTTGAAAAAGCATCAAATTCTACTTAAGAGTTGAAAAAGCTTACAAAAAAGGTGCTATGCCTCACATTGCTATAACAGACATATTTACCATTACTTCTCTTAATCATTCCAAGTCTTAGGTACTTTGAGGTAGCCACCTGATCTAACCACCCAAGATCTCCTTTTACAGTCCACAGAGAGAAATAGGAAGTGCTAGAGCAGTTTTTACCTGCTCTGTTTTACTCATGTACTTCAGAATAAGATGAATCACTCCCTAAATAGCTACTTCTTGATTTCAGCTACAAAAGGAGCACCTTCATTTGACTTACTGAGACACTACTGATATTTATATTTGTTGACATGAATTCAGTTCATCTGCTCCCAAACACATCACTGCAATCATCAGAGCCATCAGGTTTCAGATGATGAAATACTCCTTGGGTTCAATTCTGATGATCAATTCTCTCTGTTATGGTCAATTCCTGCTAGAGACATAGTGTGTCAAATCACCCCTTGTGTCTATCCATGAATAGCAGTCAATGAAGTATGCTACAAAAAGTACCTCCTGTGTAACAGAACGTCTTTTAGTCTCCAGCTGATTTCTAAAAGTAATATAAAGGTTTTGATTTTGACCTATGCCTTAAAAGATAAATTCTAAGATGTATCATCTTCTGTACTTATCATAAAGGTGATGTTTTCAGAAAAGAAAACAGGACACAATATATTCACTTAGCAGAGGTTTCTCCTGATCAAACTATTTTTTATTTTCTATTAATTATTTGCTGCAGACTACATTCATCAGTTGTATTTGATGAAGAAGGCATTCTGTAGCTGATTGTGTTTATTTAGAATCATAGAATGGTTTGGGTTGGAAGGGACCATAAAGGTCATCTGCTTCCAACCCTCCTGCCATGGGCAGGGACAAGTCCCACTAGACCAGGTTTCCTCCATCCAGCCTGCCTTTGAACATTCCCAGGGATGGAGCATCCACAGCTTCTCTGGGCAACCTGTTCCAGTACCACACCACCCTCACAGTAAATAATTTCTCTCTATTATCTAATACAAACCTACTCCAGTTTGAAGCCTTTGTCCTGTCACTATGTGCTCTTGTAAATATTCCCACTCCATCTTTCTCGTAGGCTCCCTTCATTTAAGCATTATTACGTATAAAATAATTTGATAAATGATTCCAGAGACATATAAATATGCAGCTTGCAAAAAATGAAAAAGCCTTCATCACAGTAATATGAGAATTCTTATAAATTAACTAGATTCACTCTTCTAAAATACTGTACAATTATTTACATCCTAATCATGTTATATCTTTGAGTAAGTGGACTAAACTTGCCTAATCATGTGATCCTGTCAGCACTGCCAAAGTCCATTTCATTTAAATAGCATGGAAAATTACAACATTGCAGAGCGATAAGGAAATGCTATTAACAAATTAAAATCCCCCTGAGCAGGAAACTTCTTGCAAATGTCTGGCTAAAGATCAGAAAACTATATTAGCCAAAATAATCCATGACATGTTACCTTTTCATCTCCTTATCTGAAAAAAACCCTAAAAACTACAAACCAAAACAGCTCTGTTGTATTACTGAAATGTCAGGTTTTAAAGAAAATTTGTCCACTGACTCATATCCATCGTTTTTTTAGAGAGGGACATTAAAATGTTATTTTCTCTTTATGCCATTCACGTGCTTTAGCTCACTTTATATACTTGAACTTAGTCACCTGTAAGATATACATGCAAATAACAGGACTAAAACCAAGAAATCCTTTTAGCTGTGAGCCTAATCTTCATAAAACCTTTTTCTAGAACGGGAAGAAAGATATGTTAGCACTCTGAGATAGAATATACATTTTTCCGTTAGTGATAGAAAAATTGTTAAAATACAAATGTAATTCTTGGGATTATGTGCTAAATATTACTAATTTGTACTTGTACAGATGACCATTATGTTAGTAGTTATGTCACCAATAATGCAGCTAATATGCAGGCATTGTATTTGGAAATTTTAAGCTTCGTTTGGCATATAAATAGAGGAATAAAAACTCACAGGTTAAAACAAAGAAAAAATATAAAAATTACCTCAAAATACACAAATATAAACAGCACTTACTAATTAAATTTCAAACAGCAGAAATCTTGCACTCATACTCAAAATAGGCTGGGAGATGACAAGAATTATTCCCAAAAGCTCATTTCATCTATAAGGCTTTAGTTACCCTTAATTGTTTTTAGTCAATGGACTTCAGTACTTATGTTTGCTTCCAGACTGTAGGTTCTGCTCATTATGCTGCACATATTAAAAGCCACTCCAGGAATTTATGTTCGTAAACAAAAGCAAACTTCATCTTGAGAAGGGGGAGAAGTTTCATTCCACAAGACTCGTACCAAATATCGAGTACATCTCTGAGAAATACAGCCTTTCTCTTACACTGAACACAGTCAAGCTTTGCACTCTGGTGGGAAAAAACAAATTAAAAAAAAAAGAAAAAATGTCACAAGGACAAAGGAGCTCTGCTTTCAGGTTTGAAGGAGCAGTATTTTACTCTCCACATCTGAAGCTAGCTCAGAAGCAGGAACACTCACCTCTGCCAGAATAAGCTTCTTAACTTCTCAGGCAATGGTTTGGCATGTTGTGCTATGGCAGTACAGAGCAGTTCAAATCCATGCTTAGAGAACAAAAAGTTACAGAAATGGAGGCACCAATTGCCAAGAAAAGATTTTTGCTTATGAGTCCACCTTACAGCCTAATGAAATCTGCTTTGCTTTGGGCTGGATTGCGCTGCTGGCAGAAGTATGCACTCCACCTGTGCCCTGTTCTGAGGGAACATTTCATCACAGCTGCTGTCAGATGGGCACAGAGCAGAAAGGGGGTAAAGGTGTTTTATAATGCAGGAACAGCAAACACCCAAAAGGTGAGGACCTATTTCACAAACTACCATTGCCATTTTCCTTACTCTTTTGCTTTTTTTTAGGAACTGGGGATAAACAGCTAGGCAGCTGAGCTCAAGAGATTAGATATGGGTACGTATCTCCACTGTAGGACCTCCAGAAAGAAACACATTAAAGAGGCAGACCATGCTACAGCAGCCTGTCTGATCACTTCACTGATGCCATTTAAGAAACAGGCTGGCAGGTACCAGATGGCAACACAGAGGGATGGCACTCCATTCAAAGAAACACTCGCTTTCCAGCCTGTATTAATGTCCTGTATAAATTTTCACTACTTGTTTTAATCTCTCTTTGGAGATGAAGAACTTTGAGCATAGCAAGGGACAGCTTTGAAAATGCACCCTGCAGTGCACCCAGCTATCTGTTCTTCCTCTCAATACTCATTGCTTCCCTATGTCTGCCTGAATTTATTCTCATTGACTTCTCTGGAATAGCAGATTCCATTACAGTACAAGGAAACAGTCACTATCTATCTCTCCATAATATTCTAGATCATTCTGTACACTCAAAATTTATGGATATCCAGTTCAGAGCTCTTTTCTAAGCAATTCTTATACACTTAGTCAAAAGAATAAGAGAACAGCTGGTTCCTAATACATAATTGCCAATTCTGTCCCTTAATGAAGCATCCAGGGTAAAAGGAGGAATAACAATTCATTTGAGTGTGTAACTCCAGAAATGAGCAAGGACTTTGTGTTTCAGTGACAGGAATGGAAAACATTTCCTCCAGATAGAAACAAGAGCCGCCTCAGAATAGGACTTGCACCACAAAAAAAAAAAAAAAAAAAAAAAGAATAAAGGAGGCAGTCAGTCTCTGCAGGTCTTTGAGATATTTAAGATAAATGGGTCTCTGAAGTTATTTCCTACAGACCTCAATTATGTGAAAGCCCACAGTTTGTTTTAGGATCAGAAAGACATTCAATGAAGGAAGGTATTTTTTTCCAAGTAGGCTGACACTCATGGAGGAAAGAAGACAGCCTGGTCCTACAGCTCATTGAGGAACTTTGAAAGATTCTCACATTGTACACATGGACAATATAGCTGAGAATTTAATCCAGGTGCATAAGTAAGAATTTTATGAGGAACACTATATATGAAAAGTCAATCTGAAATGTAACTGGAGTAAAGGTACATATGAACTTTGAAGTGTAGTCAATGTGGAACATCCATGGAGAGAGAATCTGAATGATGGCTATACAGATCATACAATCACTACCACTTCCTACTTCCTAAACTGGAGCAACCCTGATGAAGAAGACTTCTTTGGATAATTCTCTTTGCAATTCTCTGTTGACTGCAAAAAAGTGTGACATATATCATGACAAATATCTGCTTCTAGAAGAGAATTTCATAGGGGATCCTCCACATCCAGTTAAGTTTATTCAACGTCTATGAGCATCTGGTATGATATATGACATTTTTTCTGTACTCTCCATTACACAATGGCTAGCAAAATCTTTCAGATTAATTCAATTACCTTAATTTTCTCTTTTATCACTCATCCCAGAGTTCCTGGAACAAATGATCTCCCATCTGAAATGAATGGAAATTTAAGGGCCTATTCTCTGAAAGTGCAAATTCAACCATCAAATACACGTCAAATAAAACGTAGTGGGAGAGCAGCAGGTAGTCTCCTGCAAAAAGTGCTTGTTAGACATGGTCCACATTCACAGGGGTCTCTAACATGATACTACAGAACAAATAACTCTTGAACAAATTCAACACTTCACAGAAGTAAAGACAAAGACCTTTACAGTATCAAGGTAACTCCAGCTCCCAGTGGGATCAATATGTACTACAGAGAGTAGCCTGAAACACTGGGAACATGCCACCAGTACCTAAAATCCAAGGATTATTTGTCTGAGCATAGGTCTTTAATAAAATACATACAGCCTTACATTGTATCCATTGTGTTACGCTTGTCTGGGACTTCCCTCTAGCACTGAGGCTAATGGGAGTGAAATGGCCTACGTTTTACTCCAAAACTGTCACCCTCCAAACCATGGCAGTCACATTCAAACAGCATGTTGTAGCATAATCCTGTGGCTGTGACAGCCCCTGGACTCTGACACTATTAATTGGCATATGCCAAAAGTATGCTAAGAGTTGTTCATAGTTTTTTCATATAGACACTGAGTTTCAGCAATTAAAAAATGCAAGTCCCCAAACTAAAATCAAGAAAGAAACCTCCTTGGGATATTTAATTAATACAGTTTCTGTGCTGCAGGAACCTAAGGGTCCTTGTGCTTAACAGCATGCTCCTACTTGCTACATCCCTGCTGTCTGCTCTGTGTGTGTTATTAGCTATAACACTGACAAAGACACTTGACAGTACTTTAATTAAAGAATCTACCAAATAAAATCTAATTAAAAGCTATACAGCAGGGCTTGAACCTCCTCCATGTATGATCCATTCCCTATTTTTTTTCAGATATGTATAAATAAATCAAGGATTTTTAGTTCTCTATTTCTTAAATGGGTTTTGCTTTTTCAGTTTCATTAATGGTATGAAAGCACCAACCTACTCTTCTCATCACTGTTGGGAATGCATGCTAATTAGATATGCTGATGCTAATTAGATTTCCCAATATAGGAAATCTATAGTAACTTCACAACTCTGTTGTAACTTCAAAGGAAGGCTCCCAGAGTCACCAATAGCAGCAAAACAACAGAATATCAATCTACAGTTTCAGTCTTGTCTGAACTATAAAAGCACAATTGAAAATAATGAAAACTCAAGCTTTAAGATCAGGAAAGAAGCATTACCTAAGAAATGAGGTAAAGAAACACTCTTCTCTATTACTGCTTCTATTCAGTTCTTAAAAGATCAAAGAATACATATCCATCTATCCCAGGGCACTAAGATCTCAATAATAGATTTTTTTGCTATCAATCATCTTGCTGCTTGAAAAATGAAACATACTTTCTGCATAGCCATTGCACCTTAGTGTTGGCTTCAGATTTTCTCAGTTGGGTCAAAAGGTGCACATATGCAAAAGAGGAAGTTTTGTTTCCTATTCAGTTAAAATTCTGCTATATCACAGACAAAACATACTTTGTCTATTTGAATAAACCAACAAATTGTAGCAAACTGTGCATAGATTAATGAATTTGCATATTTTTACTGGTCAAATGTATCCTTTACAAAAACCAGAGGTAAAGCTCTTTTGATTTACCCTTGTGAGTCTATGTGTACTTCAAGAAGCACATAATTTTGATGGAGTATTTTCCTAATAAATTAACATCATCCACATAATTTGAATTATAGACATTTTAATCACACTATAAGATAGCTCATGTCATTAGAAAACTTTGTGCCTATTTCAGGTAAAACAATATGTAGTCACTACCTTATTAATTTACCTTCAAAAAGGAGATATATATATAGATATATATAGATATAGATATATATATATATACACACACACACAGACACCAAAACACTTCCAAAACAATGCCAAGACTGAACTAACACAAAGTTTATAGTACGTATGTTAATTGAGTGTTAACACTCAATTTTTTCAGCTTTAATCAAATTCTGTTTTCTAGGTACATCTATCACATAATTTTATAATTATATAATTAGTCATGTTGAATCTTCACAGCAACTTCAATGTCTTTTATTATCTTTAAATCAGTACTTTTGGTTGTCTGATTTTCTGTCTTCATGTTATTACTCTGAGATTGGCAGGTGCCTTCACTCAGGAGCAGCTCTAATCAAGGCTGTACAAGACTTGATCTGGTGGTCACCATGTAATTCTACCTTGCCAATTACTTAGAAATATATCTGCTTACAGAATCACAGAACAAGCTGAGTTGGAAGGGACTCTCAGGGATCATTGAGTTCAGCTCCAAACCCTGCACAGCACAATCCCCAGGAGTCACACCATGTGTCCAAGAGCATTGTCTAAATGATTCTTGAACTCTGTCAGGCTTGGTGCTGTGACCACTTCCCTGGGGAGCCTGTTCCAGTGCCCAGCCACCTTATGGGTGAAGATCCTTTTTCTAATATCCAACTCTAACCCCTCTGATTCAATTTCTGGCCATTCCCTTGAGTTCTGTCACTGGTCACCAGAGAAAAGAGATCAGTGTCTGCCCCTCCTCTTCGCCTCATGAGGATTGTAACTGCAATAAGGTCTTCCCTCAGTCTCCTCCAGGCTGAACAGATCAAGTGACCTCAGCTGCTCCTCACAAGGCTTCTCCTCAAGGTCCTTCACATGACCCTCCTTTGGACACTCTCTAATAATTTAATGTCTTTCTTATTATTGTGGTGCCCAAACCCGCATACAGGACTCGAGGTGAGTCACCCCAGTGAAGATCTGAGCAGGGTGCTCCTGTTCCTTGCTCAGCTGTCAGGCAATGCTGTGCCTTATGAACCCCAGGCTTATTTTTCCTTAAGTGTCTGAAGTACAAAACCTCCCCTTTGCTGAACTTTAATTCTGATATTTTGCAACACTATTAGATTATATTGGTGAAGGGTCTGGTATTAGTTAAGGATATGTTTATATGTAATAATACTTTTCATATATATATATATATATATATACATATATATATAATCGTTCTTAAACTCCTACTTAGTAAATATGACTCACAACAAAAATGAAATAATTTCACTAGATTCTAAAAAAATATAAACCTTACTGAATTACAGATAATAAAATGTGGAAATGGTTCCACATCTAAACATATTTGCACTGTAATACTCTTAACTTCTACACTTTTGCAAACAAGTCCATGTTCAGCTGTATTTTTTCTGATATGTTCAGTTGTCCCCACGAAAAACCTTCTCTATAACAGCAGCAACTATATGTGAACATTTTTTTAAAGCTATTTGAGCTAAGAAGGTAGTGACAGGAAAAAGAAAATAGGAGTGAATAACTGCCCATTTGTCAAAATTGTTTTTTGTTCCTGAAGTAAAACAATAAAGAGCTAAACTGGTCACAGACATGAGCTGCTGAAAACTTTTTCACATGTTGTGCACTCAGTAATAGGAATTTGGCAGCCAAATTCTCCAGATATTCTGTCTAAGTCTAGACAGACATATGCTCCAGATTACAGATCAAAAGTCTGAAAAGGAGCTTCTGTTGGTTGCTGCGCTTCTGGGTAGCAGAAGAGTGGCTATTTTTCTCAGATTTTCAGTGTTCCACTTGTCCACATTCATCCAGCACAAGGAAAGTTAAGTCACTCAAAGGGAAATGAAACATGAGTAAGACTGGTGGTAAATAAGGAATCAGAGTGCAAGAAAGGAGATAAAAAACTGTGAAGCTAGATAAATCATGAGAGATGATGGAAATTAAATGGAAGAGAAAAAATTAAGGTTTGCTCTGGCAAGGTCAAAGGAAAACAGAATAATTAACTGAGAATTGTATTTATTGATTTACAATATTGTACAACTGATATTGTATTTAATTTCAATAAACTGAGTAAGTTTGGGACCATTTTCTAGGACTTCACTAATCATGTGAATTATCACTGAATTCTCCATAACACTTTTGAATGTTCTTACCCTCTGTACAAGGTTGGCCACATTAATGATGAGCTGTGTATCCAAGCTATACCCACCATTTGTTAGAGAGATTGCTTTGTGGATTTGGCTAAAATTACTGGGCTCAACAGAAACAGTTGTGTTCTAGTGCCGGCAAAACTTCCCCAGCATTGTTTAATTTATTAGCATAATTGTAGCTAAGACATTCTGACATCTGCTAAGACATCTGATGCAGAGAAAAGGAATAGAGAAAGAAATAATCCCACATGAATTTCAAGAGATAAGGACACGAGCTAAGAATAAATAAGGATAAATCAGAATCAGTCAGGACAAAGAACCTGATGGAAAAGAAATACAAGACAGAGTAATGAAAACCAGAATCATCCATAGTGTCCAACACATGTACTTTTTTAGCATGTAAAATTATCTCATTTTTCCTGAATCTCATCACTCTTCTATTGTCGGTATTTGTGAAACTTGCAAGTCTAAACTTAACACATTTTTCAAGTCTTATTTGGTCTCCAAAATAAGTTAGAAAAATAGATAATGGTGTATTACCACTGCAAGTGGAAGATATTAGAGATTTGGGTATCATTTTAAGTTTCTCATTCTTCAAGCTGATGCCACAAAAGCACATAATGTTGCCATTTCTGAGGCAGTTTGGCTTTTGTGTGACTGTTTAAATTAAAGAATATTATATATGCAAATTCAAACGAACAAAATTAGAAAGCATGGGAATTAAATTAGCTGTGGAGTTCTCTTTCCATCTATCTGAGAAGGCTGGCCCTTATTTACCTTACACCAGAAAGAAACTATCAAATTTTGCACCTTATATAACGAGCAGAGTACATCGCATGGCATGGACAAATCAAGGAGAATAAAACAGCTGAAAACCTCAAGCATTTGTAGAAAGCACAAGTTTGCTTTTTTTACTTTTTCATTGCCTCATCCAGTCTCCATAGTTCTCAGCAATAACCATAAAGTTCTTAGATAGCTTAATTCATATTAAAAATATTTACCATTTTCCCCCCTTTCTTCTGAATCTCCTTTCCTTAATCTACACTTACACACAATCTTTTGTTGTCAATAACAACTCTGTTGCATGTTTCCATGTGATATTTTAGTGAAAACTGAGGCAAAAGAACCATACAGTACTTGAGTATTTCCAGTTTTGCTCCCAGGGCAACAACACCATCCCTCATCTTCCTCTTTTCCCTTCCTCTTACAGAGTGATTCAACATTACCGGTAGTGGTTTTTGCTGTTCTTTGCCAAGGTATTCCTGATTTTGCCCCAGTATTCTTGTGCCATTAATTCACCTAGGAATTAAATTGTATCCTTCTTAGGCTTCATAAGAACTACTTCATTTCATGGATCCCTAGTTTGGAACCCTCTGGATGATGCACATTCCTGAGTGGCAAAGCCACAGCTGATGGGAGCAGGCACTACCCTTTGAAAATGTAGAGTACTACATAAATGATGGTCTTACATTCCTAGAACGTGTATTTCTCAAACATTATTCTCAAAAAGAACATTTTAATCTTAAATTATGTTTATTTGCTGTTTCTGTTTTCTATTAAGATGCTAGAGCTATTATGTCATTAAAAAATCCAGCACATATCCTGATTAAATATATCAAAGCAAACAGCAACTTGTGATTAAATTATTATATGTGCATTTAGAGAAGATTAAAATTGCAGGGTTTCGAGTAGCCATTTAAAATGGAAGCTAAATCAAATATATTATAGAATCACCATGATAAAATATGGTTAATTTAAATAATATAAGGATGTCTTCTAGAAAATAAATAGAAAACAACATATATTTTATATTTACATGATTCAAGGCAATGGAAGACAAATCTTATTAGCATTTCCACTCTTTCAATTACTTTATTTTGTAACATTAGCATTCTTCCTTTCATGTTAATGCACTTCAGTTACATTGTGCATAACAAGTTCCTTAAGAAGGATAAAGCCCAAATCTAGAATGCATTAAAATGTAAAAACTATTCAGAAGAAAAGTTTGAGTTATTAACTCTGAATTATGAGGTATTCATAAATTTACATGTCAAAAGAGTACCAGTCTATGAAAGAAAATGAAAGTGACAACATCCAGCTCATAATAAAACCTTTTAAACATTTTCTAATATAAATTTCAAATTATTTTTTTTCTTTCACATCTTTCAAATTTTTAAATATTTATCCAATTATTTAAATTGAGATTTGATTAAGACAGCAACATTGGGCTATTCTTAAAAAAATACAACTGTTCCTTCAGTGATCTCATGTAGTTTGAATTATGTGGGTATGAGGCACTCTTTTTAAGTATTTGAAAACCAAGAAAAAGAGATCATTTTCTTGACTGTCCCATTGAACTTGCCAAGTCTGAAACATTTAATTGTTTGGAGATAAGAGATAACAATCTGAATCAAGCCCTGGAAATAGGGAATTTACATCCAAAATGTAAATAAACATTTTGGATTATTAGATTAAAAAAAAGTATATCAACAAAAATATATTAATTGGAATGCAGCAAACAAAAATATCAACATCTGCCTCTATAGGATGTACATAATGTATGCACCACAATACCTGTATATGCAAATTGAACAAGATCCCACAGTGCATTGGGGTCTATGCCTTCCATTTTGATCTCTTCTTGCTTGGCTTCACAAACATCACTTGTAAACATGGCAGCAAAGTAGTCTGAGACAGAACTGAGGACAAGTCTGCAAAAAAGTTAGAAACTCATGTAATTTGCTTGGATATATGTAATAAAAACTTCATAATAACTGAAAATTATTATGAGCAATATATTATTAATGCACATAGGCAGCAAAACACAGCATGACATTTAATTCTAATTTGGTTTTGCCTCCTGTGATATGAACCAAGTGGTACTTTAGCATATGACTATAAAACAGACATAGAAATTAGTGCTCAGTCTTTCTGATAATCTTCCAAACATGCAGATGTCCCAACTGTTAACAAGATAGTATCTCAGTATCAAAGACAACATATTAATGACACACACTTCATACTCCAGAGATACTCTTCTTTGTTCTTAAAGGCTTATTTGTTATAAACTTTAATAATAACCTGTGACTTCAGACAATCTATAAACCTTCCACTAAACTGTTAGTAGCTTAACATGCTACTCACAAAAAATATATAATAGAATCACTGTGTAATGATATGTTTTTGTTAATAAACATGTCCAAGGAAAAGAGTTTGAAAATATCTACAAAATGTGCATGGCTTGCTGTTTAGGGATCTGATCTAGACAAATCAATACCACAGCAACAGCAGGCATGATTATAATTACTGGGGCTTTAAGTTAAGGTGTTCTTCCAAATACCATCTACAGTGAAATTTTGATCTTGTTAGGACTGAATATTCACAGATGATCTTGAGATAGAAATGTGGTACAGCTCTAAATAGTGTACCATGTGCTTCAATGAAGATGGTCACCTTTCTGGATTAATTAGAAAACTCTATATACAAACACATTTATAAAAGACACAACAATCACAACTGGATAACTTGGAAACAAAGAGAAAAATATTTAGCCTTTTGTATGTTATTAACTACTTTCTTCAAGGCAAATTATTATTAAAAAAAATAGTGATGATAAACAAGTTAATTCTTATCAGCCAGCATGGTAATTGATTGCCTTTGCTCTCTTAGCTCATCCCAATAGCTAAGTAAAATATGACAGCTTGAATTGGCTTCATAATTTTACAGTGCTTTCAGCTACTATATTTTACCAGTAAGTATGGCAGCTTGAAAACATATATATGATCTTTGCCTTTAATGATGGGAAATTACTAAATAGGTATAGTAGTTTTATCACTTTTCATGTTGTGCTGAACTCTAGCAATCATTAATTTTATAAATAAACATCTTAATTTAGAAACAGCTCCCATTTATATTTATGTAATTACTGAAAAACAATAGATTACAAAAAGATGAACTTAGAAATATACATTGTTGCTGCCACCAGAAACTCCTAATTTACTATTTTTTCATCATTGAGGAACATTTACTTGTATGTTTGTTTATTTATTTCAACTTATTTACATCTTATTTATTATCTTTGTAAATCTTCTTCTAACACTCTTTCTGACCACTTATAAATAAGTGACTTTATTGTTAATAGATGCTTTAATAAAAGCATCACAAAAAACACAGAAAAGAAAAAAGGCATGAAATTTTGATGATGTTCTATGAGATAAAAACTCTCAAAGGTAGCAGAGATGCACTTTATGTATATGACTGAGATTTTCATTTGAGACCATTTTGCACTAGCTTCAGATTTACTAGCCATCATTTAAATTCTACTATGGATATTCAGCTTGGTCACTTGCTAAAAGCAAGGCCAAAACCCTTGGCTGCATCAAAAGCAGTGGACAAATGAATAAACAGCAACGTTAATACACCAGTTAATGATCAATGGAGAAATTTTCAAACAGTTGTATCTTGTATTTTTTATTTACATAATTTATGTTCAGCTGTTATATTTATTATATAATCTCACTGTGGATATATTGCCAAATATACAACAAACAAACAAACAAAAAAACAAAAATAAACAAACAAGCAAACAAAAAACAGAGGGAGGACAAAATAAATAACAGAAGGATTAAATCTCTTTCACAAACTTCTATTAAAATATGTGATCTTCGACAGTTTGTGTGAGGAAAGTCAAAGAAGTTATCTAATGGATTTCAACTGCAAAGGAGCCTTCAGTCTAAAGGAGCACACAAGATCCAGTCCAAAGTGGAAAAAAAAAGGAAAAAGAAGTAACACAGATGTCAGGTCCTCAGTATTACCCATTTTTCTTAGAGGTTTATCCCTACTGGTTTGCACCACCTATCAAAGAAGATGGTTTAAAGGAGCAGAAAGGTTCTGTGATGTAGCAGCTCACCTACAGAAGCAAGACAAGCTTTTGAACAGAGTGATGAAGAAAGAAGAATGGGGTTTTTTTAAGTGTCTTATGTTAATCAATAGTCAACAGAAATACTGAGTCAGCTATCTCATCAACTTTTTATAACCAAAAAAAGTTAACTGATATCAAGTCTCTTTCCAACTTTTACCTTGGAAAGTGCTCCACAAGTTGAACTGAAGTGAGAGGAACTTGCTAATTACACTTAATTCTGAAAGGTGACACCTTTTGTAAATCTTTACTGTGTTCCAGGGTTGAGACAGAAGATCAAAAGTGAGAAACCAAAGAGATCAATTAATTTGTAATGATCTGCTTTTTGTAGATCAGAAGGCTCCAAACAAGCCCTAAATCTTGGTTTAAAGGCATGTTGACCTATAAATCAAGAAAGGCCAGGTGTCTGAGGATGTCACCTCTTTCAACTACTGATCTATCACTGAGAATACATAATAAACTCTTTTATCCTTGAAAATCATATCAGGTAACTCATGGCTTAAAATGAGTTTGTGAACCCAGAAAGATTTTCTGCAGATTAAAGGACTTCTTTACCTTCACAGCTAATTTCAGCCTGATCAATTTCCAGTGTCTTTTACAAGTAACCCATATGACTGATTAGGGTTGTGACCTTTTTTCCCAGGATATCATTTTTTTTGATATTTTATAAAATAAAATCATATTTTATTTCAGTTTCTTATAGAATATTTCTTTGCCATTTTCACCACTGTTTTCATACACACCTTTGATACAGAATTGCCTCAACACTGATGGCGCATTTATTAATTAAAAGAAGCAAACAAATCTTGATCATTTAAAATCTTTAAGAAAATTCTTACAATATTTTACTGCCGACTGAGTAGAATATCAGATGTTACTTTGACTGAAAACTTATAGGCAAGACACAACTTTTTTCCATGTATATTATACATGTACACATAGGAGCTGAATATTCTAGAGAACTTGGTCCACAGGAATCTCATGAGATTTAACAAGACCAAGCACAAGGTGCTGCACCTGGGTTGGGGTAACCTCTGGTATCAACACAGGCTGGGGGATGAATGGATAGAGAGCAGCCTTGCTGGACTCCATGATGTTCCTGGATGAGAGGCTGGACATGACCCAGCAAAGCCAAATGTGTCTTGGGCTGCATCAAAACAGTAAGGAACAGCAGGGTGAGGGAGGGGATTCTGTCCCTCTGCTCTAGTGAAACCCCAACTGGAGTACTGCATAGGAACAGCTTTCATTTACAAAGATTCTTTGGAGAAAATGGCAATATTTAGAATTTGTCCACATGACATTTTCATTTTCATTTCCTTTCTGACAGATACCATTGTGAAAGTAGGCATCTATATATCTATATATATATCTATATATAGACTCATATATACACATTCATAAGTATTATTTCTTTTTAAAAGATTCAATTTTAGGCTCTGAATTCTGAAAGAAATAAAACTTCATTTTCAATTAATAGTGGGATAATTCACAGCAGAGGAAGGACATCAACCTGTTAGAGAGAGTCCAGGGCCAACAGGATGATTAGAGGGATGGAGCACGTCTCCTACAATGAAGGGTTGAGAGAATTTGTTTGTTTCAGCTGAGAAAAGAGAAGACGTGAGGGTGACCTAATTGTGGCCTTCTAGTACCTGAAGTAAAGTACAAGAAAGGTGGAGAGGGACTCTTTATATGGTTATGTAGTGATAGGACAAGAGGGAATGGCTTCAAAGTGAAAGAGAGTAGGTTTAGATTAGATATTAGGAAGTAATTCATTACTGTGAGGGTGGTGAAGCATTGGAACAGGTTGCTCAGAGAAGCTGTGGATGTCCCATTGCTGGACGTGTTCCAGGCCAGGTTGGATGGGACTTTGAGCAAACTGGTCTAGTGTAAGGTGTACCTGTCCATGGCAGGGGGACTGGAACAAGATGATCTTTACAGTCCCTTCCAACCCAATCCATTCTATGATTCTATGATTGATTGCTTTTCAATGCAATCAGTTGCTCTGCAGGGGACATCAGCTGACACTCTGTGTGTCTACTGATAGTAAAGCTCTAAGGGCAGCTCTGTGCTGATAGCTGCTCCACAGCTCTTCTTGCAGCAGTTAAACATTTACTGTATGCACACAGAAGGCTCCACAATTTCATAAATTTTAAGGCTTGTGGAACATATTCTAAGGCATATCCATGCATGCACTTGAAATAATTTCAAGAAAAAAAAGAAAGTAGACACTAGTTGTCACTTCCAGAACAATTTTGACAGTACAATCAAGATTGACATCTTTTCTGAATAAAGTACAGCAAAGGAGCAAGCTGTGAAACAGATCAACTATTTTGGACTACTACAGGTAGTGACCCTCTTTCCTGATTACTGTGGCAATTATTTTCAAGAACAACTTAATACTAATACCAAAACTAATACTAATACTAATAACCCTGAAAAAGCCAAATAGAGAGGCAGATGGAATTTGGAAGATAATTGATTAACCCTGAAACTAGAGAGTGCTTTTTTGTCTTTACTCAAAAATAGCTTCCTTTAATTTTAATTATTTATGTAACACATAATTATAGGTGACACAAGTAATCTACACTGACTGATGTCCTCTCTTTACCCTGAGGGCTATGCCTTTTGAGTTTATATTCTTTACTTTAATTCGTCTTCTTTTCATAATGCCTTCACTGTCTCTCAGAAACTTAGTTGTAAATACAGTAAGTGCCTCTATCTCTTCTACTGTACAAACTCAAACACAACACTACTTGTCATTATATCTCTTATGTCATCACAATGTTTTTAGATATGTTACACTAATATATCATCATTTCCACCAAACACAGAACCAAGCTTTAGTTTTGTGCAGAAACTGCAAGTAATGCACATCTCTCAATCAAGAGATTTAATAACAAAGTCCACTGTCCAAAACACTTTTTCAGTGTGTTTGTGTTCTTGTGTAACTTCTAAAGATACCTGCTACTGTAGCCAGTATTTTGAACTCCACGGTGTTTTGAAACAGTAGGAAGGTGAAAAAATAAAAAAAAGAAGACATATGAATCAAAGTAATTTCTCAATATTTGGGAATGGGCAGAACAGGCAAAATGTCACAGTGAGGAAGATAAGAGCTGATGAAAATCCATTATGATCCAAATATAAAGCAGATATCAGTGTTTTTCTTCAGAAGAAAACCCACATATTCAGACATAAATACATATTTGATTGTAGAAAGACAACACAATCAATTCTGGTACTCAATTTGTGGACTTTATGACTTAATTTATTCACTGTATCTCCACAAGAAAAAGAGGAAAAAAGCTTCCGGGAGAAGGAAAAATTCAGTTGTATCATCTCTGAACTGTCAGCAGAAATATCAGAAACACAGAAACTAGGTTTGATGAAAGTATATAGATCTGTGACATCATTAGAATAAGTGACTGTTTAAGTATCCAGATTTTTAAAGTCCATTTGTCATCCTTTTCTTTTACTCTAGAACTCGTTTGTATAGAATGATGCAATAGAGCATCATTATTAATTTATCTTCACAACCCATTCCCCCATGGAGCTTGGTTTGTTCTAATCCTTGTGTGTGATTTTCAATCCCTCTTTTGATGGTGGGCTGACACATCTTCCTGACCCAAGTAATTCTTATAGGTCATTTTTTGTCAATCTCTCATCTACCTGAATTTGTCTGTTTTATTTTCATATTCTGTATTATTTAGTGTCTCCCTCATTTTCATTTTTTAAAAATAAAACAGTTTGAAACAGGAATCAATCCTCTAAACATCGATGTCAAAACCAGTTTTTTATTCAGATTTAAAGCTGACCTGTAAAAACTTTGCACCCTTCTGGACTACACAATGGAAGCCAGACAGGTCACTAGAGGCATCACAGGAGAGATTAAGTTCATTGAACAATTCTTTTCACCGTCTCAGGACACCTCATCCTTGTTTCTTTTACCCTTCAAAGTCCATTTCAGTTACTGCACCTACTTCTACTCCCTAAAGTAATAGCATTAGTATTCTGGTTTAATACAATAATAAAATATCTCCAGTTAGAAAGGACCCTTAAGGCTCCTAAAATGAAAATAAACCATGTGATTAGGCTCCTTGAACTCTTACCACTTCCCTGGGAAGCCTGTTGGAGTGACTTACCACTCTTCTGCTGAAGAACCCTTTTCTAATATCCAATCTAATTCTAATTCCCCTGATGCAGCTTCATTCCGTTTCCTTGGGTCCTGTCTCTGGTCACCAGAGAGATGAGATCAGCACCTCTCTCTCCACTGCTCCCCTCAAGGAAGCTGCAGACTGTGATGAGCTCACCCCTCAGCCTTCCTTTCTCTAGGATGAACAAGCCAAGTGACCTTAGCTGCTCTCCTTGTATGTTTTTCCTTTAAAACCTTTCACAACCTTGGATGCCCTCCTCTGGGTACACTTCAACACTGTGATGTCCTTATATTGTGGCTCCAAAACTGCACACAATACTCCAGGTGAGGCCATTCCAGCACAGAGCAGAGAGGAACAATTACCCCTTGATGGGCTGGTGATGTTGTGCCTGGTGCATCCCAGGGCATGGTTGGCCCTTTGCTGCCAGGGCACTGCTGACTCATATTCAACTTGCCAGCAATCCAAACGCCCATATCAAGATTATCAATCTAGGTTAATATGAAAAGCTTATTTAAATCGCCTCACTGCTTTCCCTCTGATATCAGGAATTTTTGCTGTTGTTGTTCTGTCCCAACCATACTACTTGAATGAATTAATTTTAAGCTCATGGACAGTGGGTTGTGTTAAACAACAAAGTTCAGATACAATTTTTGATGTAGGAAGCTCCTCAAACCTTAATTACAGGTATCTGGGAATGAATATAGAGCTGCTGTTCTGCTTTTACTGCATGTTTTCCATGTGTATCTCTTACTGACTAGCACCATAAAACAAGTCTTTGTGGCAGGACAGACACCCCCCCCCCTTCTCTCTCTCCCTGATTGCTAGCCAAGATTGATGGTTCAGATTAAGTCAATGGCTTAATCCTGACTATCAGTGCTGGCGTCTGGAACTCAGAGCGAGACACTGAGAGAATGTGAAGAATTTTCAGGTGACCGCAAATACACACTCTTTTCCCTATAAAACACCACGAAAAACTCAGTAAAATCAGAAGCTTTTCTACATGGATATCAGAGCGTGGAGAAAAGTCTCTCCCCTCAGCTTGGACGCGAGCTGTGCGGTTACTTCCCGAGGGATTGAGTGAGGACGCTGATGTATCCCCAGCTCCAAAACTGGATTTGGTGAGATCATTGAGTTTCCTAAATTGTATTATTCCGGCTAACTTATAGGTACCTTTCTTAACTTGCATTTCAGCTAGCTCAAGCAAGCATTTCTTAACTTGCATTATCGTTCAAGCAAGCATTTCTTGCGTTTTTAACTATCTTTATAGTTCAAGCAAGGTTTTACCCCATAATTGCTTTTTTAGCTACCATAGTGTTGCAATTATGTATTCATTGTGTGTTTATGTGTGTCAATCTGTTCTATGTTTGTATGTTTGTTATGTTCTGTGTCAAATAAATGGTATTTTTAGACAAATCGGCCAGATATCAAAGAATCTTGCGAACGGGACTAAGTCTTGGGGAACTAGCTGTCTTAAAGCTTATCAAACTGCAAAAGCACATAAATCTCCTCTCTCCCATGCAAGACAGTCTTCATACTATATAATGTGCATTTTCCTTCTTTCACTCCCTGCTTCTAGACTTTCCTTCCTTCTCTGCCTGGTTCTCCTTTCTCTTCTGCCTCGTTCTTTATTCTTTCATCTTGCCCGTCAGCTAAACTTTCTCCATTAATTTTTCCTCATTTTACTAATATTATTTTTTTAACTTTGTCTCTCCATAGTAGCACTCAAAATGCATTGAAAAAGTTGTTACCACTCCTTAAAGAACTGAAACAGACAAAGCTAATTGCATTTTGTTAGTTTCATTAAATGAAGGAGTTTCATTAAATGATCTTCACTTTTCATTCAAATACTTGTAGAAAGATTTGAGTAACCTCACTAAAGTATTTCTTTGTTTTATATCATTGGTAATTTTCCAAAACTTCTGTACTACCTTTTCTGGCATGGTAAGAGTCCTCTGTGATCCTCGAGTATTAGAAAAAAAAAAAAAAGACTATGTTTCTTTGATATTAAGAGAAAACAGAAAGTAAAGAATTCAGATTTCTCATTATACACTCAACTATGCTTGACTATATTATAAAAACAATAAAAGTGGGTTTCTTGTCTTCTGAACAAGTGCAATGAAAGTCAGAATTGCAAGCTGAGGATATAACTCTCCTTCTACATATTTTTTGCATTTTCTCTTTTTATTGAATTTTCTGTTTTATTGAATCCAGTCTCTGTTATATGGGAGTGTTTTAATTGGACAGGGGGAGGTAAATTCTATCCTTCTATCACATTTGTTCTTTTTTTTTTTCCTTCAGCATTGAGTTCCTGTATTGTTTTGTGCAGCATTACTCATCAAAATGTCTTAAACTACAGTCTGAGTTTAGATATGCCTCTAACATTTATGCAGTCCTGGATGGAAGTTTTAATGAACTCTCCAGCGCAAACATTAAAGGTCTATCAATTGCAGTGACTTCAGCTCTTTTCTTTGCAGCATTTTGGATGTTTCTTCAGCAGCTGTAGAATATAGCATTTCAAGTACAGTACCTAAAATCAGTGTAATTCATATAAGTTGCCTTCACTCAACCAAATCACTGACAGCAAACACATATTCTTCATTTTATGTTGACCCATGGGATTACTGCTTGATTAAAAATTTTCATTTACCTTGGAATTAACTGGTGCTCTGATCACTATAGTTCTAAATAACATTTATTTCCTTGTGTTTTTCTTGTTTAGATGACATTTTCTACCTGCAATCTAGATTTCTAGATACAACTACATTTGGCTGATTGCAAACTGGATAGAATGAAGCATCAATTACAGTGGGTTGGTTTTACTCCTTTGTTTGTTTCGTAGCAGCAATGCCCAAGGTCATCCTATTCCAGACACTGTAAAGTTACACTATGTTTCTTGCCTGAAAAAAAATTATATTCTAAATGGCAGGTACAGAGAATAAGAAAAATATACATAGCTTGCTTCACCAGCATGAGTGGAGAAACTACAAACTCCATGTTCCTAATAAATTAGGATGGATTTTTAATCATGCAACAGCTTAAATGAAGGGAAAGGAAATTATTACTTTACCATTCTCTCTCTTTCTAAGGTATTTGCATTTTTATATTTAATAGTTATTTATACATGTTATAGCAATATAACAAAAAAAACCCCAGGTTTACTAAGTTTTTGAAATTCATTTAAATGTCAGTTACTTTCCCCTCTGAAATGCCTACTAAAAAGTCTTTCTACTTTCTCAGTACCCTTTCTTGTTCATCACTACAATACTTGGTCAGTTTGTACTTCCTTTTACTATTCCTCCATGCAAACTATTACACCTGCAACCTGTTTAATGTAAAATTAGATTAGACAAATGCAATCTTCAGGTGCTAACAAGGTGTTTAAGGATATTATAACTTTAAAGCTGTTTAAGACAACCAAGCAATGAAAAGCTGCTATAATATGCAATTTGACTGTCACCATTTCTCCTTTTGTGAGAAATAAAAATGTAAAAAAAAAAAAAAATGAGAGAGAGAGAGAAAAGGAGAGAAGAAACAAAATGCAAACCCCTCAACACTAATGATAAAAATTAACTTGGGAGCATTCAGGCTATTGTCACAGCTTACCTGACATTTTTCCTACAAAAGTATCACGTTTTAGAAATCTTATGGCACAACAATAGTTTTTCCGCTGGAGAAAAGTTATCTAAACAGATCATCAAATTGCATAATAAAGACTGGTGAAGGGGGGAAACAATGAGCAAGTAGCATCAGGAATGAAAATAGAAATGATAGAGATATGAAGAACTGTGGAGGAATCTGGAGAGATACACAAGAACCAAAGGCAGTGTAACTATTTTTGGTGTCCTTGACTTCATTTCATGCAATATACTGGCATTTCTCAACTGAAGATTTACTTTTATAGAAATAGATACATTAAGACTAAATAAAACATTTTTTCTGTGCTTGGTTTTCACACTATTGTTTTGTTTTGATTTGTTCTAAATGAGAGAAAAATGAAGAAAAATATAATTTTCATGCTTGTTATTGAAAAATGTAGAAAGTTTTGCCCCGGTTTTCTGAAAGTTATTTTTATTGTATTCTATTGTTGTAGATTAAACCTATTGCATTTTCTAAAGTTGCTCTGTTAAAAAGCAGAAAAAATACATGGGGATCATTATTTTTTGGCAATAATTTTGAGTATTTTGTATTTTTTTAATTTGTTACATATTCAGTATAAGCTATGGCTTGTAATATGTTTTAATTGGATTTTAAAAGAGCATTTAATTGGATTTTAAAAGACGATTAATTTTATCTAGGATCAGATTTTATAAACCTATACAGAAGATGTTCTACCAAACCCCTACCTATCATTTAAAAACTCTACAAATACTGATCCTGCATCGTCCTCTGCAAGCAGGCTTTTTAGGTGGTCGCAGTAATGCAAAGTTTGTATTAACTGGCCTAAATTGCAAAAACCTTTAATTAGAGGAGACACTTTACTGCATCTGCTCCTGACAGGTTTGGGCATGAAAAAAAAGTACTTGTGAAATATGTTGGCAAACTTGGCTGTAGTGACCATGAGACAACAAAATTTAAGACAATAGATCCTAAGAGAAGTTAGTAAAATAAACAGTTAATTAAAAGCCTGGACTTCAGAAGTGCGTCTTGATGAAAGTCAAATGTAAAAACGGAGCACATGGAAAATGAAAGCAGAGATGAATGATGTGAGGGAAGTTTAGAGACATTGTCCTGACATAGAAAAATGAAATTAGAAAGGCCCAGATGTCAGGTATGGATGAAGTAAGCAAGGGATTTGATAGTACAGAATGGTTTCTGTAAATACCTTGGAAGCAAATGGAAATCTTCTGAAAGCTTTTGTACACTGCTCAAAAATTTCATTTGGTTCAGTCTTTTTTTTTTTTGTTTGTTTGTTAGGGTTTTTTTGTGTGGCCTGTTTTGAGAATAAATTCAAGGTGTAATATTGGAGGAAGCTCTACAATGTCACTGAAATGCCACTCTGTCCTAACTGTAATAGATTGTGATAACTGCAGGAGGTTTCTAAAGACTGGAAAAGTCAATTTCCATGTCCATCCTTAAGAAGAAAGATGTAGGCACCTACAGACTGGTTAGCCTCACCAGTCTGAATCATGGAAAAAATTTGCCTGGAAGACACACACTGGATCACTAAAAACAGTGAGGATAATAAAAACTGGAACAGGCTAACACGAGAGGAACCTCCACAAGAGATGATATTTAAAAACCAACTGGGTATGACCTCAATGGTCTAACCTTGCAGTTGACCCTGCTTTGAGTAGGAGAGTTGAATTTGTAATTTCCAGGATTGTAATGAACACAGTAAAATAAGCAGTTCTCTGTGCTAGTCCAGCCACACCTGTCTAAAACAACATAAACACCATTAAAAAAAACTTTTCCAGTAATTTGAGATTTGGACTTTTGACTGCAGACCACATGGAAGCAGAAAATAAAATGTAAAGATGCCTGAAGGTTTATTACAAAATCTAAATAAGATTATGGTTATTATTTAAAGGTCAGTCTTATTATTAGGGCATTTTTCAAGCTCAGGAAGGATTTATACATACTGTAGAATTGAAATGACAAATGTGAAATTAAATTTACTACTAAAAGCTGTGCATCCAAATATGAACATCTGTATTAAAAACAATAGGGAAACTGAACTAAAAAAATTAAAAAACTAATGATTTAAATATTTTAATGAAGGTTTCTGTCTAGTTTTACTTCTTAGCATTTGGACAATAACTTTGGCTTTGCCGTGTTGCATATTGCACCTTTCTTCTTTTATTTACTGTTATGGGAGTTGGAATATAGACTATCCAACTTCTCTGTTTAACAGGAATAGTCTCTGTGTCCACATTCACTTAGGGCAAAAGGAACTTTCTATGATCCAAGTGGCCAAGATGACTTTATTGTATTCCTCTACACCAGGAAGTTAATTTATTACTTCAGAAATACATTGGCTGTTTTTCTGACCTCCTGCTGGAGAACAATAGTCCTGCTCTGAGTTTATTATCTCAGCAGAGAAATCAGGATGCAAGCAGAGAATAGATCACCCTTGGTTTGCTTTATGCAGAGTTCAGATGCAAAAATACTTTCTTAGCTGGAAATCCTGCTCTATTCTCTGCGTTTTAATCTAAACTTTAGGACTGAATTTTTATTTTCATGCATTAAATGAAAGTCTATTGCTGAAGCTAAAATCTCAATGAAGAACAGCTATTTTAAGCTTTATTTGTTATCCAAAACCAAGCGCAGTTTCATAAATACTGGCTACTTTAATACCAGATAACTTTATAGAATTTTAGAGATTACAATGTATTTATAATTTTTATACCAATAATTATCATTAAAAGTAAATAAGATTTTTTTTCCAGTTCACTGAAAAGTACAGGTCATGAGAAGAACGTGTTCAGTATTCTACTATAAGTGTCTGAGAGACTCTGTGCAGCAGACTTTTCAGAGTACCAGGCTCTTAAGCTAGAAATGATGCTGTGTTCAATGTAGCTATACAACATCCCATTTCAGAAATGTCCATTCTCTTCACATAAGAACAGGGAGAATTGTTTGTCACACTCCACACCAGTTTGTTAGATGAGTGCTACTTGAACTTCTGAAATATGTACCAAAAAACCTTACCTTCAAAGCCCCAACCTTCAAATCCACCTTTTTCAGCCACTTACACTTGTGCTTAAAGCAAGAAGGAAGAAGCATGAAGGGCAACAGGAAACACTGTTCTAAGAAATATGCAAATCCAAAATATTTACTTTTGTAATTTCAGTATTTTATGCTTATCACCTACCTATGTGCAGGTATCTTGCGATCCCCCGCAATCAGGATAACATCACAGAGCTGCTGCTGCTTCAAGTAGCTCTCCATCTTCCTGAAGGTTTGCTCTGCATGGTGAACAGCCTGGTAGAATTCCTCAGAGCTACATGAATCCATGTCACAGTGGGGTGGCAAGGGGTGGCTGGCTCCTGAGAGTCTGTAAACCACAAGAGAAGATCCATGTTGGTAAAACATGACCAGGTGTTGACTTCATCACAGCTTCTAGAATCTGATACAAGTAATCAATGCATCCTTTCCCTGTTCTCATCACTACAAGTAGAAGATATAAACATCTTACTGCATTGGGAGAGAAATGGAAAAAGCAATCCTATCTTTCCACTGATTCCGAGCACCAACTCTAGTTCATTGCCTCAAATTCACATTCATTTTACACCACCCAGGAAAGAAAAATGAAACTCTCATTGACTTAACTTGTAATGAATTGTGATTATTTCCACAATGAAAAATTACATACCTAATTTTAAACAAAGTGAATTTAGCCTGCAAAGATAATGACATCTATATTAAAAAAAAAAAAAAAGTATTGTGATAATAGCTGCAAGTTCCCCACACCCCTTTCTTAATGACTGTACTTGTCACCTATTGTCCTGCCTTCCCTACTCCACATAGTCCTAGCCACGCCCCCAGTTTTCCCTATTGGTTCTGTACCCTAACTCCGCCCCTGTACCTCCCCTGTGCCCAGAGGTCACTGGGCCTGTGTGCTGTCCCTGCCCCTCTCTGTTTCCCTATAAAATCCCTTACCCTCCGCCATCTTGCTGTCTATGCTCCACATGTGTCTATGCTCCACATGTGGCTGTGCATGTGAGGCCTTCGCCCTCGAGGCATCTCTGCCTCGGGGAGGTCGTTGGCCTCTGCTGCACCATGCGAATAAACATCTTCCATGGACACAACGCATAGACCCTCCTCGCCTCCTTTATCATCGCCGGTTGTGGAAGCAGACGAACCAGAGCAGCCTTATGGCTCCCTGGCCGGTGAGAGTGCAGTGTCCAGCCCTGGGACAGAGGGTTTGGAGCACTGAGGCGCTGAACCAGGCTGGGTAGAGAAGCTCTAGGATAAAGTCTGCTGTAGCATCCTTTAAACCGTAACAAAAAAGGACCAGGAGGAAAATGTAATTTTTTTTTCATTATAAACTCAACTATTCCTAGTTTGAAGTTACTCAGTTCAGTGTTGCAGTGGAAAACAAGACAAAGTGTCAGGAAGCACTAGTCCTTGAGGAAACTAGGAAACTACGCTAGTTTCCAAACAGTTCTCAACACACATGATATCCTTTTCTTTTACAAATAAGTAACGAGATGGATTCAAATAATAGCTTTAAGATTATATATGGCCATTATTGCTGAAAATGAAGGATTTCACAAATGAAGCTCATAATTTTTTTCTTCAACTAGATATATACAAAACAGTCTGCATAATCAATAGAAGAGCAATAGAAGACATATTTTAGTCCAGCATATGAAATACTAGAAATTAATTCAAACCAATCCAATTTTATATATATTCTATTGGAATATGAATATTAAGGAGCATATAAAAAATGTTGTTTATTTACAGTACTAATACAGCAGTTTCATTACCCAAGGTTTGAATTCAGTAAGTACTACATTCAAAAAGTTATATTGAGAGACCTGTAAGAAAATGCAGTCTACATTCCTGGTGCTGGGAACAAAATTGAAAAGTGCACAAACATAATAATTCTTAAAAATCAGAATGAAATACAGTTATAAAAATAATTACAAAAAAACCCAAACCAAATGTTTGAGATATGTTAGCAATTTACTTTTGAATAATGTTTTGTCCAAAAGTGTTCCACATAGTCTCCTACAGTCACTATACAGGGCTCAACAGTTTTATGGAGGAAGGGTTGGCCCATCCTTCTGTCACAGGAATCACTAGGTTTCACAGCATTCCTTTAAAGTAGCTGGAATCCTGCATAACTGAAGGTGGCATGCAGATAATTTCACAGGGAACCAATATGGCTACTTTTGCATCTCACCCCCCCCACACCTATTCTATGCCATGTACAGGTACTAACTTAACAGAATGAGTTATCTTTTAAAATTAAACAACTTCACTACACCTAATCTTCATTTAAAATAAGTAAATTCACTTTTGCAACATTCAGTTGGAAACTGAAAAATTATCAGTTGCTTTAAATTAATCGATTTTGTTATTACTATGATGGAAAGGTAACAGTATGTGTGAGCCTGTCTATAGGAAAGTGAACTGGCAAAATGTTATTAAATATAATTCTTCAACAGACACAGTTATGAACTGGTAATTTAGAAAGAAACATTTGCCTAATTCTGTTACAGCTAATCTTGTTATATTGTCGAGTACTTCACGCCAGCTATTTCCTCCTAATGGATAAAACAAACACATTCATTCTGTGAGTGACATAATCTGCTTATGTGTTCCTATCGAATCTGGACTCCAACCATGTTGATCAGAAATCCAACTTTATTTTCACATTTTTGGTTGATCAACAGATGCTTTCCCATAAAACTCTAATGATAGAACTAAGCTCATTAGAATGGGCAGTGGGCAGATATTCAGCTTTTTTTTTTTTCCTTCCATTTCAATTTGATTGTAGCCATACACAGATTTCTTTAGTTTTATTGCTGGAGAATTAGAATGTAAAGTAATTTACAAGAAATAAATTAATGCCTGATAAATGAGGTTGATAGGTCTAAACAGACACATTTCTTCCTCTCCTCTGGGGAATTTAGAAGTTACAACAACAGCAATTCTGAGAAAGGAAAATAACAGGCATGAGCAGTTGCTAATGTTTTCACATTGTTTGTGAGTTCAGAAGGTAGTTACATTTGAGCAGGCAGGATACTAGTCCTGAATCTTTTTGGCTATTCAAAATGCTGTCTTTTCCAGGTCAGAAAAAGAGAAGTACCCTGATTGAATTTATAGTAGTCCTGTGAAGTAAGACTGGACTGTAATAAGCTTAGTCTATTTTGTTCTTGAATTGCTAGGCAGTGTTGGCTACAAATTCTGCTCTCTTTCCTGCCAGCCATTTATAAGCTACACTTTCCACCCTCTAACTCAGTAGATCTGTCACTTAGCGAGTCAGTAAACGACTGCTCAAAAGCAAGCCACCAAAGACCCAGCATATTTTAAATATTACCCTGGAAAATAGCAAGCAAGAAGCTTAGTAGAAGACAATAAGTTAATCTTTTATTTATTTTCTATGAAAGCCCAGATAAAAAGCCTGCTACTTATCCTATTCAGGAGCTATCTCTGTTTCATTACAAATGCTCTGACTGCATAATCAATGCTTTAAATTCAGATAGCAACTTGTTAAAGTAGGAATTACTTAAAGTAAATACAATTTATTACCCATTACCAGTTTTTTAAAGTCATTTATAGGTTCTTAGGGCCAATTAGCAATATGAAAATCACAATTTTTTTTTGCATATATTGCTCTTGTTTAGGTGCAGGCAAACCAAACCACAAATGCAGTGAGAGGCCTATTGATTGCATTCAGCAGCAACTCCAGTGCAAATCTGACTGAAAATTCCCTGAGTCTTTTAAAACTCATTTTAGCATTTTTACACCTCAAAATTCTGTAATCAGTGAACTGGACAGACTCCAGGCGGACTTTCTCCATAATCTTCCTCAGCTGGCAAGTGCAATGCCTGAACTCAGTGGGGATTTCAAACATTTGGGAGTTGTCCAGACTGAAACACTTTATCTTTAAATGACTTAGCTAATAGTACAGAAATAAGAAATCAAACCTTTTTCAAGATTACAGCAATGACACTGAAGGGTGATACTGCAGCATGAGAATACTAAAAGGCACACAAAAATTATCAACATTACAAATAACAATAACCTTAAATGTTTCTTTATGAAACGGCAAACTGGAGTGCTTACTGCATAACAAAAAAACCCCAAAACAACAAAACAAAAAACAACAAAAAAACCCAAAAAAACCCCCCAAAAACCAAAAAAATAAAAAAAAAACCCAAACAAAAAGAAATCCACCTTAGCAAGTTTGTACAGACTAATTTTCAGCGACAAGAACAGCATCCTGCCCTTAAAAGAGAAATGATTAAAGAAGAGCCCAAAAGTATAGAGAAAAATCCAGTCCTTGAGCCATTACTGATCTTAAAATGGTCTAAATAGAAATCAAAACCTAGAGGATCTGTATCATCTGACTCCACAATGCTCCTCTTTCACAAGACAAAACCCCCTGATTAGAACACGAATAGAGAAATGAAAACCTTTAGCTTACAGTAATGTTGTCAGGGAGTTAAAGAGAAAATGTCAGGGAAAAAGGGATCTCACACACAGATTTAGCAACCCATATCTTTCTTGTTAAGTAATTAGTAAAAGCAGTACTTAAGCCATATCCTGAACAAAGTAATAATAAAAAAAGTACTTTGAAATTGAGAATTCATATGACTTGAAACTGCTTCCATTTCTCTGAGTAAACAGAGTAAACCTTTCCTAGATTTAGAAATGTTTCCACTCTTGAAATTATATTCAGAGGTGCAGAAAACAACAGATTCATATCACTGTGTATAGCACTGCATACAAACTACTACTTTACAGAGTACTTAGGTATTTTAAATACTCAATTTGAACACATATTCTTAATTGAAGAAGAATAAATGTATTCTTCTTCACTGAAGGCTCTGGTCCCAAATAAAGAACTATTTAAGTAGACAATGTCATATAATTCCATCATCACCAGAATATTAAATCCTGCTGTATTTAACTGGGGCTTTTTTCAGTTTTCACTTATGCAGAATTGACCATGCAAACTTATTCAAAACCTGTTCAATTTAGTGTATATTATTGGGTACATATCCAAAATACATAGTCAAGAAACAAAATATATCCAGTTCTTCAGTGAAAAAATATTGCTTTTCTATTTATAACTCACTAAAACAGAAGAGGCTTTCCATATGTACGAGTCAAAAAAGAAAAAATCTTCACACAATTCGTTCTCTAAAAATTACTTATTGAATGCTCAGAAATCAATAGCCTGTGGAATTGCACCATCTAAGATGGACTGTCAAAAGTCATGACTCTCATTAGTGATCACTTGCAAAAAGGCAAGAGGGAGTTTTATAAAGACTTTAAACAGTTTTCTTACTGTAACAGTATGACTAAAGTACTAAGTATGACTAAGTTTGTTAACAAAAGCTATGCTTTTCACTCTGCTACCAACAACCGTATCTGCAACTACAGCCTCTGCCCAGAGTTTCTGCAGGTAGAAGTGCCAGATAAGAAAACAGGACTTTTTAGTTTTACCAGTTTAGCTCAGAGATGTATTGCTACTGTCTCAGACATTCTTTTCTATGGAAAATAGAAAAAAAAATTAAATGGAGTCCAGTGCACACTATAAACTTATTATTCTTGTTCTATAGATAAATATGCATAATCTATCCTCAACAATGGTGTTTCCTCCTAAAGGCAATTTGTCTTGAAGAATCAAGATACTTCTAATATAACTCATTCTTTGGACACCATACGGCAAAACACAGTCACTAGGACATCTGTGTGCCCAGCAAAAATACAGCTGAATCTTCTGTTGTTCTGTGTTTCTGTACATCTTAAGAATACTACCAGATAAAAGAAACAAAATACTAGCTACCAGTTTATTGTGTGATCTCAGACAAATAGTTTGAGCAGCGCTTCAGAAACATATAAAGGACAATGAGAAGGGACTACAGCACCACACCAAACTGCTTCTATAGAGAAGAAATATTTTCCTTGTTTAGTAGCTCTATTGGTTTTGTGCGGCCAGATTTTGTTAGGGGGGGTGGGGTGGGGCACAGGGGTGGCTTCTGTGAGAAGCTGCTGGAAGCTTGCTCCATGTCCAGCAAAGCCAATGTCAGGCAGCCTTAAGATGGACGTGCTGCTGACCAAGGCTGGGCAAATCAGAAACAGCAGCAAAATCTCTGTGATAACATCTTTAAAAAGGAAAAAAAAAGTTATTGCACAGAGGTAAATGCAGCCAGAGAAGAGCAGGGTGAGAACATGTGCGAGGAACAGCCCTGCAGATACCAAGGTCAGTATCTTTTCCAAGGTCAGTGAAAAAGAGGGGCAGGAGCTGCTCCAGGCACCAGAGCTGAGATTTCCCTGCAGCCCATGGTGCAGACCATGCCGAAGCAGCTGTGCCTCTGCAGCCCATGCAGGACCACAGGGATGTAGAGATCCACCTGCAGCCTGCGGAGGAGACCAGCACCAGAGCAGGTGGATGCCTGAAAGGAGACGGTGAACTTGTGGGAGCCCTGTGCTGAACAAAGGTCCTGGAAGAGACTTGCAGACCTGTGGAGAGAGGAGTTCACACTGGAGCAGATTTTCTTTGATAGGACTTGTGACTCTCTGGGGGACCCATGTTGGAGCAGCCTGTGCCTGAAGGACTACACCTGTGGAACAGTGACCCACCTTGCAGCAGTTTGCAAAGATCTGTTGCCCATGGGATGGACTTCTGCTGGAGAATTTAATGGAGAGTTATCTCCTGTGGGAGGGACCCCATGTTGGAGCAGGGAAAGACTCTTCTCCCTGAGCAGTGTCAGGAGCAATGACCATAACCCCCATTCCCTGTCTCCCTGCACTGCTGCAGGTGAGGAGGTAGAGGTTGAGAAGGAGAGAAAGATGGGGGAAAGGTGTTAGATTTATTTTACTTCCCATTATCCTGCTCTGATTTTGTTAGTAATAACTAACAAATTTATGTCGACAAGTTTTGCCCATGATGGTATTTAGTGAGTGATCTCTCCCTGTCCTTAACCCATGAACCTGTCACTGTATTTTATCTGCCCTGTACAGTTGCAGAGGGGAGTGACAGAGTGGCTTTGGTGAGTGCCTGGTGTCCACCCAGGTTCAACCCACTACAGAAGCTGACAGGAAAAAAAAAAGCAGAAGTATGGTTAGAAAAGAAAGATTTTGTCTATGTGGCAGGACAAACACCGCCCCCCCCCGATTGCTAGGCAAGATCGATGGCTCAGATTAAGTCAATGGCTTAATCCAGACTATCAATGCTGGCGTCTGGAACTCAGAGTGAGACACTGAGAGAATGTGAATAATTTTCAAGTGACCGCAAAATACACACTCTTTTCCCTATAAAACACCACGAAAAACTCAGTAAAAGCAGAAGCTTTCTACATGGACATTGGAGCGTGAAAAGCCTCTCCCCTGAGTTTGGACGCAAGCTCTGCGGTTACTTCCCCGAGGGATTGAGAGATGATCTGGTGCATCCCCAGCTCCAAAAATTGGATTTGGTAAGAAGCATTCAGTTTCCTAAATTGTATTCTTCTTTGCTAGCTACAATAATATTAATAGGTACCTTTTTCATTTTTAGCGCTGCATTGTTTTTAATCTCCCAATCTTGGGCACCATATATATATGTTTGTTTTAGCTATGAATAGCTTTTCATGTTTTTGTGTAGTAAAATTTGTCTAGTTCTTTGTTCCGTTCTCACCTGTGTCTAATAAACCATAATCTATTTTACATTAGACATAAATCGGCTGTCTTTATAAGGACTTGTGAGTGAGACTGGGTTTTAGGGTGCTGGTCACTCTGAATAGGTTTGGTCACTAGTCGCCATAGGCCTAGGCAACTGGTAAAATCTATATACCCTCTGTTTCCACTCGTGACAGTCTGCAGCATGACTTTTCCAGGTCACTAATAAAATATACAAAGCAAGGCATCTGTTTTGGTTCAGTTCAAAATACTCTCAGTTGGATTTTTCTTATCTATGATCCTTCACCAGACCTAGCCTAAGCTACAAGCATAGACCTCTATTGTCAGTGGTGATAAACCAACATGTAAAAATTCCATAGTTTCCTGAAATACTTAGGTTTTTTAGATTTCAGGTCTTTTTAAAATGTCTTTTTTTGCCTTTTTTTGTTGTAAAAGGAAAACATAAAATAAAATCAATTCAATAATGAACAACTACTAAAAAATCTCATTATTTTGAAAGCAATTACTTAAAGAATTCAGTCATATTGATGACAAATGCTTTAGAATCCTTCAATCTTCCCCCATTTTTTCCAGAATTTTCTTACTTTTATTGATTAAATGAGTTTGTTTAATATCCTATGCCCTAGGAACCACTTAAACTGTTAGGATGTTTGGTTGGTTCTTTAAGTGTTCAACTGATCCTTTATCTCTTTGCACTTTCTCATCTTTCACCCTCAACAGTCTTCTAAACAACTACTTTAAGCTTCCTATTTCCTATCCTCTTTCTCCACAGTCCAGTGTCCAGTCTTAAAAACAGAGTAAGCTTTTGCTCACCTCCACTAGTACTCCTACCAATATTGTGCTCTACTTTCTGTCAATATTATTTTTAGCACCTCTCTCCAATAATTACAGCTCCCAGCAATTTAGATTCCACAGATAAACAACTAAATGGGCTCAGTAGTCCAATATTGCTTTGACTGTTATTCAAAAAATGGAATTTCCAAATAAAGATTGAGACAGAGCAATAACATTTACGAATACACTGATCTCAAATTTCGTAAAAATATTAGAATATCATAATATTGCAGAAAATTAAATATATGTAAAGTCTGAAGTTTTTGGTTCTGTGGTTTTTAATTAAGTCAAAGGTTGGAGGGGTTGGAAAGTGGGGCAGTTTTCCTCAATAGATGGAAAAATGCCGCATTGTAATGCTTTTATTTGAAAAGGTTAAAAATGTTCCATTTTTATATTGTTTTACATTACAAATATAAACTGTCTTAAAGGACATACCAAAATACTTATCTCATAAGGAAAGCTTTTATCAATTTTATTAATTTATGGGTTTTTGTGAAGATGCAATATATAAAATATTCTGATACAGACATTTCCAAATGAAAATTTACAGGTCGGTGCTATTAATGGAGATGTTTACATTCTAATTTATGTATTCTGAAAGGTAACATGAAAGATAGCCCACACAGAAATGGTTGTGCCATTACTGAGAAAATATCCATTTAATATAATCCTTCTAGTCAAAGAAGTTTTTTAGCAACTGTTTTACTCGAGTTATGCAAAATTCCCCAAAGCATGCTTTTAGTAAAGAGCAAGTTTGTGGAACTGACTTCATTTAGTTTCACATATGATAATTTATTCAATTTGGTCTTCTAAGATTAGTTTTGTATTTTTGAGGGGGTTTTTGTTTGCTATTTGTGTGTGTGTGATTTTGTTTTATTTTAATTCAGAATGTCAGATCTCATTTTAACAGCTCTTGAGACACCTAATGTATAAGGAGATTACTAGAGAGATCACTCAAAAATCATCCTGACAGGCAAAAAAGAGTTAACTTGGTGAAATTAATTTAAATTACTAGCAATAAAAACAGAAGAGGATAATGACAAATAAAACATATATCTTAAAACACCTTCCCCAATTACTCTCTTTTTCTGGGCTCAACTTTACTCACAATCTCTCTACCTTCTCCCTCTCAGCAGCACAGGGAGATGGGGAATGGAGGTTGCAGTAAGTTCATCACACTTTGCCACTCCTTCCTCCTCAGGGGAAAGACTCCTTACACTCTTGCCCTGCTGCAGCGTGACTCCCTTCAATGGGGTGCAGTCCTTCAAGAACTGCAAGAACTTTCAAGAACATTCAGCATGGGTCCCCCCAAGGGTCACAAGTCCTACCAAGAAAACGGCTCTAGCATGGGCTCCTCTCTCCTTGGGTGCAGAGGTCCTGCCAGGAGCCTGCTCCAGTGAGGGCTTCCCACAGGGTCACAGCCTCCTTCAGGCATACACCTGTTCCAGCCTGAGGTCCTTCATGGGCTGCAGCTGGTTCTCTGCTCCACCATGGCCCTCCATGGGCTGCAGGGGCACAGCTGCCTCACCATGGTCTGCACCACAGGGAATCTCAGCTGCAGGGGAATCTCAACTCCAGTGCCTGGAGCACCTCCTCCCATTCCTGTACTGACCTTGGCATCTGCAGGTCTGTTTCTCTCGCATGTGTCTCACCTTTTATTTTCCCGTGAAAATACAAAATCTCCAAATCATGACTAAAAAATGATAAATACAAATAAAAAACAAACTAAAAGAACTTTTTTTCTGACTGATAGCTGAGTTGCTTCATAGTATCCAAGACAATTAATATTTTGTTGTGTGCTTGTGTTTTGCACAACATCCACCAATCAAAGGAGTATTTTTTTAAAATTCTTTTTCAAATCTACTCATTGCTACTTACAGTGTCTTTGAAATGTAACTAAGATATCTCAGTGTTTCTTTTCATCACATAAAAGTACCACAATTTACTGTAGTGCATCACATCAGAAAACTCATACCTAAAATGATTCTCATCCTTTCTGAAACTCATTACAACACAAATATGATCATTTCACAAACCCTATTTCAAGTTCCAAACAGTTCAACAGAGAAAACTGTTGAAGGAAAGCTGATTTTTTTAAGGTTCATCATACTGGGCTGTGCCAGCCACCTGTCAGCTAATAATGGTACCACCACAAACCTCTGTTACAAGTTAGCAGCCATCACACTTCCTTGACAAATAACACTTTCTGCCCCTCACCCAATATCTTTAATCTATTCTGCCTCTAAATAGTCTTGATATGCAACAGAGAAAGAAGCTGGTTGGACTGTTCTCTCCCACACACAGCTAATGCTGCATCCACTGCTTTTTCAGCTTTGCATGCCCAAACAGAGGGAGCAGTTTGTTCCAGCTGTTCCTGGAAAAACAATGATTAACTCAAATGAACAGAAATCTCCAAGCTACACACAGACATATTTTTATTACTTAGACATATACTGATATATTTAATACATTCACATTGCTATCAGAACTTATCATATTGGACCTTGCTGCATGAATTTATTGTCTGTATCATGGAGGATACAGGAAACAAAGAGCCTTAAAGTATAAAAGCCCTGTATAAAACAGATACTAGGTACATATAAACCTACAGTATTGAAAAGTCACAGGTCTGTACTAATGGACACATTTTTTCCAATTTATGTATTCTGAGAGGTAAAATGAAAGATAGTCCAGACAGAAATGATGCCATTACTGAGAAAATATCCATTTTATACACTTCTTCATGTCAAAAGAGTTTTTAGCAACTATTTTACTCATACTATGCCAAATTCCCCAAAGCATGCTCTTAGTAAAATGCAAGTTTAGTAAAAAGCAAGTTGCTTCCTGGAAGGAGGCAACCCATTCTTCCAGAAAACACAATCCAGACAAGATATCACAGGAAACCTCAGTTTTTAAATACATACACCATTGCAGAACAACCAAGAAGCCCAACCACCCATTCTGAAGCTACTAACAGTAGTATTTCTCTATTTCTGGCTCAAGACTCAAGAAAATCTGCTTCATTGAAGTACAACCCAGCTGCTTTGCTTTCCCTCCTCTTTCCTTTTACTATCACAGTAGACAAAATTCCTACTGAAAGGAAACAACTTTGCTTTAGACCAGGAGTAAAGTTCTTTTAGAAGTAAGGATGGTTCCTTCTTTAGATAGGCATTCCTTCTCTGTTCTTCCCCAATCCCATTAAAACCATTGCCCTCATTCACCATGTTACATTAATGAAAATTTTGACTGTGAGTTGAAATAATAAATAAATTAAACTGTGCCACTGTAAAAATTAAATCCCTTATATTAGTGAAACCACTTGCTTCTCACAAAAAACCAAAAAGTTGATTTATTGTCTTCCAAGCCTCTTATGCTCTTATGGCAAATAAATACATAAAAGAGTAAAGTGTCCTGCATTCATCATAGGCATCAAGTATTCACAATGCATTCACAGTAAATTCATATTTTAATTACCTAGTTGGTAATGCAATGGGGATATACCCCCTCGATTAGGAAGACAGACTGTCATCATAAAATTTTTTTTAATACTGTGGTTAAATATTTCTAGCATTTTATGATTCCCCATTTCTACCAACCAAGACTTGAATGAAAAGGATTATTAAGACTCTGAAATTCAAAATTGCATTTAACCTAACCTCAACTTCCCTACAAAAGTTCTCCCATTTCTAAAATATAATGATACAATTAAATCCTTTCTATATTGTTCATGACATACATGCCATTTTCTGTAGTTTATTTTTATTTGTTTGTTTTATGCGAATAATTTACATTATTTCCTTTAAAATGTTCTCCACTTTCTTTGACCCTATCTCCTAATGAATAGGCAAATAACAAAAGTTCATGAGGTAGCTGTTCACGGCAGAGAAGCTACTAGCGAGGTTTAAGCTGGATGAGAAAATTTTGTGTCTGCTGTGGCATTTACAGTGAGAGTTACCACCTGGGAAGTCTGAGACAAAGGGTAAAGACTGTTTTATAGGAGGCTAATATTACTGGCCTGAGCAGTTAAATGCAACAGGTTGGAGATGTATTTCTTGTCGTCTTTTAGATATAAAGTGCTGATGACAACTATTCATTCCTCTGCCTGCCAAGCAGCCACAGGCAGACAGATGCAGGAAGAAAACCAAGAATTAGATGCTGTAGTGAAAATGAGAGAAATTCTTTCTCCTTTCTTAATAGCTCAAGAAATTCATGGCAACGTATTGCTCCCACTGTGCACCATCAGCTGAGCAGTGCTAGCAAAAACACAGACTTCACACTCTCACAAAGCACAGGCTTTCAGTTTCCTTAATACAGTTTATTCCAGATGATGAACTGCACTGAGCCTTTGTGGATAACATAACAAAGTAGTTCTCCTATGTCATTTAAATATCACCACCCAGCATTTACGCATGTACTTCCAAACAAAATGAGATTTTTACAAACATACACACTAAAAGATTGTACAATCAGAAACTGATGAAGCCAACTCCACACACAAGAGAGTTTTCTAATATACTGTGGAGGGAAAACTCCCATATCTTTCGGATGACTCTGGTTATAATTCCATTAGCTGCTGCTATCAGTATTGTGTAATTGTCTAGGAACTGCCACTTCAGAACTTCACAAAACCAGTGCCAGTGCCACTGACACAGCAGCTCTCTTCTATCCCATGCTACCTGGAATAATGCAACTTCAGATTATAAAAGAGTAGTGCTGGATTTACTAGTGAGATGCCTCAGAGAGAGCTGCTTTTGCTTCCCTCTGTAACAGTGCCCTATTTTCTGAATGGATGGCTTGCATTATGCCTAACAGAGATGCTTGTGTCATGTGTTAATCTTGTTATGACAAATGGTCATATCTATATAGATAAACTAAGTAAATTAGCTGACACAGTTACCCATTCAGAATGTGTGCACAAATACATAAAAGGATGCAGATCTTTTTTTTATTGAGACATTTTCTTTCAGCATTTAATTTGTAACACAGGGAGTTTATATAAACAGAAATTTTATATGTGAGTGATGGCAATGGCATTTAAAATAGGATAAGCAAGTGTTTATGAATTTTGTGCTTAGTATATATTTCAATAAAATTTCATTGTGCTGCTATATTATGTGCTGACATTCCACAGCACAGGTAGCACATCAAAGCTTAAAACACATTATGATTTTGATGGAAATCTTGTCAAAGACCACTGGAAGCTGAATCTTTGAAATTCCCAGATTTAAATCATCGTTCACTTAAGTACTGCACTTGGTGAGGCAGGAGATCACAATACACATGGGTGCACATGCTGCCCTTCAGTAAACTGCATGAATGATTCAACCCATGTCCTGTTGCAAGACAAGCTTTTATGGAGCTTGCACAGCATTCAGTGGCTTGCAGCATACAATCTCTTCCTGCTATTTGTTACAGATATATCAAGTGGCATATATCTTTTAGTGACTGTCACAAATTTCACACCACCTATAAATCAGTGAGAAAGGTATGTCTGAAACACAGAAATAAATTGTAGATGATTTTGTCCTGCTGTTTAGAAGTGTCAGATTTTTTTTGCTAATACTGGAAGCAGCAATTAAAATTGACAATTTGGTGAAAACTGTCTAAGATGAATTTGATGGTTTCAGTTTGTACACTGCAGGATAACCACAACACTGTGAACTTAACTTGCAAGCAATTAAAGACTATATATTTCATCATAGCTACCACTCATTAACCCAGCACATACCCAAGCTATATTTTTCCTATGATCAATATGAAATCCTATCCTATGATCAATATGAAAAAGGTCTAATGAATTTTTCATATATATGCATGGTAGCACAAAAATCTAGCCTTGAATATTGCTTTTGTCTACCACAGTATATGTAAAATTACTATCTAGAGAGGCTGAAATCAGGCAATTAGAGTGACATGCTAGACTGAATTAAATAAAAAGATAAGTACACACACATCCACGATAAATACTGACCTTCATTTGCAAACTTGTAGGTATGGAACCTCTAGTCAAAGCCTCAATATTATGTACAGTTACAGGAAGATACAGAGCAGCCTGTGGCATAATTAATGCTTACCCCATAGAACAGAAGAAAAACCCCAACATTATTATTTCCATGTTACTGTTTGTGATTTAAAGATTTTTTTTTTTTAATCCAATGACTGCGACACAAACAGAAAAACAAAACCTGGAATTCAGATTTTTTTTTTCCCATTAGAGAGAAGTTTTTTCTTTGTACCTTTCTACCTTTCGCTTAACTTTTCTTGCAAGATGAAGCAGCTGAATTACTTATACTCTCCCCTTCACAGACCTGTCTCTAAATTCAAAATACCTTTCCCTGGAGGACGAATCAAGAGCAGAGCATTAGTGCTCCAACCACAGAATTAACTGCAAATAGCACAGAGAAGCCAGACCTTGTGATCAGGCATTTTGCACTTTTTTCCTGAATTCTTTAGAGAGATACTAATATGAGACAGTCCTGCCAGCTACTCCAACACAAGTGGAGGTACTTCCAGAAATACACATGAAAAAAAGGCAAGATATAAAAAGGTGCATCTTCTTTTCACCTGCCCTAAATTGGCCAGTTTATGAGAACTCTAAGTGTGATGGCTGTTATGGGTCTCCATTTTGTGGTACTTAGCCTTTTGCATTAAACATTTAAGGAACCTGAGAATCTTTTTTCCTCCTAGGTACTGAATGCTTAGGCATTTCAATACTTAACATTGCAGCAACAGTCTCCTTTGTAAACTGAGCTCCAGTGCTGGCAAAAGGAATGTCTAGATTTCCGAACAACTGTTTCTATCTAAAATCTACATAATGCACCACTGCTGTAAGTGAAGAGCAGTGTCCAGCATTTTGTAACAACACTGATTGCTGCTTATGCTTCCCATTTTTTTCTTAGCCTGTCATATCACAGCAATTTTTCTGAGGCCATTCTCTTTCTTTTTCTTTCCCACTTTAGACAGAGAACAAAAGAATCAAACTGCAGGTCCCATATATAGAGATAAAACCTATTCACATTCACATCTTCTGCGTATCTTTGATGACTGGACATAAAAGAAATTGCATAAATTCTCTTACTGTCTAAGGATAGCTTTGAAACATGGTAGGAACGATTATTTGGCCATATTTTACCTTTAATCCATATGCAATATTCATGAACTTGTCAAATGTCTTAAAAATACCCACTTCTACTACAAAATACATAATTCCTTAATTTCTCAGGTCTACAGAATTGTAAGCATGCACTTCCAACTAGCTTCAGCAAACCCCACACCATTTCAAAATTAAGAACTACTGACTAGAATAAGATTTATTTTAATCAGGCTCGTTATAAACCTGGCTAATTTATACTGTCACTGTTTGCATCTCAAAAAGTGCCTGCCTAGTCAAGTCTCAAGTCTACTTGATTTTTTCTTGCATGCACTTGCTTTTGCTTTCTGAATGTGTGCCTTCAAGTGTCAAGCTAATTTCAGTACATATGGACTAATTTTCAGAGCCCTCCATTCTCAGACTATCTGAATCAAACTAGTTTTACATAAAATAGTGTAGCTGTGAATTATATTACTCTTCAAATAGTAGTTACAACCTGTGATTGGAAGATTTTTTTATACTTTTTTCTTTAACTTTGGGATAAAAATAGAATTCTAGTTCAACTATAATTGAAAAGACAAAAAATGAAGTTCATACTAGTCATTAAGGATTAAAAATGTTACATCTTTAAGGACCCCTGTCACCTTTATAAATAACATCAAAATATCCTATCAAATAATATCAAAATATGATTGCCAAAGCCAAATTCTGAATAATTTCTCAAACTTTTTAGATCATTCATGAATCAATTAAATGGTTTTATCATGGGTTATCCATTCGACATAATAAATATTATATCCATCGGGCCCAGTATCTCTAGAAACACACTTCAAAATGAGCACTGATTGTAGAATGTATCTTTACTTACTTGTATAGTTATACAACTTATTAAAAGTAAAATACCTTAAAATATGAAATAGCATCTTATAGAATTAAGTCATGAATGTTCTCTTCATCACAATACCAGGTATTAAAATACATCACATTAATAACATTCTATTATAAAATGCTATAAAATATAGCAGAGTATTTGAATATTATACCTTATTAGTCTCTCTTGAACAATCTAACATTCAATGGAAAAGTGAATACTAATATAAAAACAGAACAGAAATGTACTTCTAATCAACTCACTTTAAAAATATCCGGCAAACTGGTTATGCCTGCACCACAGATTAGAAAGAAAGATTTTCATTGATTAATTTGTCATTCTTTGGATGAAATGCAAATATAACAACAAACATCTGAGTACCTTAATTAATAAATAAATAAATAAAGTACAAAGGCAACTTAAATTCTTTATTTTTAACTAGAAAGAATATAGACATTACTCAAATTCAGTAATAAATGACATTTTAAAGCCTATTTAGATGAAAGCAATCCTACTTAGACAAATAAAGTTCTAGGAATACTACTTAGTGCTGTTCCTTCATATGACTCACAAGGTATTGAAAGTCCTGCCTACTGCAAAGAGCATGTTTCTTATGCCTCAGAATTAGGCAAGCTACTAACAATATCCCTCTGGGACCAAACAGCCAAAAATCATGAAGAATGTAATCAAGCAGGTACTACAGTCTTTAGATTCATATTCAGAACTTTTTTTTCTTATTACACCAGTTCAAATGAAGTTATGTATATATATATATGTAAAGTCTTCACCTGTGTGTTATAGTACACTTTCAAAATTGTCAAATTAAATGAAATCAAAACAAATTAAACAAATTAAAACAAACTAAGTATTCCAAAAGTGAAAACCCAGAGTTCCACAAAGGTAAGATATATAGAACTACATAAAATTTGTTTTTTCAACAAATCAAACACAGTAATCTATAGAACACCAATACAGAGGCTCAACTAAGATTCTTCTTCAATCACTTTAAATCCAGTCAAGCTACAGATCTAGTAGTACAATAAAACTGAATTCATTACAGTGAATTCACATTGGTGTGACAAAATCAGTTCTATTTCATGTCTGAATTCACCATGTTTCATATACAACCCAAATGAATATGGTAGCATAGGATATCTCTGAGAAGCTTTTTAATCTGTAAGGTTATTGGGACTGTTCACTTCTGTCCTTAAATTTGAATAGCTCTAGGGCAATCTCATGTCAGCAAAAGTGACATGGTGGGTTTATCTCCTCAGGGTTTGCTGGTGTATGTCACAATTTTGCTACCAGAGTATTCCTCCATACCAGAAGTCTGAGGGGGAGGGAACAAGTAAATTAACAGGAAATCTTGCCCTTAGTTAAAAAAAATTAAATAAAATTAAAAAAAGAAAATTAAAGAACCAGAACAAAACCCCCACCTATAGGTAACTGATCACATCTGAAACATTTTAAATAGCTCTATGATTTGTACAGACTAGTCTTGTCTAGTCCTGTGGACTGACCTAGTACATTCATTATTTCTTCAATTCAACAGCTCATATTCGTTAGCTATCGAAAGCATTATCCGCTGTCACATATATTTTTTTAGTTGAGATTATTTTGCTGAAAAGTCATTTCCAGCCACGACTGCATGTTTCCATATTTTTGGCAGCTGTAACATAAAGGAGAAGGCATTAATGCTGTAATTACTAGCCTACCTCAAAGAATGATCATAGATATGACAATTTTTCACTATTGAAATTGTTGCCTGGGATGAGCAGTTTACAAAACGCATAGTTAAAGAGACCTAATTGTGGAATTCATTTCATGTAGTTGTCACTTAAAAATCCAACTTGTATAAAATGGTTTTATAAGTGGAATACATCAAACTATTATACACATGCTTAAGGGCAGAATGTGACAACTTGGCAATGTTACAGCTTCGTATTGGCCAGTGATAGCTGTAGGCTATGAGAGCTTTGTTGTCAGCTTTCTTCCTGTACCTGATCAACTTGCATTCACAAACTTAGCAGACAAATCAATCCCTGTAAGCATGCCCAGGTTGCATTAGAAGTGCTTTAAACAAACACAAAGGTTTCCGCCAATCTTCTTATTCTGAAGCAAGATAAATGGTCTACCACTTTACACCATGCAATACATTCTTTCAACAAGAAGTAATGTTAACTATAATTACTTTAACAATAATTGCTTGATTATGCATTTCTTTCATGACTTATCAACAAAACACTGACACTTTTAATTAAGTCAAGAAACTTTGCTCCACATCAGTAAATTCCCAACTATACACAGGGTCTTTCTGGGTTTTTTTAGTAGAGAGGACCTTTAACTTCTCACTAATTAAAGATTTAACCTGAATTTTTTATGTCTGTTATGGTGGAGTACAGTGTCTTTATTTCCAAATTATTCTGACAATCCTAATATTAATTGTCATCACATTTTAATCGCCAGAAACTAAAACAAGAGTTACTATTAAACAGAGCAACAAACCTGTATGTCTTCTCTGTAGACTGAGTGACCATAATATAGCAGTTCCTAATAAATATAGCAAGTTGTTGGATAATTGCAATCATTGCATACTGTATATCATGAAATTAGGTACAATTGTATATGAGATTGTTTCTTATTAATGAGCTACACCTGCTAATGATTTTTATTTTTGCCAAGCTTTGCTGTGATGGAGAATTCAATTTAAAATATTGCTATGTGCATGCCCAATAATTTTTGGGCTTCTCAGCTGTTGTATTTGGGCATCTGTGAAGGATGCATTATGCTATTGGCAAGCACAGATTTCCAAGACTCATATTTCATTGAAGCTTTTCCAGTGTGCTTGACATGAACTTTTTTTCTCACTGTCAAAAAGAGCGATTCATTTATCCTATAATGATACGAAATCTCTCAATCATAACATGTAATTGTGACAGGTTGTAAAATACTAGTCATTCCTTCTGGACAGACCTTTCCAATTCAAAACACCCCCACTGACAAGGCATAACAGAAGTTATTTCAAAGGTACATGTTATGCTGGGGGAAAAAAACCCAGAAAACAAAACAAAAACAAACCTGTGAGTCTTCTTCCAAAATTGTGCTTATTCAAGATTATTGTGTGGGTCTGGAAGAATCTCATCCCTAAAACATCGCCAGAACATACAAACACTGAAAAAGCCTAACTTTCAATCACTATGCTTGCTATTATATGCTGTCTCTGTAACAAATTTAATTTTCATAATATTTCATTATCACTTTTCTTGCTTTTAGAATAGTATGCTCACCTTCCTTAAGAAATTAATGAGGACTTTATCACTATATGCTTAATTTAATGCAAATTTATTACTATTTGATATATGTGTATGGCTAGCAAAAATACATAATTAAAAAATTTTATGCACAATAGAATTCCGCTTACAATAAAAGACATTAAAAGGGTATTTATTTGTGGGGTTTTATTTGTTCACTTTTTTCCATGAGAGTACCTTCTCTGATGATTTAAAAACCAGTTATAATAGAAATTCAGAAAAATCAATTTGGTATGTAATTTCACAAGCATCTCAGACGATAAAAATATTTAGGAAATCAATTAATACATTATTTTATTTAGCAAGAACTCACCCGCCTACATGACAGAACTCCTAATTTTGTGGAAAACATTCTGCACTGTTGCTGAAATGGAAATTAAGTTCAAACTAAACATTGAACTCAAATGTGTTTTCCATGTTCTTATGTTCTTATGTTACAAATCAAATATCACAAATTTACCTTGATATTTAAATGCTTTCATTCAAGTGCTTCTCAATTCCAATGCTGTACTGTTATATTTAGGATACAACTGCAATATCTAAAAACACTTTGGTTCTAACAGAAATTCTAAATTTTAGGATGCATACTGCAGTGTAACCTTGAGCTCCCTAGTGGGATGGGGAGGAGAATTGAAAAAGGGAAAACACGGGCTGAGATAAGAAGAGTTTAATAATTAAAAATAAATCATTATTAATATTATTCTTATTAATATTATTAAAATAGTCATGTAAAGAAAAGAGAGAGTGTAATAAAACCAAAAAGAAATAAATGATGCACAATGCAGCTTCTGGATATATCCAGCAGCTGGGCTCAGACACTCCACCTGCCCAGTTTCTGGCACCTGAATATGCCAAGGTCAAAGGCCATTCTGTTTGCTGGTATTGACCTCCTCATTCATTCTCTCCCTCACACACAAAGAAACTTGATTTTGTTCACCAATTCAAATAGTTTTAATGTAAGACACATCAAAAAGTTATGGGAAAAATATGTCAACAGCAATTAGTGGAAGAAGGACCACTAGAGTGCTTCTCCCTCAGGTAAAAATACAGAAATCCTCAGGCGAAGACAGATTTTCTCACATGAGCATCATGTAACACTCCTCAAGCAGTAGAAGAAAAGAGATACAAATATAGAATTAACACTGTTCTTACAGTCCTTTGGTGGTATCTTGAGACATGGAAACTGGAGGCTACACTTTCTTAAAAGAAATTTTCACATTTAAGAAAAACTATTGAATGGAGAGAGCAGACCATGGTGCACCTTATGTGCCTAAACATTTTCTCTTCTGAGTTTTTCTTTGACTACAATCTATTAGGAATTTCTGTATCTATCCATAACTTGTGTATAATACATTTACATTTTGTATGTGTGAATTTTCATATTTATATATACATGTGCATGTATTGTATATATGAACAAACATATACATACACACACAGACATATATATATCATTTACTCAGCAAGATTTTTGGCATTTAGTTTTTAGTTTAACACAAAAAAACAATCAGTGCAATTCGAAAGAAGAAATGAAAGTAAAATTGTATCAAGCACTGTTAGTATTACTGAGTTACACCTGCAGGAGGAATTAAATAAGTTGGTGATCATCTGTGAAGTTTCAAGTGGTTCACTGTGAAGTTCATCTATTTCATATGCATTTTGCCCAATAATTATGACCATCAGAGCATGACTTTTTGACCTCCTCTAGCCTGGATAGCTTTAATTAGTTCTTCTTAATAATGCTTTGAAAGGAAAGAAAACACTTCCAAGGATGCATTGTAACCTGACTGCATTGTAAACTGCATCATTTGCCTATTGAATTCCAGGTACAGCTCAAGATGCTATTTTGGGTCTCAAGGATTGTATGGTGAGGACATGCATTCTCAGAAGACACCAGTAATCCACTGTACATCAGTTCAGCCAAGTTCAGCTAATGAATTCATGCTAGCATTATCTCGAGGTTGGATTTTATGTCAAACTGTTCTCAACAAGAGGTTTTTGCTCACCTATTTTTAAAAAATGAAAAAAAAAAAAAATCTTACAATGCATTTTCATATGCAATACATTTAGGAAAGGCATAAATATGCAAGCAACTGACTGCCTCAGTTTTCTTACATTCGAAACGAAAAGGGACTAAAAGGTTAATACTAATGTAGCACATCATGACTTTATATGACCCTTCATACTAATTTACTCTTACCAATCTAATATTTCCATTAAACTCAAAAATTATCTAGATATAGTCTGCACATTCAGCATCACTGTTGTTAAAAAAAAATGCTGTCATTATTAACCACATTTTAGTAATGGAGAAGCTGTGTCATCAACACATGAAGTGGTATTTCCAAAAATCCACTACCCAGCCAAGAAGAAATGAAGCAATAAATGCCAGAATTAACCAGATTGTGTCTGTAGTTTAGCAAAATGCTGTATTTTATGTAAATAATGTAACGTAAGCAATCAGATGTAGTAAATCTCATTAGCATCACCCATATTAGTAAACAAACCATATCAAAACCTGTGCCTTGCAACAGTGGAAACGCAGATTCATAAAATTACTTAGGTTGGAAAAGACAGTTAGGATCATTGAGTAGATTTCTTCTTTGTGTTTCATCATGGCTTGCGGTGAGAAGCAATAGGGTCTGGTATTTTGACAGCAGGGTGGATTATATTTTGAAAGTATATTTTGGAGGATTTTTTACAGAAAGAAAAAGGACTTGTCTCAATTGTCATGCTGTGTATTCTTGAAAGCCTGTGCGTTCAAACATACTGACAGATTATTCTGAGTACAGAGACACTAGCTTCAAAGCCCACAAGCAACCAGTGTAACTGCATTAAACCAAGGAGCTAATTTAAAGAACAATAATATAAACAATGTATGGAAAATAGCATTACAAAAATTTAAGCATTTAAATCATATTAAAAGACTTAGATTAATTTATTTAATCTATTCTATGTAAAAATAGTCAGATACTTGAATATTCACACTTTACAAGCATATTGTCATTTTTCACTCGGCAAGCCTCTCCAAGAAAAATAGGAAAAAAGAAAATACTAGTTATTAGCAAAGGGAAAGGAAGGACTTCTAACTTCTCAGAGCTCATACGATTAATCCACCTAGTAAGGTTTTCATTTAAAGTCCAACATGCACATTTCACCGTCACTGCTTACTCATTAGCACAGGTATATTTTACATCTAGATTTATGAAATAATTTAAAATGGGCAGACTAGGAATAGAATTTTGCATAACTGTAATATCAACACACAAGAAAAATTCCTATGCATCAGAGTTGATAATTTAGCAGGATAACTTCTGGTGTACATAAAGTTTTACACTACTATGAAGTAAATTTTACTTTTAAAATTAACTTTGTGTCCTTGGAAAAGGATTTTACTTGATTTTAAAAGGATGGTACAGTTACTTAATCTATTTAAAGGTTTTGGCATGAAAAAACAATTATACACAAAACATTTCTACTCTGGATATGCATTTAAATGCTGGTAGCTTTTATAATAAAATTAAATTGGAAATATAAGCTACTGTTGTTAAGGAAAAGAAGCCAATTAAACTCAACTGAAATCTAATCCCTATCCTTTCCAATTAAAAGGAATTCCAATTTCCAAACCTGTCTATCATTAAAAGGTTCTTGCTGCTCTAACAATGTTTTGATAACATACACATATTAATCATGTTATAGTACTTATCCTTACATACCAAACCATCAACTGTTCTACTGTTGGAATGAAATGCAACAGAAGAGTACATTTATGTTGTTTTAGGATGAACTTTGCACCTTAATTCAATTCCAGTTCCCATTGATAAATTAGTAACTCCAAATTATTATACTCCAGAGGTTTAAACCCTTTAAACCTAAGAGACACAGAAACAGAGCCAATATATCCTTTCCATTAAGTGCTATTATGCTGCCTAGAAGGATACTAATTCACAGATGAAGCATGTTATATGAAATGACCCCTAATGAACCTAACAGCTGTTTGTTGCCATGCCCTGTCAATGGCAGAAACAAACATAAATTTACCCTTTCTCTTTACTCCTGGAAAGCAGTGTCTCAGCAGTGACCTGCCTCTTTTACAAATTTTGCAAATGTGTGCAACAAGGCAGGCTGATTGACCTGTAAAACTATAGATTTAGCAGATTTTAAGAACCAAGATAGCAGATACGGTAACCTTGCATCAGTTCATCCTATGTCAGGTAAAATCAACTGCAGGGTGAACAAAATCCAAAATTAATGTTCATTACAATCATAGATATAATGAGATGCCAAACAGTATGCCTATTAATTCCAGAAATGAAACTAGTAAGTGCACCTACAGGTAGAGTTGTAGAAGGCAGAAAACCTTGTTTGTTTCATAACAGTTAAGATATCCAGAGGCTGGAACACTTAATTGAGCCAGCAGGGACCAATGAAAGAAGTGAGGTTTAATTTCCTTATGCTGTATGATGGGAAAGGACAGTCATACAGCATAAGAGAGATTTCCTCACAACTCCAGACTAGCATAAATATAAAACAGAGATGAAGAGACACATACCTATGCTGGAGTTACTAATAACAGAATCACAAGGTTGGAAAAGAGCTTTAAGACATTGAGTCCAGCTGTTAACAGAAAGAATCTGCAATGGGTCAGGGTAAGAGGAATCTCTTCAAACAGTGAGAGATCTGGGTCTTATGCTCAGAGCCCTGGGTTCTTTGCCTGTCCAGCCCAGGAAAGCTTCTTATTCATTTGATCACACATTATTCTGAACTGGAAGCCCTCTCCAGGCAACACTAACCATTGATATTGACTACGTAACATCATGTAACCAAAATGTGTTATTTATGGCTCTAAAGAAGATCATGTAGAAGAAGAAATTTCAGTTAGGGTCGTGAAATGTTCCTAAGCTTGAAATATAGTATTATGCATAAATGATACTACATCCATCTGAATAAAAATGCAACAGTATCTGTTCTGTGGAGTGATATTATACTGCTGTCCATTCATAATTCTCACACTTTATACATGGACAAAAGGCTAAAGCCTGTTTCAGTGTACTTCACACCACTTTTGCTCACTATAGATTTCCAAACCATAGTCACTTGAAACGTTGTCTTACCACAAATTCTCCTTCTTAAATATAAAATTGTTAGTACACTGCATTTTCACAACTCTGCCTTTGTAATTTGTCGTGAGATTTTAATTCATACAATGCCAAGTTTAATGTTGGCTGAGCAAAAAAATTAATTACAATAACATGTCATTTTGGGATGCTTCATTTCAAGACCAATGACCAGAAACAGTGTGCCTTCCCCAGCCTCCCCACACGACTTTTAAGCTTTGTAGAAATAAAGACTTAGCCATCAGTTGACTGAGTTATTCTCCGTAAGCTTTTAATGTGTTTTTAAAATGTTTCTTTAGTGCATACATTTTATGCATATTGATAAGATGTATATTGTAAAGGATTCAAACTAGCATTCATAATTAATCTCTGATAGCTCTTTAAGCTGTTCTGTACCATCTTGTCAATACCAAAAACTTCTTTGATGGAAACAATTAATCCAACTCCTTTTACAAATGTTGGAAATACATATTTAGTGTCTAATAAACTGCACATATTTAAATATATTTTAATACTTCTAATCATAATCACTTTTTCCAATTATTTTTCTTCAAAGCTATCTGCTCTTCTGCAGATATGACTTTAGTATCCACTTTTCAGTACAGCTGAATCACCTCCCTATTTTTCCCTTTTTTTAAAACCACCTCACATTACTTACTACTTAGAATTAACCATTTCAAAATCTTAAGATTACTTGGCAGAATGCAATTAATTCAAAGTTCTAATAAGTAAGGGGATGCTCTAAATAGACAATTATGCTTTGGCACAAATGTGGAATGGCATGGCTTAGAAGAGCTGTATCTCCTCTCTTCATGATCTCTATGGATGTCCAACTTCACGCCTTTATGAAACACTCCTGTTTAGATTGAGAAACATGAGAAACACCACTCTTTGGAGAAAGTGAGGTTTGAGCAGTGTTCCCCATTGATTGAAATGTGTCTTCTTAGATTAAAAAACAGTTCTGTAAACAAAAACTTTAAACCAAAACCACCCTTCTTTTTTTTTTTTAAGAAAATCCTTGAAGAAAATAAACAAAAAATTAGATGATGAAGCAGAGTTAAGTAGTCTACGCTTGCAAGCATCTCTCTTAATCCAAGCAGAGTACTTCATTCCTCAAGAATCTGCCCCACTGCCAGTATCCTTCCAGTACTTTTTGGTGGCTCTCTTATTGCTCTATCTTGTTTCTCCAGCATGGCTAAGGATGCAGCTTATGGGTCATCAGTTTTTTCTTTTCTTTCTTGCTTTTGTTTGGGGCAAACATTAATTAGACAAATTCATATAATACTCAGCCAAAAAGCAGGTCAATGTACAGCAGCTAAAAATTATGAGAATGTATCCCTCAGCTATATTTAACCACAGACTTCTCCTTCACTTGTACCAGGCTTTTATTCTGTCATATATGAAAATTTTAGTTTGCTGATTTGTTTATACGTTAGAAAGAGTAATGACAAAATCAAATATGTAAAGATTACCAAATGCAATTTAAACTTTTAACTTTAAAGTGAGAAAATGGTTTTGGCTGCACAATTACTTAAAATTCTTACTGTTTAGTCTTTTATCAGAATAATTACCATTTTCAGTGGTAGTTAACAGAAATAATAATGCTACCATTTCCATTCACCCCTGGAAGTGTTCCAGGCTAGGTTAAGTGGGGATCCGAGCAGCCTGATGTTGTTGAAGGTGTCCCTGGCCATGGCAGGGGGGAACTACATAACCTTTACTCTCCCTTCCATCCCAAACCACTCTATGATTCCATGATTCTATGATCCTATGTTTCTATGGATTCAGGTTCTCCCTCTCTCTAAAACAGTTTCAGCATATCAGCTGTAGAAGAAACAAGAGTGAATAACTGTGTCTACACAGCAGTGTTCATATCTGTACCCTAAGAAAATACTCTGGTATGAAAAGAATCATCTATCAGTTTTCTTCTACTTCTTAAACAACCATTCCTTTCTAGTGATTTTTTTTGCCTCTGTTATTTCTTTTTTAAGTTACAGGGCAGTTTACCAAATGTAAAGAGTTTACAAAGATGCAGAATTATAACTTTCACCACATTTGGTACATAAAAACCTATTCTGAAGGAGCCTAATATCATGCATTATTGGAATAATACCACTCTTCCAGCATAATAAAAAGAAAAATGAGAATATCTTTATATTACAGTTCCTGTGGAAGCTTTGAGATTAAGTGATTTGTCCACCAAATTACATTGAAAGCTTGAGGTTAAGCCAAAACCTAAACTTAAATCTTGTGTATATTACTACCATCTTTCAATGACAGAACCATCCTTTCTTTTCAAGTAAATCTTGTATTTCACAAAGTTAACTATAACCAAGTAAGAACAAAAAATCCTAGCTAAATATTTTTCAAGAATCACTGAAGTAAAACCCTTTACAGTTGCTTGAGACCCATGCTTTTCATTAGAAAAATGGTCTCCCAGTAAATGTATAATGAGAATCAGAGATAAGTATAATTTGTGCTCTCTCTGTTTTTTCTTCTGTCCCTTTCCACATCCCATTGTTTCTCTGGAGACAAGGCAGAACCGGATAATGTTAACAAACCTCAGAGCTCATACCTCTACCAGTCAGTGTAATTATGTTATTTAAGGGATTCTACACAAGAAATTCCTGGCTTCCACTAAAAAAGACTGTACTTCAACAGTGACAAAGTGAATTGGGGGCAGGGGGAGTTGGAGGGGAAAAAAATAGCATGTGCTCTTTTCACATTTAACATATTTTCTTGGATTAGAGAAATGTTTCCCTTTCAATGTACATGGAATTTGTTGGCATCAGAAACACAAAACCACAACAACCAAATTGTGGCCACAATATGAAAAGAAAAGAATAAATGGAAAATATACTATTATCTCCAAATATATATTAATCCACACCTCTATATTTATTGTGTGCATTTGTCAGGAGCTTCCAAGCTGATTCAGACCAGCCTCCTTGATTATGCCGCCTTGAATGTGTTCAAGAGTCCAAACTGTTACTAATATCCCTGGAAGAAACATTTTACCAAGTCAAAGGTAGAGTGAGCTGTCATTAAATGCATATTTACCAACATGCCTGAGAGCAATAGACAGCAAGAGGCCCAGCATACATGCAGATGAATGCAGCCATGCACATGGGAACACATTACAGCAGACTAGCACTGAATTCCCCACAGACACCTGCCAAAACACACAAGAACTCTATTGACTTTATTAGAAACACACACATGCTTCAAATGAGTAATATTCCCACGTATTTCATTTGCTCAGAAAAGATTCAGGATTTGGAAGACAACTCAAATACCAGTTCTGAAACCCGGAAAGTCAGAAATCACATTGTGATGCTTTTGCTTTATGAAGATTAGGGTACCATAAGAAAATGCTGTCCTGTGTACAAATGTTTGGGTAATGATCACATTCTTTGTAAATCCTCTCTTTCAGTCAAGGAAATAAATTACCCTCCTTATTAATTTTCTCTAATGCATAATTATCAAATCAGCCTTTTTTTTCCCTCTATAGTTTTTTTTTCTTTGTTTTGTTTGGTTTTCAGACCCATGCTTTCTTCAAAGTGCTTACCAGCATAGAATGTGTAGTTCTTGTGATGGCATCCTCGCCACATATCTTCTTAGCCTATCTTCTTTCTGCATTCAAAATTTGTTGATCCCCTCTTTAAATTATTTATAACTTCCAGGATGCTATTTCCTATCACAGGAATGTATTTTATATTCTTAGCAGATATACATGGATACATTGAAATAGCTTGTATTCAAAAGATTCTCTTTGCATTATTCCATTACTAGCATGGATGCTCAGTGTGTTATTTTGTAATTATTATGAAAGATTCTACAATTTCAGAATCATCTGCAGATTGCATCAATATATTTATATTTTTTCTTTAAAACAAATTGTGTATTTATGCATGTTGATAGCATAAAGTCTAGCGCAGAGAAAATTAATGAACTCAGTGCAAGTCATACTTTATTTATCTGGTAAAAAAACCCATACCCAACTATTTTCTTTTAAATTAGAATCATAAGAAGCACTAACATAAAACCTTACAGGTATCAAAATGTATTTTTAGCTTGTTACAAGATTGTATCTATTTCTTGCTTTGAAGAAAGATAATTAATTGAGTTGATATAACTTATCTTTCATGCAGTTCTTTTGTTTTGAATTTATTAATTCATAGTGCATACCATATCAACTTCTCTATTATTTTCTTAGGATTAACATGAGCTTAGTTTACCTGTAACGTGTAGTTGGCCTTTTGAAATGTTAGAAGAAACAAACTTTTTTTTTACGTGTCTAGATATTCCCCAACATTCTGTTGGTTTGTTTTAAAGACTAACCCAAGGATTTGATCAAGAAGTTCACTTTTAATAAACATATTGTTACTATGTCCACTGTCTATGATGTACTTTTAATAGTTCAGTATTAACATCTCACAAATTAAAACCAGATCAGATAGCATTTCAATGAAAGAAAATTTACAAATATACCATAACAGGCATAAGATTACTGCATTTTTAGTATGCCCTGCCTACCAAGTTCTGATGTTAGCAAAGTATATTTCTTCTTAATATTTAAAATATTATTTTCTTTGTTTCTTAGTCCTGCTCAGAATTTCTCATGGATGTATTTAACTTCCTTTATACACCTATAGTCCTGATTGCAGTTTTCTAATGTCTCTAACTATATCTAAACTGAAGAACCCAGCAGCACTTTAAGACCATTTCCAAGTGGGAATAAAAACTGGAAGGCAACACTGTTCTTTATAATGTCATGTCCTAGGTTACAAAATAGATGTATTCAGTATTCTATTACCACCAGCTGTGGGCTGTTAGCTGTTATCTCCTGCTATGACTCACCCCTGATAACAGACAATGAGCCATCAAGGACCCACCACATGACTCACGGATTTATCTTATCCTGTTGTGAGATGCTCCACCCAGGAGGGAGGAGCCAAGCATTCCCACCTGGATATAACCTAACCTTGGAACTGCCCAAGTCAGCCCTGTCTTCTGGGTTCCCAGAGGACAAGAGCTACCACTGGATCTTCAGCTGGAGACTAGACCTTCACAGGATCACTGCTTCAACTGAGCTACTTCATTTGGACTGCTACCACCACCCTAACAGGGTGTCAGGTTGTATCTGACTTTGTCAGGGCTTTTCCTTGTATTTTTTTTTTTTTTAATTTTCCTAATTAACTTTAATACTGACTTGCAATGTCCCATGGGTTTGTTTTCAAACTAACACATGTTCACAGAGACTGGTGGTCATATAAGCTTCATTCAAGTTTTCTGAGTTAATGCTGCTTTTGTAGGCATGCAGGAATATAGTTCATATTATAAAATAGTGAAAGAGGAAATGTTTTAAAAGTAAAACTCTACTGCTCCCTATACTGTAGATTTGTCTCCAGGTTTTTCTCTGGCCTTGTCGCCTTATAGTCTTGATCCCACTGAAGAACCCTGGCTCTAGTCCATTGCTACCTGTGTTGGGGATATCAATAGACCCATTTACTAGCCCTGGTTTCTGTCTCTTTTGTTCAGACCCTTTCAGGCTGTACCCCACCAGCCTCCATGTTGTGGTCACCTCTGCTCACTGTTCCCCTTCCCTTTGGCAGCAGACCCTTACCTTCCTTCTCTCAAAAATATGAGATATACTTTTGCAGTAAAACTGTTTGTGCAGACCCATTCTTGAAGTTAAGGAAGGTGAAAATTTTAAGATAACTCACTGGCTGTTCTTAAAACCTGGGGTTTTCTTCTACCCATTCTACTCTCCCCGTTCTTTATTTCACAGGGAACTCCATGCACTTAAATTATGTTTTGATCATGAGAAATTAATACTTTGAATAAAATGGCAGCTGAAAGCTAGAATTTGTTTTCCAGAGCTTGTTTTCTTCATGTCCTGTGAGCTTGTTCTCATTACTTTTCTACAGGAAAATTTCAGTGGTGGGGGTTGAAAAGGGAATAGATATGAATAGAGGCCTGTTGGGAGAATTTTTCATATTTCTGATTAGGGAGAGGGATGAAAGACTCTGCAGTAATGACTTTGATGAGGACAAGCAGTAACATAAATTACTTATTACTATCTACATTTTTTAATACGATCTTGCTATAAAATTATAACCTCTTTAAAAACAAAACTGTATTTATGCTACATGAAACTGAATTTCTGGCTGACGATCATTCAGCATAAATCTAACATCAGCAACAGCAGAAATACAGTGTTGCTCAGCTGCAATTGATTTTTTTTCAGGAAAAAAAAAGCCCTTTAAGCTTCTGTGAAATTCATTGCTGACTCCATAAAACTATATGGACTGTCTTTTCCTTCTGATAGATTTGGCCACAGTTAAGTATTAGTTGCAATAGCCTACTTACCAGTGGCCAAAATAACAACAAATAGAAGGGCTTTGAAGAACTGGCTCATTAAGTACTGTTATGGCAGGAATCATGCTGATTCCTGGGAAAATATGCTGAACTGAGAAAACAAATGATCCACAGATTGATTGTTTACTTTGCTATCTAGCTGTATCTTTAAAAGGAGAAATCTATATGCTTATTAAAGGATTGCTTCTTGCAAAGATTTTAGAGATCTGGATTAAAAAAAAGAAAAATCAACACAGATAAGAACACTCTGGTGTTTAAAAAAAAGCTGAAAAATATAAATATATAAGAAAATATAAGTAAAAAAATTCAGTTTACTCTTGATAAATAAGTTCTATCATCACTCTCTTTATGCAATGTGAGAGCAGATCAGCAGAGGAATACGTTTAGTCACAATTGCAGCAGAGGTTTTTCAGTGTGGGGTAAATAGCTTTGTCAGACTGCTCTGAACTCCTAAAGAAAAAAAAACATCTAATTCCAGGTTTTCTTTTTCCTTCTTTAGAAAAAAATTCATAACTGTGCAGACCTCATCCAGATGTAGATAGTGGTTTTTGCCAGGATAGTTTGCACCGCAGTTGCACTGCAAGAACACCTCTGTATCACACTTGTGTGTACATACACAGATATGCATATGCGCAGAATTGCACACTACATTCGAAGAGGGGATTGTCTTACAAGTGTCTGAATTTTGAGGGAGAATTAATTTTCCTTTCTCGAGCTTCTGTGTGGAAGTATCTCAGCTTGACAATAACAATACCATTTATTTTTGCACCACATCTTCCCTTTCCAGCTGGTTCCAGTGTCCAGGACCCTGCTCAGTAAGGTGAGCTCTTGCTCCTTTTCCTGCAGCTAATGGCAAGTGCACACAGGAACACAGTGCTACTGAAGAGGACAACTGTGTGGCTGCTTGTAATCCTTCAAAGCAGACAGTCAGGCAGGGAGAAAGGTGAGCCTGCAGTACAGATGTTGACTTATCAGAAGGAAAGATGGCTCATAAAAATCATAGCTGTGAGTTTGACACCTGTGGATAAGTTCTTGTGAAACGTTCACAGCACCAAATAACTGAACTAGCATGTAGTGTGATGTGGGATATAGAGACGACAAAAAACATGGACCAGAGGAAGGCTGCTATCATGATCTCACAAGAAGCTACAGTAAGAAACTAATTTGTTTTGCCAATCTCATTGCCTTATTTTCTCACATGCAGCATTGCTGCAGCCCATTTCTTTGTGCAATGATACTATCAGTAAGCAGAACAATTCTAAATTGACCTGAGCTTTCTAAGGAGACCTATAGGCACATTAGCTGTGCACCAGGAGGTGCCACTTCAGAGGTACAGCACTCACAGTGTCCTTGGACAGCAGGTCATGAAGGCTAATGGAAGGCAAGGGAAGAGCAACAAGTCCTAGCAGGTTGCTTAGGAGATGTAGCATCAACTTGCAGGGGAAAGCTGACAGCTTTGTATCCCTCGAACAGCACTGGGAACAAGACAGCATTTGTACACACACATCACTTTGGAACACAAGGCAGATTAGTTTAAATGCACACTAAATAGTCTGAGAAATTCAGAACATGGGTGGCAGGGGTGACACTTATGTTCCTGGTGCACTCAGGCAATTACAAGAGGGTCGGAGGGAGCATTGCTCAGGGTGAGTCAGGTTCTGCTGAACTGTACAGGTGCTCATCATTTGGATGCATCTGGCTGAGCAAGGAACATGAGAAATGCTCATTGTATTATGTGTACTGGGAAGATATATGATTCTGATATAGATCTGATATGACAAAGAGCTAAACTAAAAGTGATTGAAATATTAAAATGAAATAAATAAAAAATTAACCATCTGCCTAGCTTGAATTAAGCAAACCTAGAAAATTATTGTAAGATGTCTGCCTAATTCTCAAAACTCAAACTGTTCAGTGAATCACATTTAGAGATTTCTGTCATAATCTTTTTCAGTGTTGATATCTCTAGCTAAACATGTTCCCAAAAGACAGTACACATCAGCTGACCAAAATTTCTATTTTTAACCACAGACACTAGAAATGTGAAGTAGCTTATGCATTGTTGCAAGAGAAATATGTTAATGCAAATTACCTTGCATTTTCTGTGGGATATACACATCTGTGATTATTAAAACAGCACCCATAAATAATTTGCTCTGAGACTTGTGTTTCAAAATCTAGATTTCTTCTTTTTCTTTTTTTTTTTTCCTCTTTCCTTCCAAATGATTCAGAATCAACGGGAGATCAGACTGATATTTGCAATCATTTCTTGAATCTCTTTTGTCTTTCACCTGCAGAATTTTTATTTTATTATTCAAGCAATTAAAATAGTGGATGAAACTGGTTTCAGAACATAACTATAATAAATGTCCTTTTAGCTTACAGCAAGTCTTTAATAACTATCCTGTGATTGATTTTTAAGCAGTTGGACACTTACCAGAGGCAGATTACACCTACATCATATATCAATAGTTCATTTATCAGTTAGCTTAAGTGCCAAAATCTTTCCTGGTTTTTAATTAATTGAGAAAGTCAATCTAACAAAGAGATTGGTTAGACACGATTTATTCTCCAAATACTGGTGATAGGAGGATAGATTTTATCTCCTGATCATCACAATCTGATTGCCAAAAAATAAGACTGCTGTTTATTTATTGAGAATAAAGATATCTCAGTGAAATTCTGTGTATGTGCTCCATGTGTATGATTCCTATGTAATAATTCCTTTCTGATTTGTTATAAATCCATCACTTTTTCACTGCTTTCAAACTCTGAGAGATTTTTTTTTCAAGCAACATAGTCAATGAAATTTTGTAGTAGAGTTCCTCTTGGAAGTGAAAGAATCCTACAAAAGTCATTCCCTAATTTGCAATTTCAAGGCATCTTATGTGAATATATACCATGAATAACTTAATTCAGGTTGGAGCGACCAATTTCAGTGAAGAATGTACAATATATAAAAAAACACAGCAAAAATTAAATAATGTCTCTGCTCTCTCTTTCAGAATCTAGGTGAGAAAAGAAGAAATGGAAATAGGTGTGATATTTGAAGCTTAGGGCTCAAAGTGCCACATATATAGGGTAGTCAATGGATCAATAGTCTCCTAACCACTCACATCTCATGAATGTTCTTTAAGACATTCTGTTGAAGCTGAGGGAGTCCCAGCAAAGCTGCTAAGTGGGAGTACCACAACTGTCATCCTCAGCAGTTATTTGTATATAGCTGGTAGACGGTGGCACACAAACCATAAGCTGTCCTGTATAACAAGCACATGACAATATTATGATTTCCCATGCATCACTTCAAAGGAGTGATAAACAAATGAGAATATCTAAAGTACACTCTCTGTACCAGAATTGCAACATGGATTCTCTTGCTCTAAAAAAAATCACATGAAATAAAAGAACAGTGATAAAAAATTAAGTATTTTATTCTGTTGAATGAAATGCTAGTGACACTACTTTAAAAGTCTCTTAGTAGAGATGTTTGAAGAGACTTAGATGGATCAATGCCTGACTGACATGTTGACATTTAGCTGTCTAAGTACAACTGTGTGCAATTCTAGCTTAATGCTTAAGGATAACAAGCTCAGCTACAAATTTTATTCTAAGGGGGTATCTGCAATACTTGTTGATTGATAGATTGATCAACAATCCTTAAGGCAAACAATACAGTAAAAGGGAAGGAAGAGTTCATTTGCTTCAATCCATTAATAGAAAATTTTAAGACATTAATGGATAGCCCTTATTCAAGGATTTCCAATATGTGGCAGTTTAGATTTACTTCAGATTTACCAACTCAGTAACACTTGAGTGTCCACAGGACTGCTGTTCAGTTTAAAAATACTTTTTTTTTCCCGACAGTCCATTTATTAAACAAGAAATAACCATTGCAACATTTCAGTACATCTCCAAAAAATGCCTCTTTAGAGTTTTGCTCCTTGGAATGCTTTATGCATGCTCGTGTGTGAGGACATAATTTGCTTTTATATTTATTTTTATATATTATTCCTGTGTACGTTAGGCAACCTGACTCAGTTTATTCCGGTATTATCCTAAGAATAAGCATCATAATGGATGACAGCTTCGTAGTATTGAACCCATATGCATGCAGAACACTCTCAAATGAATGTGGCTGACACACCAAATTTGCTCAGTTTAATTGGTAGAAAAACACATTATTGTTTCTGAGTTTCTAAAACCTCACACATTTTTCAAAAAGGTATTTGAAATCCCAACAGTCAGTGACAGTAACAGTCTCATTAAAGGTCAGGAGATTTATGGTCCTAAATTAGAATGTAAAAATCTATACCTATTTGGATTTTTGTCCATAATAAAAACAAAGCTGTTTCTAAATGTCATTTCATCTGCCTGATATTGAATTCCACTTGCATCTTCCTTTAATGTTCATGTCATAGGTTCATCTGAAGGTAGAACAAAGGAAAGATGACAAGAGAAGACTGTAAGAAATTTATTACCAAAGCAAATCTAATTTTCTGGAATAATCTTGGACTCACGGAAGTATGCAAGTATGTTTCCTTCAGGCAGGATTCCACATTTCATGGCTTAATACTGAACTGAGAGCAACTCCTCAGCCTTCCCTGACCTCCATAAAGAGAGACTGATTCTGTACCTTTTGCAACAACACCATATGTTCCCTTATTTTTCTCTTTCCTCACTTTGAAGGAGTCACAAAGCTGAAGGTGCTAATAAGGAAAAGCTCAACTTACCATACTGAATTAGCTGCTATAATGGACTGAAAATGTGCTAGATTACCTGGAAATACTTTTGTTTTTTTCTACTGCCATTATGGCAAGTTCTTGTATTCCTCACTTCTATGCCTCAGCTAGATGCCAAAAGCCAGGTGTGTACTTATTCAAGGCTAAGGGCCATTATGGACTCTTTTGTGAACATAGTGGGGAGACACAGAGGAGGGAAACATCTTTTGACCTCGCTTCCCTACGTAGCAGAATAAAGAACACTGACAACTGCTTTTGGTCCTCAAACTCACACACACGTTTTACCTTACATTTTGACAACACTGATAACTTTTAACAGCTCGTCATCCTTTACAGAATAAGGACTCCAACCTGTATCTTCATGAGGCCTCTCTGGTGACTCCTTATTCTGGTTTTGTTTACAGAGCATTTTGAGCATTAGCAGCTATTAAAAAAAGTTAAACTCTCAATTATTTATTCCCTTTTTAACTCTACTGTTGTGTAAAGTTTCGTGAAGGGACTGGCTCCTTCAATTCTGTTTGGTTCAGTGGTCAGAAGTTGCAAGTAAAATTTTCAAAAATGAAAACATTACTGCTGGGTTTTATGAATCTCATTTAGAAGGAATCATAGATGGGTGTTAGTTTTTTCTTTTGTATTGAAGAGCAACAGAAATGAAGATACTATTAATGTAAGGAAAGCATTATTATTCAAATTGGTGGGACTTCAAAAATAAGTTTTCTGTAATATATTTGCTGAAAGAAGCTCAAGCTTCAGAAAGAGGGCAAACACAGCACTTTTCTGGTTTCTAATTTATTTTCAGTGATAGATTTGAAAGGTATACGTAGTTAATATTCATACAAAGCAGATGTTCTTTAGGACAGAGAAGAAATGTGGGGTTTACTTTATTTGTATTTACAGCTTCTGAGTCTGTCCAAAATGAAAGAATATCTAGAGACTACAAGCAATCAGTAAAATTAGAGACTACAGAATTACTGTCCTTTTTCTAAACAAGTTGAAGTAAAGAAACAAAATCCAGTTATATCCACTTCAGCAATCCAAAGTGTTTGCTTATGCTTTGCAGAGAAGTGTGGTGCAGACTTATCCAAGTTAATATTGTCCACGTCACTGTTAACAATTCATATGCTTTTAAACTAAGAAACGGTGAGTAGGCTGAGAAATCATTGAATATTTGGGTAGGAATAAATATATCCTTGACACTTGAGATTTACATTAGTCAAACCATTGTTTCACACAGAGCACTATTTGCCTGGGTACACATGCACATCTCCATTCTCCCTTTGTTTACTTAAAAATTGCAGTATTCTGATTTCTCCAGTTAATAAAGTAATATTCTCCAGTTAATAAAGTAATATAATTTTAAAAAATTTAAAAACTTGAACTATTGCAGAGGTAACATAATGTTTCTTAGATTGAAGTCAAGATGGTACTTCTAATAACATTGCGTGGCTGGCATGAATTAGTAAAATAGTATTTCTGAGAGTCAAAACAATTGGCATGTTCTTTCCAAACATTTTGATTTATTACCTAATTTAAATCACAATTATTTAAAATGTCATAAATAATTAATGATATAAAAGTTTTAAAGTATTTTCATATATTCAGTAAAACAAATATATCAAGTACTTCACAACAAAAGATAATATTTTGAATAATTTATGTATATCTCTTATTCTTAAAATAAAAATCTAACACATTAAATTTATATTGAAGTAACAACACATATGCTCTATTTTGAAATAAGTAAGGCTTCCTAGAGATGAATTCTTAACTTGAAACTCTACAAGGCTTATGTGAATTTTTGTATTGAATGCAGTAGTCTTTTTGTCAGTTGTAGAAATAATTTACAGTATTATTGTACTGCATAGTTTTAAAAAATATTTTTTACTAAAACTGATTCATTTTTTCTAAGTTATGTCTCATGGGATATACTTGAACTTTCTGGTGCTCTCCACAGAACTGGATTGGGTTATTCAATCTCCTCTTCCCCAGTCTTTCAGCCCATTCCAGGCAAGAAGTGATCATTACTGTGCAGAAGTAAATGTTTACTGTAACAACACCCAAGCCTATTTCCCATACGGAGTTTCCAGAAAACAAAAAGGTATAATTGGATCATATAGACACACATATATTGTATATATATATGCATGCATATCTTTATATAACTAACCTAAGAAAATATTTATATTAACAAGATTGCCTGTGCTTGATGTAAGCTGTCTGCTACAAGTTACCCTGAATTTTTCCTAGTAGGTGCCTTTAAAAGTGAGCAAGAAACGAGGTGTGATTATATAATTGCCTAATTATGTTTTTAATCTAGTCTACTAAGTTTATGAAGACCTTTATAATCCTTTTGTCAGCAGAAATAATATTTAAAAACCCCTTTAAAGGAAAAAGACAATCTTTCACAAGTAATTCAGAGATATATTCAAACTTTCCTAAAACAAGAAATAAATTTAAATGCAGGTGACTGCATGTTATTGAAGAATTATTTTTCAGTTCTGTTAAGCTAAAATTATTGCAGGAAAATTATGAGTACAGAATTCATTAGCAGCTTAATTCACCATCATATTTCAAGTTTTTGTAATTCTGCAATTATTTATCAGTTACAGTATTGTACAAACATAGACATTGAAAGATTAATAAACACACTACTTGCACTGATCTCTTCAAAAGGGAGAAACTTTCTCATACTATTTTTCTGCATCTTCAATAAAAATCAGAAGCTTCCAGTATACTAAAGAGGCAATATAGTTAAATAGTGGTATTTATCAGAATTCTGGCATTGAAGAAGATTACTTTCTGCTAAGTAACTTAGAAATCAACCACCCAACCAAAAGTCACAGAACCCAGAGAGTTTAGACACCCAGCCTACTCAGTAATAGGCATGTTTATGTTCTGATGGATGTCCTGGGCTTGGACTGTCTCCTGCACTTTGGCCACTGTTTTAGGAGACAGTCAGTTCACCTCAGCAGGCCCTTCATGTGGAGAACAACCAAACGCTGAGAACATTTAAATGGCATTTTAATAACTCTTGTTTAAATGACTCCTGTTTTCCTTCCTTCTGCTCTTCCCTCCCAAAGAAGCTTTGTTATATATGAGTAATGTAAAGTCACAAGGAAGCTAATCCTTTTCCTAAATAAAAGGTAAAACTTCAGTAGCTAAAATGAGCTTCACTGAGCATCAAATGATTTATGTGTGAGATGACAAATTATCTCCTTGTAGTAACAAAGCCAGAAGGCTATTTGCTGAGCTTTTAACAGTCATTACTAAACATCTGATAACAGAAATGAAATATAATTAATTTCACAATTATGCATTTCTAGAAAAAAATTAATCTTTGGATTATCTTTTACTAAAAATTAAGTCTCTACCTTAATTAAGTCTCTCTCTTATTATATCTCTAACTTTGCCTTGTATACCAAAAAATGATAGAAAATGACAGAAAAAAGAGGAAAAAGATTCTTTCTCATTCTATTTTTCTGTTATTATGAACTCATATTTTTTGATGCATTTTGAAGAGCTTGACAGACAGACAGCTCTAAAATTGAACAATCTTTTAGTTTCATCTTCTTAGATGCCTGTTCCTTTTTTTTGTAGACTCTCTTGAAATGAAGATGATAGTTCTAGCAAAGAACAAGAAATGGATAGCAGAAATATTGTAGTACCACACACTGAAAGAGTGAATCATACCTGGAAACAAACTGCATAAAAATATGCATCTTTCAAGGTTTTAAAAACATGGAAAATCCTATGCTTCAGTTTTGGTTTGGTTTTACTTGTGTTTTTTCCCCATATCCTTTCTAATTTTCTATTTACAATAGAGTTCAGTAACAGAGTGACACATGTAGATTCGCTGACCAGATGCCTTCTTTTAACTGGAAACAAAATTTTACAACTAGTCACAAAATGAAATTGCTAAAAGAAAATGATTTATGAAATAGAAAACAATAAATTGTCAGGATAATTTTCTATTCATCCCCTAATTTTCTATGAAACATGCATCTATTAGCAATCTGCTGTGGTTTAAGCTATTACTTAAATCACCTTTGGTATCAGAATAATGGACAGAAGCTATTAGTGTGACATCAGTTTTAAAAAGAGGTCTAGTCACTCTTACCTCTATTACAGGGAAATTGGTATAAAAATAACATGATTCATACACACTTGAATGCGTAAGTTACAGTTTCAAATTGAGTTACAAGGAAGAAATCCTGAGCTTACAAATTGTAGTATGCAAAGGGATCAGCAACTATGTCAATATATGAGCAATATGTACACTGTTTTCAATAAAACTTTTGTTAACTTCTCCCCTTAGAGCCTTTGAAAGAACTTATCCTGTTTTAAAGGAAGCGGAAGATCTTTAATGAATTAATGATCAGCTAAAGACTGGAATTGAAAATAATTGAAATGAATGGTCATTTTTCATAATGAAGAGATCTCCACAGAGACATCCATGAACAATCTGTGTGCTGGGTTTGTTGTTAATTATTTACCCAAGAAAAATGAGTATACAAAAATATTTTATTTAAATTATTAATGATAATCACATCTAACCTGATCATAGAGGCATAGGAAAGATCCCATGCTTCTGAATGAGTAATACATTTGAATGATAACAAAAGTTGATTAAATTCGGTGTTGGTAACAGCAGAATCAAGGAGACTGCGGAAGAATCACCACACAAGGGAAACAACAGGCTAAAGATTGGCTATTACCACATAGAAGAAAACTGGATTCATTGTGGACAATTTTATTATCTTAATAATTATAGTATAACACTCGATACTCTTTCCTTATGTTAATATATGCTAGCAGTTACTTACTAAGTCAGATGTTCAAATCTTTGATCTGGCAGTGAGTTTTTGCCTTTAACTTCTCAAAAAAGGTGACATGATAATAATTTAATCTTAACATTCTTTATTTTAGCATTCTCTTAATAAAAGCAATTATTTTCTTCGAAAATTATAATACAGGCACAGTTTCTTTTTGAGAGTTTTTAGTATTTTTATTCTCTGGGAATGGAAAATTCATCTGTTTGTGTATGTGTCTATATGTAATCCAGAATGCATAATATACCACCACGCTCATTGTATTGAAAAAAAATATTTCTTATAATCATCTCTTGAATCACATACCACAGATTTAAGATGATGCAGCACACACATCCTGGTGAGCATCTTATCCCTATTAGTAATTGGTAATGTCTCCAAAGTCTACACCTTCCTGATTTAAAATGGAGAGTCAATTTTATATAATTTTATCGAACCAGACCTTCTCAAAGCCCCCATTGAAAGTTGTATGCAATGAAATTAGAAAATAACCTGGTAAGAGAAAAACAAGTACATCAAGGCTGCATAAGGTTCCAGCAATCTGGGAAACTTGTGTCTCCACAGAAAATGCACAGTAGAGACTTTATGAATACTCTTAAAGAAGAAGACAATTCATCGTTGTCTGATTTAGTTGTGGTTAAAAATTGGTAGTGCAGTTCCTGCAGAGGCTATATTCTAACTCCTCAGTACAGTACAGTACATACTGCAGCCATTACATGGACTTAATAAGAAAGACTGACTTGAGTCATTTGCCATGACCACTAATTTTATTATGTTTGCAGTTTATAAAGTAGTATTTTCACAAGATTACGACAGCAATACAGCTCCAAGCTGTGGAACGAGAAGAAAAAAAAAGAGAAAAAAAGGTGAGAGAAAAGAAGAAGGAAAGATCATTTGAGAAGCTGTTTCCTTTATTCTGAATAAAACTCTCCTTCACATTAATGCTTGTCACAACTTGTGTAGTCAGTGACAAGGTGACCCATATTTGACAGTGCTGTAAACTACAGAGCAACTGGGGCATGGAAAGGAAGCAAAAAAATGACAGATCAAAACAAAATGCCCCTCATTTCAGTCCTTGAAGCTATTTCTGAGTTGAGGAAACACAAAAACATTGGACAGCCATCAATCCTACTATTTAGCCGAGAATTTATTAATATAGTACCACCAAATATAGCTTTAAGCAACCTACTCGTGGCAGGCAGAACATGGAATAAATGGACTACCCCATCCAGCTGTGATCAAATACTCTTGATCTCAGGCATGATTCTTTAAGTGGACTTTCTTAAACTCAGTTGTCATTCATGACTTTGCTTTCTACTTTTAGTGGGACCAATGAAGCCAAGCAAAATGGTATAGTCAGTCAGAATAAACTGAAAACTCAAATGTTTCTATTTAACTCCCACAATAAAACAGGGCTTGCAGACTTCTAATATGAAACGTATCACTCGTTTCCCCTTTACTTGCTTTCCTTTAAAATACTTACTGGAGGATAAAGCTTTTACCAATGCTTATTTCAAAATGCACTTTTCCTTGAGTGATGATGTTTTTAATTGACATGGGAAACATGCATTCTAAAAACACAAAGGCTTGCAAACATTTTATATGCTTCCCTGCTTGGTATTACTAAAGTAACCTTTTCCAAAGGTTATAACTAACCTTTTGATGGTATTTTTTGGTCAAAAAAATGAAGGTTGACATTGAAGCTAGTTCTTATAACATGAAATATTCACAATTACTTCAGTGCTTTTTTCTTTGTGCTAAAGAACCCCTTTCAAAACATTCTTATTCAGCAACTATCTTCTGCTATCTATTAAACTTTTATATCAGAGTTAAAGTTTTATAAGGTTTAAGGTCATAAAATATTAAGACAAGAGTTGAGCTTGTGATAATTTCTGTTTAAAAGACAGCAAGTGTATCTACCAGAAAGGAAAGAAATACTGATTTTATTGCATTGCTGCTTTACAGAGATGCTTTTCTGATACCTCTTTCTCATGCCATATTTATTTTTGGTAAATGCATAACAGAAAAAAAAAAAAGGAAAATAACCACTGAGATTCAATAAAATGAAATAGTTACAAACTTTCTTTCAAAACTTTCACCTAGTTTTTCTTGGCCAATCTCAAAATTTGATCAGGCACTGTTGGTCACTAGACATCAAAAGTATTTTAGTCGATACCAGTAGCAGAATTGTCAATAGCTATGGGGCTCTGTAAGGTTGGGTCTCAATCTGAATACATTCTGTTTGGATTCAGAAATGTGCATCCGGTATCTCTAAACAGTATCTCTGTATGAAATTCTTATATGCAGCTCTTAAGCACATTTAAAAATAATTCAAATAGATGGTTCAGCAGGTGGTTCAGCAATGTTAAAAAGTTGGGTTTTTTTTACTTTTCCATAGGGGAAAAATATGTGCCTTGAACTGATAATAACACTTTCAATTGCAAGAGTAACTTATCCTCTGAAATTTCCATTTTCTAGAAGTTTCTCTAATTTGTAGTATTTTCATTATAAAGTGGTTTATATAATTTTCTTTATCAGCACTGTGCAATTGTTTTTTTCTGTTTTTGAACCTTCTGAGTTACATTTTTGTCCTAATATCTTCTTTTATAGCATAGTAGTTGTAATTTGAAGTAATTCTATCTATATATGAATGACAGCAGCTAAAAATTATTCTTTACTTCAACCTTTTTAAAAGAGTACTTATTCTCTTTTCATTCATTTTTTTATTATTTTAGGTTAAGATGACGAGGCTTGGGCTGCCTTCCCAGAAATTTAAGCGCATTAGAAGAGTAAAATTCAGATTCTGGGTTGCCCCAGTGTATTCTTCATTGTTGTATTCATGGACAATCTTTATGGAAACAAAGAATGGGTAGTATAGAAACCTAAGCACTTCTTAAGCACAATCCAATCCATACTACTGTAGACATCTGATATATGTCAGCTGAACCATGGCTTAAAGTATATATTTCTCTCCATTTACTTGAGAATATAGAAAGATACACCAAAATGGGTAATCTAAATGTAAATGGCTAAAATGCATTGAGATACTCTACCTCAATAATGATCTCACTCAAGAACTGTGATCCTACTTCCCTTTCATCACAAAGATAGAGAACTCATCTTGCTCAGTGTATGCCACGTCTTCTTTGTTCAGACAAGCTATATTCAAATACTGAGTATATTATGTTGACTAGATGACTCCTGAACTGGATGTCTTTCTTTTAGATGAGTAAAATTAAATTGAACAAAGCTAATGTATCGCTGGAAAAACATGGCTGAAAGAGGCTGACTGCCTGCACTTTTAGCAAAGAAAATTTGGCAAAGAAGTTGTTAAATTATTTTTGACCTGATAATCCAGTACACAAAAGTAACAGTAAGAAAAGTTACAGTGGTCACAAGAGGCTTACTAAAAAGCTAGCTCTCTGGTTTGTATGCCATTTCTCCTAAATTTTCTAATTATACAACCTAAGCAATGCTGTTTTAATCTCAGAAATTAGTTTGCAATACAATCTGGAGATTTAAAATGAAATGCCATTTGAAAAGGTCATAAAGCAAGGACAACACACAGCATGTGACAAAAGGTTTAGCAGAAGAATAATACTGCTTTTTTTGCCCCTATTATTCTTTTAACAAAAATATTATTTCCTATATATAAGATCACTATGGCTCATTCCCTTTTGACACTACATCTTACTGAGTAGTTATCAGCAGTAATGGAAAATAAGACTGAAATATTATGCCAACGGTAAAGTATAAACTTTAATATAAGACTAATTTAGCATATTTCTTCAAAAGACATGGAATACTGCGAAGTTCATCCACCTAAAACTTATTACTGCTATTGAAATCCTTATCTGTTCTCTATTATGAAGCAAGTATATATAAATATAGGAGACTCTAAAACCCAAAAGATTACTGAAGTGAGACAACTACTTACAAGGAAGAAATAATGTGCTCAGAAAAAGTATGCAATTTAAAGATATTCATGTGGTGGCCAAATTGCCCAAAACAGGATCCGCAATCTCAGAATTAATAATAAAATATATTTTCCTTCTGTCATTAAACTTGCAATCATCACCTAAACCATTTGATGGGATTTTAATATTAGTAATTTTTCAAAGTTCTAACAATGCAGTCAGAACCTTGATGATTTCATGAATCAGAATGCAAAAAGTACTAAATAAAAAGTCCTTATCAACTCAATCCAACATAGTAATTTGAATAATTTAGTACTAGTTCTTGTCATACTCTTTAGGCTTTTTAGCTATCTAATTATGATACGCGAAAAAATTTTTTTAAATGAGACAGGCTTTTTATTTCATATAGGATGTTTCAGTAATTCTGAAAATCTGAATTATTAATTTTAAATCAATAAATGGTAGCAGTGGAATCAATCCCCACCATTTTTTTATAAAACAGTATTTTATCACAAAAATATTTCCATGGAAAATTCATGTTCATCCCTGCTTTGTGTACAGAAAAGGACCATCAGATCTTTTTTGACTGACCCTTCCACAGTGAATTGAATTAGAACAGAATAGATCAAATTGTACATGCAGGGATTATTTTTTCCTAGTTTCAACACATTATGGTTTCCATTAATTTTCAAAAAAACCTAAAGAAATTTGCTACGTGGACTCATTTAACGCAATCACTTCCTACATAGACTCATCAGACATTTTTATATGAATTAGCATGAGATAAAGCAAATCAGGGGTTGGGAAACAAAGGTTATGGGAAAAATACACATAAGCTTCCTAGATTTTCTGAACTATTGCACAGTGAAGACCGAGCATGCAACATGTTTACATAAACAGTCATTAGAAACACTTGGATACTTTATCTTTAAATGAGATCAGCATTAAATTGAGTTTTGATGTTCTTAAACTTGTCTACTGTACATGACACAAAGTTTGTTTGGTGCATTTTTTAGACATTTTTAGACAAAGTTCTGTTTCTCAAGAGAAAAATCTCTACAAAAGTGGACAGGGAGTAATTACAGCTGCTCCTTACTCTGATATGATGCTGAAATTCATTTTCTGACACAAAGATTTCCTGTTATGGTAATGGTAAGGAATCTTAGATAAATTAAATTTCACCTGCAGACAAAAGGGAACTGTATTTTTCTGAGCTCCAACAGAGTCTCCTCAATGTAGTGGGGTTTTTTAAAAATAAAAAAGTCAGTATTACTATTTTCATTGGGAAATTTTGGCATAAATAATGAAAAATATATATTTTTTAAAAATTAATGCAAATCAGCAAGGAAAATGAAACCAATCTACTTGTTATTTCAATATGCTCAAACATACAGACATAGAAGTTTCAATAAAGTGTTGTGGCCCTGACAGCAGTATTTGCAACAGATAATCAAAACATGACATTTGCACAGAGAGACAGCAGTACTTTCAGAAATTAGCATTTTTCTGGTTTTTCTACCTGTATCTGTATATGTACACAGAAACGTACAACTGTACAGACATTGAAATATGTAGACTCCTCACTTTACCATAAATTTAAAAAAAAGACATATTGACATTTTTCTGCTTCATTTAGGCCATAATCATACTTTCTTCAAACCTTGCGGCAGACAATGTTATCTGCATACACTAGAGAGAGAACCTATCATCTGCTCATAGCAGAATGCACAAACCATCTGTTGGACTGGCTTGGTTTTCTCAACTGCTGTTTTCATATGCTAACATAAAAAGCCAAACTAAGTAAAAAACCTGAAGAGTATTGAGCTCTTTCTACAGTATAGTAATCACGGGTGGCCCTGTTTTGTTGACTACACAAAAAGGCAAGAGAGAAAAACAAGCCCCAGAAGAGAGAAGTTATTTTACTTCACCTTGCTAAATAACATATGCCAAGACACGTCTCTCTTGTAATAGAACACTTAGATTGCGGGGGAAAAAAAAAAGAGAAAATGTGTTCTTTCCAAGTTTCATTTGAGATTAATTAATCCCGCTATTTTTTAGTTTTTTGTATTTTGAATTTTTTCACTGAGCTTTTCAAAATGTTCTCGTGTCCTGCACAAAGGAATTAATTTCAACAGCAGGCCAAAGATTTAAGAAACATCTGTATCATTTCTTAATCACCAAAATTTGGAAAGAAACCTTCCAATGAATTTCTCCTTCTGAAGTAAGCCTCTTATATTAGAGTTCATAAGACAAGGCACATTTCTTCCTTTCTTAATTACTCACTGCCTGGTTTTTGCTACATTCCCAGTCACCACTACAAAGGAAACAGGACACTTCAGAAAGAAATCCTCTTGATTAGACAACCATGTTTCATTCTCTGCATTACACTCTTAATGACGTGTACTCTTTTATTATGAGAGGATTAGGAGCCTTACACAAAAAGATCTTATTTCAACTCTCAGTTCTAGTAATGTTTGAAGCCTGTCATGAAAACAGTGCCACCTGAAGAGAAATCAACTTATCAACATACATGTTGGTGAGAGAGATGGCACTAGCAATTACTTAGTGCTATTAGAAAACTGTACAAAATTACTCTTTTTATTTTGTATCTAATTTACTATCTCGAAGAAATAAACTTCATTATATTTTCCACAGTTTTTTATAGATAATGTAATGAGAAATATGACATAGAGTGGCATAATTGGGGGGGTAACAGTGAAGCTTCTGCACAAAAAGAAGCAAAATAAATTTCACATAATTAAAGAGTTAGAATTTGATGAAGTAAACACACAAGTTTTCCTTATGTACTTAAACGTCTTTATTTTTGAGTACTGTGAGTAAATTTATTTTACTATGACATTTATTTGGTGGAGATTTAGGACTTTTTTGCCTTTAAGGACTCAGACTCAAATAGCTAGTTTCAGTTTATAAATTTGCCTGTGTAATTCAGTTATTTTTACTTCAGTGTTCTGTCTTAAACAAAAAAACAGACAAGCCAACAAACCCACAAAACAAAAAAAAACAAAAACAAAAAAACAAAAATCCCCACAAATAATAGTACTGGCATTTACTTTTAATTAGTACAATTTCTTTGAACACTAAGCTTCTTAAGATATGTGTCTGTGCATTATGTTAAATGTCTAACATGATGAGGACTCATTTTGGTTATGCATAGTCATGAGATTTGGCACACCACAGCACTTCAGCAGAGGAGCAATTCAGATGAAGTCATAAAATGTAAAGAGAGGATGTATTTAAATTCTAAAAGATATATTCAGTGTTTGTTGTAACACCAGCATGATAACAAAAATCTTCTCGTCCCCACACAAAAGGTTAGAATTTCTTTAATCTTTGTCAGCCTCTGCAGGCAACCTTTTCATAGAAAGATACTGACTGACAGTTTGTGAGAAATTATTGAATTTGCTTCTTTCTCCAAGGCAAAAAGACTGTCATGTCTAAACATGTCATGATTGATAGAAGTTTGTCTAGTTTATTATAATCTTATAATCCCAGATATCAGAGTCCACACCACTACCAGGAAATCTGTTTTGTATTTATAAAATAAAATAAAATTTCTTTCCTGTGATAATCTTTTCTTGGTACAACAGGTTTCCTAAAATGATAGTGATTTTTTTTTTTACCTGGAATTTCTTTAAACAACCCACACATTTCTAGATTGTCCTCGCCAATACAGCAGAGCTGAGCCTCTACCCAAACAGACCAGAGAACAGGAATTCTTTTTTTGCAGGCCATGTATCTGTTCATCTACTCCTATGATGAAATTTTAGTGGCAGTATGGAATAGTTGATTCATATTTTACTTGCTTTGTACTAAGTGCAATGCTTCTGCAGAATGCTATCTACACATTTGATCCTACTTGACTTCTCTGCTGATTATCGCTGACAGGATAGCAAGTTGCACTATTCCATATTCATTTTTTCTCAGGTCTTTTATTTTTTTCAAGATTATTGTGCATTTTAATTCTCTCCTGTAACATATGGGTGATACATTTAAGACTCTTTTGATTTTTATTTTTAAGAAGCATATGCTTTACTTCATTATTTAGTGCTTATTGACTAAAATGAAAGTACTCAGTGCAAAAGAAACATATGAAGGATTCCTACTGATACAACTACTGTTCCTAATTTTGCATGTCAAAGCTTTCCTCTTCAATTCCTTTTATAGCAGTTTTCATAAATTCCATTTACATCTCAGATGAACAGTGTACAAAAGCATTCACTTTAATCTAAATTTCTATCCTCTCAAAGGCTATTACTTTTTCAAACAGAAGTCATTAATCTTCTAAATTAAAATAACAGAGCCAAGATATGCAAAAACTTTAATTTGGGAGGATTAATCATCATCAAATATGTTGGTGAAGGCATTGTTATTAACAAACAATTATTAATTGAAGCTTTTGCTATTAAAAAAACTTGAGATGTGACAGTACTTTGAAGCCCTGATGTATATCAATAGATGACTAAATATATTTTTAAAAATTGTTTCCACTAACTGAAAATACTGAGTAGTTTATTCCAAATTGTTTACTTTCTCTCTTCCCTTCCTTCTCCTCTCTCCTTCTGTATTTTCAATCTCTCATCCCCTTTGGAGTTGCACTTACTATTGCTCCTTCGAAGGGGGCTTGGTATTTCGTTTCAGGTATTTTTGTCCAGAACTCAGATAATTGATATAAAAGGTGGGTTGTCTTTGTGGATAAGTTAATAGTAAAAATTATGACAAAACAACTGACAGAAGAGAACTCAACTTGCACAAATAAAGCCACCAGACATTATAAACAGAAGGTTTATATTTAACATGATTATAAATTATTATAGAATTATTATAGCATTATAAATCTCTGTAATATAAATAATTTTATGAAGCTAATTTTTGGACATTCATAAACTATCACAATTTGATTGTATGAATAAAAATATAGCAATGCATGTTAATATTAGCAGTGAATGGATGTACAATAATATTACAGATTCCAATTTATAAGTAGAGAAATAACAAGGAATAGGAGAAAAAAGTGGTGAACCAGATCAACCTGAAGGCTTGGACTGGTGGTTCACCTGACGGCTCCAGAACATAACAGGAACTTACATCTCCATAGGCAATCAGAAGTCTAAGAACTGAAAGCTGCGTATGTGAAGTGCCATATATTCCTGCAAATACAGATGCAGTGGTTTTAATCATACTTTCTCCATACTTGCTGAAGGAAAATAAAAAAACTTCTCTAAAAAAATGCTCTGAAAGAACCTATTCATCTCTAGAATATAAAATAATCTGGGAAACTATAGCTTCAACAAAATCACACAGCACAACAAAACTATGATTTAGGTATGCATCCTGTAGTTTTTTCTCCTTACACATTTCTGCACTATATTTATAGACATGGATCACTTACACCATTGAAGAATCTCTAGAAAGAATTAGGAGCCCAAATAGGATTCAATCCTCAGACTGTATTCGACAAAGACAGTGCATGTGATTATACCCATTCAGACTCAAGGATCTTTTGTGATTTTTCATTTGATTTGGTTTTGTTTTCCTCCATGAGTTTTGCACAAATCAAACTTACATACCAGTAAAAAGATACCAGGGTCAAAACAATGCTGCTTTTTCCATATGGTTAGAGTGGGAAGAAGGATGAAAACAGTTGACAGGAAAATACAAATGTTACAAAAGGCTGAATATTTTAATGTTGATGAAACATAGTAAAACAGAAAACTTGACTGATACAGTTAAGAAAAGAATGAATGGCAGATGATGCCTTCCATGAATTACACCCAGACACTTATTAAAGAATAAGAAAATCATTGCCTTAATAAATTCAGAAAATCAATCCAATGTGATAAAGGTTGTTGGTTTAGATTCAAGAAATAATGTTTAAGTTTTGAAAAAGACATTTCCTTCTTTCAAATACATTTTGAGATAAAGGCAAACACTAAAATATAAAATCTCTTATTTCCTATTTTACATAATCTTACACATTTTATTTTTAACATTCTGTTTTCGTATAAGTTGAAGTCCAAACTTTGGGACACACACCACATTGAACCAAGTCTTACTTCTCTCAGTGTATTTCATTGGCTTGTTTCTGAGAATTAAATAGTCATCCTTTATTTTCAATTTTATCTCATTAAGTAAATCCAATATTTTTCATGGGTCAAGTAGAACACATTAAATTCCCCATGAAGTAGTGAAAATGGAAATCAAGAGATAAGATGTGCCTGCATAAGTGAAAGAATGGATTCAGGATCCCAATTGGTAGGAAAGGTCTATGTGACACCCAAAATGGGGCAGGGAGATATGCAGCAAAGGACTAAAGAGAGAATTATTATTACAAATGTGGTGTGGAAAACCAGGCTACTCATGACAATCACCTCTGATGCCTTGAATATATATCTTTATTACTATAAAACTGTAAAGCTGGTCTAAACTTACAGTAATCCTCAGCATTGCTAGTAAAATATTCAAGACTTCAGATGGAAATAGGAGATATGGAAAGAACAATGTGATATAAACTTGAAGCATCTATTGAAATGTAATGGTAAATTTTAACATGAATTTTTAATTTATTATGCAGAAGAATGTTTTCACTTATCATTTTGTAATAAATTAAAAGAGTATTTTTAAAGTGCAAATGATGATAAAGTTTTAACCTGTTATTACAGTTAAAATTAACATTTTCAAAAGTTTTGAAATAAAAGATTTAAAATATTAATGGAAAAACATCTAAACACAATTATGACCATTAGTGTTACCAAAAAATCATATTTTAGTATTTTGCATCTGTGTTTGTCCTAAATTATTGGTAAGTTATAACTTTTTGAAATAAAAATTAAAAATTTTAAATGTTACTCAAATTAAATTTTTGGTAAAGTTAAGGTTTGGGCATTTGAGGGATTTTTTTTTTTTCATTATTATGAGGGATGATTACACACGTAACTTATCTTTCTGAGGAAGTTGCAGCAGTTCTCAGATTTTCACAGGATAAATTTCCTTTCTGAAACTTTTAATAACATCCAGTTCTTTCCTTAGTGTAAATAGTTTACGTTAGGTCATCAATTCTGAATTGTAAAAAATTGTATAATTTTCATAAATTTGTATACTAGGAAATTCTGCCAAAGCATCATAGTGTAATATTTAAGGAGCAGTTTTCACCTAGAAAATGCAAGCTTGAGATATAAAAAGAAAGTGCAAACTCTCAACCGGGTATTAAAAAAAATGTGTCACATGAATCAGAAGTAGCTGCTAGAAAGCAACGATCATGTGTTAAGAGTATATTTATCTGTATGTATCAACACCATTCTTATGAATTTAACAAACTCTAACAACATGCTCTAATTTTTTTTTCCATGTACAATATTTAAGTGAACTTCACTACTCACAAAAATATTATAAAGGAATCAACTCTAATTTATTTATTAATAACTCTATAAATTATATACATATATTCACTTTTAATATTTCTTATTATGTTTCTATAAAGAGAAAAATGCAGATGATAGATGTTTATTTGTGTACATACAGACTTATATATGTCCCTACTATTATTATTCCAGAAATGGTTTTATTGAGGAAAGAAAAACTATATTTATGCCAATAGTATTTCTGCAGATTTATCTATAAAGATCCATCATCAATTGGATTTTCCAGATGGCTATTCTACTCTGCACTTGCTTTCACTTTCACCATGAAAAGGTTGCAAACCATTTCCTTTCTGTAATCTCTATGATGTTAACCTTAAGAGGTCCATAGTTTTAGGAGGCATTTTACTGATTTAGTCACTCCCTGTGCAACTGATATTTTCACCACCAAATCTTTTCTTAACATTGATTTTTTTTAAATATTCCTTCAAAACAGTGCAAGTATTTCTGAAAATAAGTCCAGAGGAAAAAAAAATTGATGGTTTTGTCTATGTTGAAAGTACATGGGTATCAACAAGCAAAAAACCTGTCAAGTCCTGGCTTCTAGTGTGTTTAATTGGCTCAGGTTTTCTAGCAGCATCCATACTTTTACTGGGATGAGTGACATGCTTTTTACTAACACTATGAAAATATAATAGATTCAATTAATTCTATCCTTTTATTCTATCTTTTTAAAACAGTTTGAATTTGCAATGTAGACTTCAAATGGTGTTCTTTTTATCAAATTTAATTGAACATTAAACATTTAAATTGAAAATTTGAACCTGAACTAGCCTCTTTAGACTACTGTTACATTCAATGAAGAGAAATAGATACATCTGAAAGATAATTCACCTTATTCAAAAATGTGCATCTAAGAAAGACATGAGATGAGAGAAGATAAATCCCCATCATGGACTGAATGAGTTACTCAAACTAAAGTGTCTTGCTGGCCCATTAAACATAGCAAATAGAACTATCTTACTTGGCAGCAAACGATGAAACAAGTCAGAAAACAAAGTAAAATGGGGAGCTGAGATAAAAAACAAAGGAATGGGAATTCTATTAGGATTTTATTAAAACTGACAAAGGAGATAAGGGATAATTTAAATGATACTGAAATTATACTGAAAAAGAATGAGAGGTCCAAGAAACTCTTAATGAACTAGGGGAAATTTGACTTTACTTTTGAAAGTATCTAGGACAAGATGTCGCTGTTGAGCAGCTAGCAGAGTAATGAAGGCACCAGTTCTCAGTGGCAAGAAGGAATGACCTTTATTGTTTTGATTTCATCATATATATAGAGTATTCAAAAGTCACCCAGATTGGTCAGTCAGAAGCCTTCCCCTAGGCCTGACTGGCCAGGCCTGCACCGTCCAAGTACTGGGACACTGTTCCAATAACATCCAAACTTTATTTATAAAACACAAGAAAATTCTCATGGGAAAAACCTGTGCTAGCCACAACAAGATACAGGAAAGACTGGACAGTAAGTAACCTGGTAACGAGGCAGATGGTAAGAGAAGTTGGTAAAACCAAGTAATGCTTTCTGGGTAAGAAACCCAGGGTTTGAAAAAGGCAGTTGGGAATCCTTTGAGACTGTGGAAAGGAGGAAAAAAAGCTGGAATAAGGCCCAGAAAGAGAACACGCATTCAATACAAAAAGAATGTAAAGAGGATGTAACAAAAGAAAGTAAGTTTGGGACCACCAAGAAGAAAGTTATATGAATCTTGGCTTGTCACTAGAATCCCAAATGCAGCAGAAGGCTCTGAAGATTTGCCATTTCTTCAGACATTGAATTCCTCAATCTTTCTTCAGAGAGAGTATACACAGTCACCATTGTAATTACTCACATAAAAATTATTCTATCAATTCAAGTAGCACTGGGATAGACAGTGAACCTTCAAGTTTCAGTCCTGCATTCAAGTGGTGAACAAAAGAAATGACAGCACACAAAGTTACTTGTGTATTCTGCTTCTTTTATTAATAACCAAACCAAACCAACAAACAAACAGCCAAGCTTTAGAAATGCTGTTCCTTAAAACAGCAAAGCCAGACTTTAAAGTTAGACCTAGATTTTCCTTGTAACTTATTTAATTCCATCCACATACATACAGTCTTCAGCTATGTGATCTTACACTATTTTTATCACCTGATTCTTCTGTATCCCATGAACAGAGCATAGATGCTCTGGGAATGAATAAAAGCTTTGGAAGAGGAAGGTCTGTGACCTGTGCTGTGTAGGAACCCTGACTCTTTTGTTGTGAAAGTTAAAAATATAAATATAAAAGCATACAAGTTATATAACCAGTTTTAGAAGTTTCATAATCAAGTTGAAAAACTGGCTCATGATAAAAACAAATGGACTATTCTCTTCTGATTCCATAACCTAGAAATGCAGAATTGTGTGACCTATACTCCACCCTGAGCATTAAATTACCTTCTCAACAAAGCAGTCTTTATGAGGTAGTATGATAACATAAGCAGCTATTAATTTGACTTCTTTAGTACCTAATTTTAGGATCTGATTATCACAGCAGAAGCTAAGTTTCAAACGTGGATAGCACCTCAGAAAGGCCACAGCTATCTATGATCAGCTGCGAAAATACTTGAAGTTGTGAGAGCTCACAGAATAGACTAAGAAGATCTAGGAAAGTGTCTCGATTTCCCACTTTTTGTAAGTTCAGGTACTGAGAAGAAAGCTGTGAATGGGAAACGCCATTTACTTTGAAACCAGAGGCCAGAATCCCCTCTTGAGACCAGATACATAAACAACAGTACATCAAGTACCTATGTAGCAAATTTTTATTACTATTTTACCTACATTATATAAAATGCTCAAAATATTTTCTCATTAAATTAAAAAGCTTCATGGAGAATGTTGCTCATCCTGACAGGTTTCAAATTTATAACTTTCTATAGCAGCATGCCAACCACAAGGCTGTAGGTTGCTAGGAGAAAAGGAAGAAGACTTGAAAGTGGGAGAGACTAATGGGCAAAAGCATCAAAATGCAGGATGATTTGTGGGCTCAGAACAGAAAAATACAAAAGAAATGGTTATTCAAAAGCTTTGATCCTATAGTTTGATCATACACATTTTTATACTCCTAATTCTGCACTGATCATAATAATTTAATTTAAATAAATAGTTTTGATCACAGAAACTTGCAAACTACATTTCTCAGTTAATGTTTGAATTAGAAAATCATTCTCTCACTTATTTACCTTTTGGATTCCCATTGGTACTGCATTTTTTTACTTCCCATTGACAAACTTGACAGAAACAGAGTAAAATGATTTCCTCATAATTTTTCTAGAGATGCAAGATTTGAGCTTGAAACTCTGCTATCTGGGGAAGGCACAGTACTCAGTCCTTTTACTTCATGCTCTACAGTACACTATTAGGCAGTATCTAATGGTGGGAGGATTTGCCATCCTCTTTCAGAAGCTGTATTTTCAAATTCTTCTATGTTTTATGAAAGACTTGTGCATTGACAGTTGTGCATTGACAGTGCTTGGTTTACGTGGGTTAGGCATATCTGGCATATCCTTCTTGGAACTGTCTTTTAAACAAAATGTTAATTGAATCCCATGTTCTCCATTCCACTTGCACACAACCAGAGGAGTCTGGGACTGTTTTACAGATGGGCTCATCATTTATGGGTGCAGCTGAGAACAGAGGAAGTAGTGGGAGAAAAGTGCTACATGCTCTGAGATCAACCAATTCAATGTTTTCTGAGCTTTTTTATTTTGCTTTCTGGTTTACCCCTGCATTATAAAATAGGGCTGTTATAAAAATAAACCTGTTACTAGTTTGTGAGGCATATACTGAGTGTAGTAATGAACAGTGCTGAGTGCTCATGAGGAACTACATCTTCACAGGATTTGAACAGTGTAAGGCAAGCAAAACATGCTACCATCCACTGAGAAAGGAGGGATTAAACCACAGACTCTTTGCTTATTAAGTGAATCCCATTCATGCTGAGGATTGATCAACATTCCACCTGAAAAGAGCATCGTGATCGAGAAAAATCTCCATTATAAACTGAGAGGAACTGGAGGATAGATCACAAATCTTTACACTGGCATTTTCCAAGCATGCTGTGGCTAATTTGTAAATCTTAATTATAAATTCATTTCATAGATTTTTTTTCCTAACAGTTCTGTCTTAGGAAATGAAGATCAAAAAAACTCTTTAAATATCCACTGCATCTATTGACAATTTTGTCATGCCAGCTCTAAACCAATTTGATATGCATGTTTCCAAGCAATTTCAAGCAATCAGACGGTGTTCTAAAACTAATTGTTAACTGTAAAACATTTTTTTTTCTTTTTACAGATACAATATGGAAAAGAGAACAATTAGGTAAGTACTTTATAACATGTCCTCTCTTACCCTTCAGTCTTCTCTATGCTAGGAGGACTATCCACATAGCCTTACTTATGCATAGATGTACTGGAAAATTGACATGACAGGATGTTCTTTAGAAACACTCAAAAAAACCCCAAATCAGTACAGTAGAATGTACTTCTTATTACACAACCATAATCTCTCATTAAATAAATCCCTCCATATCTAATAGAACAATAAAATTAAAATTAAGAATTCAACATCAACCAGTGTAGTGTTTAGCTTAGGCGTAGAAACAGTAACTAAAACCCCACTGAAAAACAAACCCAGCAGAGCTGAAAAAGGATACCAGTAAAAAATCCATGTGTCAAGCTGAGGAGACCAACCAGGAAAATATAATAAAAACAAACAAACAAACAAACAGAAAGTCAAAAAACCCAAACAAGAACCCAACCAAAACTCTTTTGGAGATGCAAGAATCCCAAGCAGACACTAAAAATAATTAAAAAAAAATAATAAACAAAAGAAGTAATTTTCACTTGTACATACATGTCAATAGCAGAAATAACAAAAAAAATATAAATCCCAAGCAGAGAACAAAAGCTAACTTGTCAAACTGCTTGTGTTATGTCCTACCGGTGGGTTCCAGGCTAATACTGCCCAGAGACCTCCTGTTCACAACATTTGAAATAATGACAACACAGCCTATACTGCAACATTATGAAATATTGAATTCTCACCATTTTCACATAAATAAAAATTGTTTTCCAAACAGTCCTCAAATATTAAAGCAGATGTTAAATATGTGCAGGACTAAATACTGTGGAAATTCAGGAGTTACCACTTTCTGTACCAAAAACCCAGGTGTATGCCTAAAGGCTTGGTAGAATTCCAACATATTGATCTGTTCATGTATTTGACAGTTTCTGCCTTTCTGGACTGAAGAGTAGTTTACATATCCTACAGTCACAATGAAATAAAGAAGTTGGCACCATTGATAAAAAGACTTATCTCTGCAGAATGAGTGAGACATAACCTTCCAGGGCATTAGAAGATTGTTGGATTACAGAACTTTCAGGCATTGCCAGGAACTGCCATTTTTGCAGCACTTGACCACCTCTTGCCATAACATACAAAGTTCATAGCGGTAAATGAAAGGTTCTCTGATGAGAAAGAGAAAGGCAAGTTTTAGACTCTAAAACTATTTTAAACATTTTCATACCTCGAAAGGTGGCATTTTCATTATAATAAAATCATCTCTCCTGACGCAGTTATTTTAAATCTGAACAAATCTGAGCTTATTCTTTCAACAGGACTATGAGCTACTGATCACTAGATGTGCTGTTTCAGTAGCAATGAATGAAGAACTTGAAACAAATGGATTATAACAGCCAGGAGAAACAGGAGCAATAATCAGATACATGATGTCACAGAGTACATCCATTCTAGCAAGTCCACTCTTACATACAAATCAACTGGTGCCATTAAAACTCAGAAAGTTTCCGTTACTATGCAGATCTCTACAGATTCTCAGATCAGTGACACACCTAAATAAAAAGTTTATAGAATGGAAGTATATTTGTACTAGTTTTTAACTCTCCCATTTCCTCTTCAAAAACCTTGAAGAGATAATGTTAGGGTTGGGGGTTTACCTATCTTTATAAGGTATCTGACAACAATTTGAATTGAATCCTAGGATAAGCAGCTTCTTGTTGGTCAGAACAATTTCCAATAGTCATAAAAACTTCTGTATTGCTTTTTATTTAAAAAAGTCCCTAAGTCACTTATCAGCTATTCCACATGTTTAAATTATGTAGCTCCTACAAAATGAACTCTGCTAACTTACTAAACAAAAAGAGATTCAAGGAGTAAATATATGCTTTAGGGCTCTCTGAAAAGGTGTAACATACTCAAAGTTATACTCACATATGTTTATCTACAGTCGTATTAACCCAAACATATGCACAGTTCTGTCTCTTCATCTAATAAAATATTAAATACTCTATGCTTTACTTTCAACGTGAAAGAAATAATTTCTTTCACTTCTGTTTAGAAACAGAACTGTACATTTCTCTCCATAGGGGAAAAAAAAAAAGACAAAGGAAACGAAAATGAAGTAATCTTAACCATGGGGAGGCAGGGGCAAGCAGAGTTAAATCAATGAATCATTTTACCCTGAGGACTATCCATATCAGAGTTTTTTTTCTGAAAGCTCTATGCTAGCTACATTTCCTTCTAAAAATGATTTTAATTTCTTTTTCAGCTGGGGACGAGGAGGGTAGGAATTGAGAAAGAAAAGCAATTCAACATTAACGGATATATATGAAACACAAGAATCTGGATATGTCTTGCCTGTTCTTACATCTTCTCAGGTGTCACACGGGTTGATGAATTCTAAAATTCTTGTATTCTTATTTTTCTCTGAGGTACGCTGTAACACGGTTTCGTCACCGAGTTTCAGGAAAGCGGACGCTTTTGCTTTTGAGCTTTCACCTGTCATCCCACCAGCCAGAACAACATCACCTCCCGCTAGCGTTTTAATAAACTTCTGAGAAAGTTGGGTAGCGACGATCCCCAGCTCGGAGCGCCGGCTTTGAAAGGCGCCCGTTCTCGGGCCAGCCCCGCGGGCAGGGCAGCCCAGGAGCGGGGCGGAGGTGGGGACAAGGACAGGTCAGGAATAGGGACAGGTCAGGGGCAGGGACAAGGACAGGCCAGGGGCAGGCCAGGGGCAGGGGCAGGCCAGGGGCAGCATCTCTTGTCCGCGACACCTAGACCAGGAGGCTGGCCGGTCTCTCCCGGGACTCTTGGGCAGCCCCCCAGCCGCCCTTCCCTCCGCCTCCATACCCTGCCCGTTCAAACGGAGCAATCCTCCCGCCGCCAGACCGTCACCCTCCCGCAACAATGCCGACACAGGGGCCAGGCTGCGCCCCCACCCCGCCACTGCCGCCCGGGGCTGCAAGCCCTGCGATGACCCCGCGGAGCCGACCGCGCAGGTGGCGCCGGAGCGGCCGCGCTCCCTACCTGTGCCCGCCTCCGTCACCTGTTGCCCGGCTGCCTCCATCGGCGCAGCCCCCCGGCGCCTCCTCCCGCTCCGGCGGCGCCAGGGGCTTCTCGGGCTCGCGGGCCACCTCCATCCCGCCGGGCACCGCCTCCTCCTCCTCCTCCTCCAGGGACTCCACGTAGAAGATGGTGCGGGGTGGCGGTGGTCCCGGGCCGTGCCCCGTGGCTGGCCGGCCGCCGGCGGGCAGCAGCGTCCCGTTGAGCGGGCTGGCCGTGGTGGCCGCCGAGGAGGAGGCGGAGGAGGCGGATTTCTTCCAGAACACGCCGTTGCCTCTCTCCTGGCTCTTCAGCAGGCGGCTCTGGCTCGGTCCCCAGTGCTCGAAGCTGCTGTCGGGCGGCAGGCAGCCTCCCCCCGCCGGGCCGCCCGCCGGCGAGGGGTGGCTGAACAGTTTCCAGCGGAGGCGCAGGATGTGCTTCACGTCGAAGTCTTTCCTGCCGGAGCCGGACATGGTGCCGCGGCGGGCGGGGGACGGGCGCGGGCTGAGGCGGGACTCACGGCGGCCAGGCAGGGCCAGGCGGCGGCGGTGGCGGCGGCAGTGCGGGGCGGCCCCGCTCCAGCAGCAGCGGCGGCGGCGGAGGGTCCTCCGGGCAGCGGTGGGCTTGTAGGGCGAGGGGAGGCAGCCACCGCACGGAGAGAGATGCGCGCACACACCAGTGCGGAGAGAGAGAGAGGATGGATGGAGCGATGCACACAGCCAAGAGGAGATAGAGACACCCAGCAGGAAAGGGAGAAAGAGGGAGAGATGCCCAGAGCTGACGAGAATTGCACGGTGATCAGTGGAAAGGGGAGGAGAGAGAGGCAGAAATGAGAGACACCTCTCAGAGGAGACGGACACTTGCGAGAGAAGAGCGGTGAGCGAGGCTGCGACGACTCGCTAATCTGATTAACGGGGCAGCGAGATACAGCCCGGAGAGGAGCGGCGGCGACGGCGGCAGCAGCAGCCACGGCGGGAGGCAGGTGGCACTTCCTCAGTCTTTTAGAGCTCCGTGACCAAGTGCAGACAGGGAGGAAAAAGTCACCTGGAAGCCTCTCTCCACCTCCCGCCTTCCCATCCCGTTTCCCTGGGGAGTCCCATGCCCGCCGTTATTTGGGATGGCAAAGCCTGAGAGCTGGCACAGAAGGAAATCGGGGCTCCTTTATATGCACTGTACGTAGGAGGGGAAGAAAAAAAAATCCCGCCCGTGAGGCTGTCAAGGTCCTCAGTATACAATTTTCTGTCTATCTCGCTGCCTCTCACCAAGCCGCCCCCTCCCTTGCATGTGACGCAGATGTGCTCTGGGGCCGTCAGTGTGCAGAGACAGAGGGAAAAAGAAATGCTTCCAGTTTCCTCGTGCAAGTAAGTCGGCAGGTCACTCACTGCCCCTGACAGCCTCCTCCTCTTCTCTCTCCAGTGCAGGTCTCCTCACCTTGGTATTTTGGTTGTGAGACAGCTCTAAATTACTGGGAGCAAAATAAAGTAAAACAACAAATGCATCAGCAGCAGTAAACACAAAAATGTGAATCATAGGAGCACAGACTTGATAGACTGCATGCAGACTGGATAAGGTTACAGGTTAACGATGTATTCTGCCGGCTCCATTCATTAGCCTGTTGGCTCGGTGTTGCTGTACCAGTAGAAAACATTGGCTAGAGGGACTGTGTGTCAAACAGAAATAGCATGACACATCTGCTTCTTACCTTTCATACCTGCTCTTAATGCAGTCTGACAGTGCTAAACCCAGGGGAGATTCCTTTCACAACATAAGAGAGCTGCTTAGGAACATCTGCCCACTTGGGAGGGGTGTCACAGGGTACACTTCATCGGGGGCATAATTACAGAATTAAAAGCTTTATGGTGAAATGTAGGAGAGGGATATGGCAGCAAAACTGTGTATCATCACCTGCTGGCTCTTAAACCCCATGTATGAAAAGTTGGCGATGATAAGATGACACACCGAATGCCTGCAATTCACCTGTACCTTACTAAGTAATATTTTAGAAGAAGATTTATTCCTAGGAAAATTATGAAATAGATTGTATTTTCATCCAGTAATCTTTGCATTGACCAGCTTTACCCATGCACTCATGAGCTCTCAAAAGTTTGTTATTCTAACCCTTTGTGAAATTAGGAAATATGGTTAAAGGAATTATTTTCCTCAAGCTGGAATGTTTTAACTCCTCATTCATAAAGTATTATAGCCTGAGAATGCCTCTAGGGAAGCACAAAAATCAAACACAAATTAAAAATTTTATTACTGTTATATTTACTTCATGACTGAAGTATATTACTGTTTTGTTTAGTTTATCAGTGAAGTAGTGCTTCTGGATACAAACCAGTATTAGGGTTTGTGTTTAACACTGCTGAAACTCCTGGATTTAACAGTACAAGAATTCAGGGCACCAAGTCCTACTTTCAAAGGAAGAAAATTGCCACTGTGCATTTTAAATATTGATTTATGCCACAACAGCTGGACTGAAAACTCCCTGGTGCCTCAACTTTGCTCTCAGTATTCAGGGGTAAAAAAGAGACAAAAACCATTCTAAACCAAACAGAAGAGACAGTTCATTTTTATCCAGGAAATTATCTGAGTGAGTATGAGCTGCTTAGGAGAGCAGCAGGAAGAAAAGCCTAGAAATCTTCATCTGGAATAGGACAGATGAAACTTCAATAATTTCTGAGTGTCTAGGAATGCATCTCTTATGATGATAGATATGAAATAATCTCTGGTGAATACTGGCTACTTAGTGTCTAGTTACACACTCTAAAAGATGGGGATATCTGTATATATAATAGTTTTAATCAATGAATATATAGATAGACAAAATGCTATCTCTTCTGTATTTAATACCTCTTAACTGATTAGGCCAATTCAGATACTCGGATTTGAGGAAAATTGCATCATTTTTTGGGAATATTATAAATCTTAGTCATTTTAAAATCTGCATTAATATTTAGATTGGTCATTTGATGTGAACAATTGATAGGTTAGACATTGTATCTTTACTTAACCTAAATAGATAAATATAAATGACAGTACATTCCAACATAGTATATTTTATTAATATATTTCAGAGGTCGTGCAATGAATATATATTACAGTATCACCCAAGAACATGATTTAGGTTTTATCACCCATCCATCCATTGGAAGCTATCAAGCAATTACAAAGAAAAAAGGTAGAAAATACCTTAGGTTATTTGTTATTCATATTTTTTTATTTCAGTTATGTCTATAACTGAAATAAAGTCTTGGGTTTTTTTTAAATAATTAAAATCTCAGTCTTCAGTGTATCACATATAGGCATTGACACAGTTCTTAACATCACTTGATTCTTTCATATTTTAGTTCATAAATACTTCTGGCAATAAGAGATGCAATAATTAGGCATGTATGCCTGATTTTTCTTGCATGAAGATGTATGAACACTTGTGTATTATAAAATGAAATCTGGAAAACTGTCTTGATTATCTTAGTTCATATCAAAATCACTATTATTTTGTCAATGTACAGTAAAACAAGAGCTACCCCCAAAAAAGCTACATTGAAGAAGCAGTCATTGGCAGTATTTATGATTAATTAATAAATTGGTTTCCTGAGCATGAAGTAAAAGAATTAAACAGGTTTGTTTAGTTAGGTTTTCAGTTTCTTATCTTCATGTTTCCCTGTGAATGCTTTTGACATATGCCAGTGAGGCAAAGAATACATTTGAGATTATCGCATGACAAGAACACAAAATGCGTTTGAGTTTCAGTTGAACTTTCTAGTATATAAAGGGAATTAATTAGCTCTGTAGTTTGTCTAGACTTGCTTCACCATCCAGAAGAAGAAAAAATGGTTCACTGCTGGAGTTCTAGGGACCTTACACCTTGGAATTACACTATAATAATTATCTCACTAGTCAAATATGTGTTAGTCTGAGGATTGACATAGACATATGAACAGAACTACAAAATTACATTTGGCTTTTAAGTTGTCGAAGGGAAACATTTTGATGTCTTGCAGCCTTCCATCCATACCTTATATGTTCCATGAAGTATAGCCAAAATAATAATGATCACAGGTAAACCTTCCCATCTGTTGTTTGCACACTGTGTATCACATTGTATTTTTGTTTATTAAACAGCATCTCTCAACTTTCTCCCCTGATGTAGTTTCCCTGGATTATTCATTGCCACTCAAATCTTGAATAACTTTACAGACTTTGCTCAAAAGAATTCATGGCTCTTTTTTCTTCTCCATTAGTCAGGCAAACAGATGAAAGTGGTTAATCTTTATGTTCCTGTTATGAGTCAGATTCCTGACACTTTCTCTTTGTGTTGTTGCCTTTCTAATGCTCTTCACATGAAATAAATTCACATAGTCATGTCCCTAAGGAAGTCTCAGGCTCATGTTTTGTAGGGAAAATGGCCTAGGGATATATATGCTTTTAATAAATCTTTCAAGTAGTGGAAAGCACTTCCAAAGAGAAGAAGCTTGAAGTAGGTATCCAAACGAATCAGATTTTATTAACCCTGTTTTTTTGTCCTTTCCATTGCAAAGGTTTGTAGTACTGTTTATTTTTAGGCACATGGTTTACATCAAGCTGTTTACATGTTCATCCCCTGGGAGACCTGGTGGATTCGGACTAAAGTTGAGTTCTAGTTGCAGTTAGTGATTAATAAAATGAGGAATAGAGGAGTCATCATGCAAAGAAATCCCTTAGGGTTAAGAGTAGTCTTAGTCTATATGAGTCTCTGCATTACATAAAGTCAAAAGACACAGCGAGTCTGAGGGTGATGAGCTTACATGGGTACTGGGGAATGATAGTAAGAAAAGGGATAAACCTCTCAGCAAATTAAAAGGAAAAGGCATAATTTTGCTACTGAATTTTATCCTGTCATGTATTTTTGATCCAGAAGATGCTAAATTTTGATGAGAACAAGCCCCCCCCCAACAAAAAGTGATCAGCAGATTGCCTTGGGTAAGGATGGAACTAGAATGAATAGTTTTACAACAATTCTCACTTCAGTGTGGGAATTCTCACACGAATGAACATACACTTCAGCTATAAAGATGCTTATTTTTTGGGTGGTTAATTATACATTCAGAAGCTAGAGGGTGTTAAAAAGTTGCTGGGAAACAACTATAGAATAGTCAAGCTAAAGAAAGTGGAGAAAGAAATTGATGGGATGGGACATCCATTGAGAGATCAAAACTCTGGAAATGTCAGTGTGCTAAGTGATAAGCAAATAAATAATGCTTTAGAATTATTCTTTAAACTTTTGGTGTGTACAAAGCCTTTGACAAGCTTTATGATATGTAGATATATTCTGAGTCTGTTTTGATGAGTAAACTGAGAAACACTGGGAATAGATGATAGTAGGGGGAAATTAAACTCTTAGGTTGTTTATAATGTGTACACATAATGCTGTGGCATTCCTCTGAGTCAAGTTGTTGAGCTGATTTTCCTCCCATAATAGTATGCATAGTCATATTTAAAATGCTATAGATATGCCTACACCTATTTACTATGATTGTTTTCTAATGGCAAGAAAGGAATAACAAAACCAGACAAAAAGTAAGCCAGAGCTGATTCACTTTTCAGTGCTTATGTATTTATTTTTTTTTGTAGCGAGTTTTCAACTGAGATTGAACTTTTGACAATGATTTTGCCTTCAATAAGTGAAAAGGTTAAATGGTGTCACTTCTCAAAATTAAAAGTGAGCTAGCACAGCACAGGCTATGTTTCTGAAAGTGTGGTGTCATGACCAGCTGCATTTATGTCAGGTGGTAAAAGAAATTGCTTCTCCATAGTTGTTGTTGAGTGCCTCCTTAGTAATGCTGTATAAAAAAATGATATATGAATTACTCCTAGTGGTGACTTGAACAGATACATTTTTTCCTGCATTTCAGGAAGCAAGAAGAGCAGTTGCTTGTCTTACATAAGCTTGAGGGACAGTCATTCCTTAATCCATTTCATCATGATCACAAGCAGTTGTATGAATGCACCCTAAAGCAGTGTTTAAACAGTCAGAGAGTTTCACTTAGGAAGTGTAAATGTTGCAGGATTGGTCATGGATAAAGATTCACAAGTAAACTAAGGCTAGAAGGCATGAAATTGTGTCACCTACTATTTTCAAAAAGTAGGGAAGTTAAAGAATATTAAGGTTCTTAAATTCCTAAATAATTTCCCACAGTTCCTCTGGTTGTAACCGTTGACAATTGTCAGTTCTCTGGTGAAATACATAGTTTTTACCCCCAGTTCCCAAGTTGGCTATAAATCACCCTTATTTGAAGTGTCGTCTTCTCTCCTAAGTTACGGTCAAGAGAAACAGCTGAACTCCCTGTACGGCAGGTTTGGTGGAACATAACACCTTTCTGTTCCTATGCCATACTCCACATAATATCCATAGACCTTAGCATTTGGAGGCCAGTCATCTATACCACTTCCTAATTCACATAGATGCTGTTACTATATATTTTAAGTGGTAGAATATGTTATAAAAATCACTATATTGTTTCATTTTGATGTAAAACTAACAATTTTAGTGGTGTTTCTATGAATGACATCAACCTCTATGGACATACAAGTGATGCAAAGAAAATAGGGTGGTTTTTCTTTGCTAGATTCAATAATAATTGCTGTCATTTTTCTGCAACTCTGAATCTTCTTAGAACTGGATTGCTTTCATGTTCTTTTCAAAAAATATGCAGTTTCATGCTGATCTTTTATTCAGTGTTTATTTTTTAATCTGAATTGAAAACTTTCAAATATATATTGCCAAATCACAGTAATAGAGGCACTAATGGTCTGCAAAATAGACTATAGGAAAAGGAATTGCTAGAATTTTACAACTACACATGTAGTAGTAAATTATAGTAGTAAATTGCATTAATGAAATTAAACAGGGACCCTGTAACTGGCATAAGATAGTCAATACTGATAAAGCATCCCAGTCTTAAAATGGTTTTGGGTTATACAAAGTAGCATCTTGCAAACTCATTCAGAGGTTAGCATAAGTCAGGGACCAAACTCAGTAGGCACTTTGGATGCATCTAGCATTTTGGAGGATTAGAGCATTTAGCCATACGGAGGTAAATTGTGCCATGCCATTTGGCCTGGGTCCAGAGGCTAAACAGAGCAGAGAACAGGCCCAGGGAGATTTTGTTTACTGTTCTAGACATGACCTTATGAGGCTTATATTTCCGTTTTTAGGTATTTTTAAGTTAAAAAAAATACGATTTTGTGGGAATTTTGTCATTGAAAAACTTTTATGAGATATGTTGTAATGACCCTCCGTAAACAGGTTGTTTTAAAAGAAACTTGATTTCTTTTAGTAAATCTGACTAATTTTCTTTGTTTTATATTATAGGAAAACATAATATCCCTAATTAATTTAACTTTAAAAATCAAAATGCTTTATCGAAGTAAGTGAATATTGGGTTATTTTAAAGAATCTACTCTGATAACATTATTTACATTCTAAATTGCAAACTTTGTCATCTGAGTAGGAAAATGGATAAGTAGAAACTAATATATATCAACTGCACTACGCTCAATATAGGGACAGTTAATTTGAGGAATACATGGATGAATATAATGTAGTTGGTCAGATGAACATGTAATAGCAAGTGTAATCATATAATTTTATATTAAAGTTTTTGCTATTTCAGAAATAAAATGATGAGCAAAAATTTGACATCTAACAGCATTATTGCATGCATTTCTAAATTTCTTCTAAATTTCTTTACAAGAATTCTTCAGTGCTAAAATTAAGACAGTAAAATAAGCTCTTATCTGCTTCTCTTCTCCTTCCTTTTGAAAAGGAAAGATGGGCTTTGTCTATGATTATGTGTACAAATGGTCTTTAGATTGTTTACATTCAGTGTCTGACCAAATTAAAAAAATCAAATATTTGAGAATGTTTTTTTAAAATCTGTTTATTCACACTTTAATTTGAACTGAGTGTCCCAAAGTGTATCCTGTTGGGGTTTTTCCCTTGAAAAAAATGCTTTATGATTTAGATGAGAGTATTGTAATTGTTTGCACAACTTGAGAGGATAGTTTTCCATCCAAATGTCATGACACCTACAGTAATAACTGTTAACATTACAGTTTAAGATCACAAATTTCTTGAAATTTCCTAGTTTTAAGTTCATAGTGCAAAAACAGAAAGATTTTATTCTATGGCTGTTGTCTCTCTAAAAAATGTTTTACATTGTTATATATATGAAGTTTCACATAATTATAATTGTTTCCGTTTCCAGAATTATTTTCCTACGGTGTTTTCTCTGATTTTACCTGACAAAATATGCTGTATTTTTAATCTCTTGTCCACAGGCTTTTGTAGAGGTAGAATGTTGCGACGACTTCAAGAATGCAGTTGCATTTCTCAAAACACTGTTAAAAAAGTTCCCATAAGATACACCACCCCATGAAGAACTTGAGATACGCAATGTGGCAGAGCAGGAATGCCTTAATTCCATGTCTAACAAAGGTGAAGACTTGGAATTATCACACCACAGTGTGTGGACTGTGGGAACTTGAGATAAGACTATCCAGACAAAAACACATTTGTATGGTCACAAATGGTGGGAAAGGATACACATTCAACCCAGGCTGTGGGAATGACATCACTGTCCTGTGGGTACCTGGGACCTGGACTGTACAAAAGTGGTACTTCCAGAACAATTCTGGGACCCCACCACTGAGGACCAGGGTGAAGAAGAACCAGCAGGATACTGCAAAAATCTACGTGGTGGTGATAATCTTTCTACTTAATCTCTCTTTCGCTTTCTTTCTCTTCTCCCCTTCTGCCCTCAATTTTCTCCTCAAAGTTGAGTGAATTATAATAAACAGATATTTTTCTGTTATTTAAAAAATGCTTTTGACAGAAAGTATTTTTTCCCAATTTATTCCAGTAAGTTTTAGCCATTCCATAATGTTGCATATAAATTTAATTTAGATGTAAAATCAAGACACTACTTTGTTTGTACCTGCAAGTGTATAAATAAGGACTGAAATATTTTTTTGTTATTTTCGTATAACCTGAGCTTGGCAGTTTGATTGCCACAGCATGTAACTGATAAGAAGGCACAATTAACAAAGAAGGTCAGTAATTAGGATACTGCAATGGCCAGAACACGTATTAGCTGTCCAGAAGTTATATGAGCAGTACAAAGTACTGCTACCTAGAAAACCTAAAAAGAGAAGGCTTATTATTTCTGACAATCTAAGGAAGGGGACTGAAGAAAATACCTAGTAATAGAATCATTATGGTAAACTTTTGGGCAATTTTCTTATTTTCCCCAAATATTCATATGTGCAGTTTGACTATCAGGATGTAGTTTTTAAGTGAAGGCAACAGCAATCTTTCATATTATTTTAAGCTAAAAGTGCATTACTGTCAGCAAGCATTCAGTTTGCAGTTGTTTTGGAAGATAAGCAACTTCAGTTTCTCAAGTCTCTTTGAATATTAATCTGGTCTCCAAAGCCTAGTCTAGTATGAAGTGATCTGAAAATTGAATAGTGTACTCTGTTTTCTGTTATAAAATGATAAATGTATTAAACAATAGTGACGTAAAGACAAATACATATGTAAACATGCACACAGCATTTTTTCTTGTACTACTGTGTGCAGTGAATAGCAGCCGAGTATAGTTTTCCAACCATTTATATTCTTACCTTGCAGAAGATTTTTCTTCACTTTAATTTTCTAGGTCATTTAAGAAAATAGTATCAGGCACTATCTGAAATACCTTAATATTTCAAACACACTAATGAGATGAGCTATCTGGTTGAATGAAATTTGTTGGGACATAATTTACTGGCTGACAATAAACATCTTTTGATATTCCATATTTTTGTACTAATGTATTCCTCCTCAAGGGGAGCCAGTTTGCCAGGGCAATTTTCCTCATTTAAAAAAAAAATATTGGTTTTGCTCTTTTGTAATATTGTGGAAGATCATTTATTCTCTTTCCTCAGCCATATTTCTAAATCCTCTGCAGAAAAGTTCATCAACTTGATGAAATTTCATCTGACCTATATCTAAGTAGCTTTTCTTCCTTATTTTGTCTTAGTATGATGTCCATTAATCCATAACCTCCTTAGTGAAAGCTGAAGCAGGAGAAATATAAACACTTCGTCCCTCCCAGCATCAGTCATGTTTGGTGCCCCTTAAGTAATGACTCAGCTCTTTCTTGCTTATCCTTTTGCTTCTGATAAACTGAAAGTATGTATTCCCTCCCTTGCCATGGCCATCCTGGCTACTGTTAACTTACTGAACACAGGGAAGTGAATATTAGCCCAGTGACCAAACAGAGAAAGGCTGCTGGAACTTAGCCGTTTTAATGACAGATTAGTCTTGAAGATGACTCATGACAGATGTGTAAAAAAAGAGTCAGAAGTAATTTAGCAGTTAAGAGCTGTAGACAATCAGGAGTAAAGGTCTTTCCCTTGTTCTCTAAATTGGAGAGAGATGGATTTGATGGATGGACTGTTAGTTGGATAAGGAATTTTTTGGAAGGTTGCATTCAGACAGTAGTGGTCAATGGCTCAGAGTCCCAGTGGACATAAGTGACAAGTGTTGTCCCTTGAGAGTCCATACTGGGACCAGTGCTATTTAACACCTTCATCAATGACGTAGACAGTGAGATCAGGTTCACCCTCAGCAAATTTGCAGATGACACCAAGCTGTGTGGTGCTGTTGACACACCTGGAGGAGGGGATACCATCCACAGGAACCAGGACAAGCTTGAGAAGTGGCCCCATGGAAATCTCATAAGGTTCAATAAAATCAAGTGCAAGGTGCTGCAGCTGGGTTGGGATAATCCCCACTATCAGTGCAAGCTGAGGGGTCAACTGATGGAGAGCAGCCCTGCTGAGAAGGACTTGGGGGTGCTGGTGGATGAGAGGTGAGAAATGAACTAACAACATACACTTAACAAACCAGAAAACTAGATATTGTGGACTGCATCAAAAAGTCAAGAGAGGTGATTATGCCTTCTACTCTGCTCTGGTGAGAGCCCGCCTGGGGTGCTGCATCCAGCTCTGGAGTCCCCAGTACAGGAGAGACTTTGACCCATTGGAGCCAGTCCAGAGGAGAGCTACCGAGATGATTAGGGGGATGGAGTATTTCTCCTGCAAAGAAGGGCTGGGAGAACTTAGTTTGTTCAGCCTGGAAAAGAGAAGAATGCAGGGTGACCTAATTGTGGTCTTCCAGTACCAGAAGTCTACAAAAAAGATGGAGAGAGGCTTTTTACGAGAGCATATAGCAACAAGACAAGGAGGGAATGGGTTCAAACTGAAATAGGGAAGGTTTAATTAGATATTAAAAAAAAAATCTTTGCTGAAAGGGTGGCAAAGCACTAGAACAGATTGGCCGGAGATGTTGTGAATGCTCTATTCTTGGAAGTGTGGATGGAGCTTGAGCAACCTGGTGTAATGAAACGTTCTCTGTCCTTGGCAGGGGGATTAGAACAAGATCATCATCCATTCCAACCAACACCATTCTATGATTCTATGTGGATTTCAGGTTCAAAAGTTATCTGATTATTAACATGGGTATAATTTATAATTTCTTTGAGGAATAACGCATCTTCCAAAACAAAAAATTGAAATAAATTTCTCAATGTTAAATATGCTTTTTTTTATTAGTGAATATTTATCTTTGTACCTTTAAAGATAGCTGCTCACTGATATCTGACTCACAAAGCACCTAACATTTAATCACAAATCAGATCTCTTTGTTAAGTAGATGGTATGCCATTCTTGAATAAACTGGCTTTTATACCCCTTTATATGTATTTAGTAAAATGTGTACAAAATTTAATTTGAATTTTAGACATATTTCAAACTTTGTTGAACACCACTTATCTCTTGGCAATAAAAAATATGTTCCTTTTAATTGGAAATTTATGTGAGATACTGACCTGATTAATTTTAAATAAGTGTTCATTAACATTTGGCAGTAAACAAATCTTGGAAAATATCCCAATACAGCATCCATTTTTATTAAGCTAAATTATATGGAAAGAAAAATATGTTGCACTTGCATCATTTTTCCCTCTCAATGCAATTGATAAGCAAAGCACTGAAGACACAGAAAAGAAATTTTATCAGCCTTAGTACTGCACCTGCATTAGCTGTGCAGATTCAGTAAATTTTAAGGTTAAATTAGCATCTTAGTTACATCTACAGTATATATAAAGGTATCATATGGTTGAAAATATGAAGCATACTGATGACCAGGGATCCTAAAGACGGTAGAAATATAAAATAACAACTAAGAGAAGGGTTTAACTAAAGGTGTCATCTACAGGAATTGAGGTACATCTAGATGGATATGAGGCATATTCATGAAAGAGTTTCAGAGCTCAAAGCCCCATGATAACATTTTGACCAAATTACACTAGAGTTTATGGTGTGCCTTTTTTTTTTTTTTCCCTAACTGGATCATAAACTATCTAGGATATTGCTTTTGAAAAGAATAGAAATGCAAAGCTCAAAATTTGATGGAATATGCTGAAAGAAATTAAAAGTCATTATTTATATGTAAGTCCATGTTCTTGTGATTGATTTCTGGGTTTCCTCACATAATTCCTTTCTTCTCTTTCAAGAAATGTAAGCTAGGGTGTTGCACAATGTACTTCTGCAAGGCAAAAAATTAATTTGTGAAGCATTGTCTGCTTATGAGTTCCAAAGTCACTGCCACCAATTCTGCATTCGTCTCTGTCTTCATCAGCTGACTGTAGAGTGCCATAGAGGCTGTAACTGCCATGGCATCTTGACAACAGAAGGGACTATTTCAAAGATACTTTTGAAAACTATCTCTGAATGTCAGAGTTGCTGAAATATGACAATTTTAATGAATATGACTCATGCCCTCTTGGAAAAAGAAACCAGTAATGGAAAGCTGAGTGAGTGCTTTGCCAACGTATTTACAACTGAAACCAGACCAGATTATACAGTACTTTTTTTTAATCTGCCTGCATATTAACTCTTTCTTCTTCATCTCTGAAAATAATTAAATAGTATCCTATAATTTGGTCACATAGTAACCTTTTTTCCTCTAGCCTGCACTGTATGAAATTTGAAATATTTCTTGGCTTGATAAGCTTACTTTTTTATTGAATACACTAAAGTGCTATAGAACAAAACCCTGACTGGAATTCATCATGTTACAAATGGAGGATAAATCTATAGAAGTTGAGATGGGAACTTTGATTTGTTTAAATCTATATTTGTTTCTAATCAAGAAATGAAATTACCATTACTGGGGTAGATTTCTGCTGCTTCCTTCTGAAAGTTTCTGTTTTCCTGCTCTGAGTTCATCATGTGTTGCTCCTTCTGTGGAATAAGAGATATAAATCTAACGTAAATAAAGTGAAAATATTTTAATTTAATAAAAAATTGTGAAAAAAGCATTTTGCACAGAAAGTATATGATTTAGAGATGGGTTGGCAGAAGGTCAGCAGGATTAGGCTCTGTTGAAATTTACTTGATAATAAAGAAGGTATAGGATATTTAGTCTTCTTGAAGCAATGGATTCTATAATATGTAGCACTTGAGTCTCAGCTCAATCAATTACATTTTTTGCAGTTTATTATGTGCTTTTTAAAAAGTGGGCAGTGAATATTGAAAGTTCTCCATTTGATCATAAAGGCTCCATAAAAAAGCAAACTGAATAATGAATTTAACAAATACTTCTAAAAAGAATTTTCCTTCTTCTTACTAGTGTATATTTACGTCTTTATGTTTTACAGCTTTGTTGCTGATACCATTTAAGAGTTGCAGCCCAGCAATGTTGTATATGTGTAGGCATACTTTACCAAATATTAAGTTGACTAAATGTCATTTAATTACAGTAATTTTAAGATATTAATTCAAGTTCTTCCTCAGGTACACAAAACAAAGTGTCTCAGATCTTAGGCAAAATTTTTGTAGTAGTTTAATCTATCCCATGTGTGTGCATACTCTTCATTGTCTACCTTTTGCTTGTTTTATATCTCCATCTTCTTTAAGTCAAAAAAAAGAAGCATTTTAGTACTATTAAAAGTACGAATTGTTAATTGTGCTTGGACAAATCCTAAACCATTAATAGTAGCAATTAAAAAAATAATTTAAGAAAAGTATTGCTTTGATCTCTGCAAATTAATAAATTTTTATATAATATTTCCAGCAAATCCCTTTTTTTTATATCAAATTACATCTGCAGCTGAAAAACCTGAAATCTGAATTCCATGCATTGCATGGAAATCTCTGTTTAAGAATTGTATTCTTAGTAGTGGTGGGCAGATGTGGATGCTGTCAGGAATGAGGCATCATGTGGTGACACTGTTGATTTGGTTTCCAGGTGTGCTCCTCCAAGGTGTCTTTCCTGCAGGGCTGGCTCCTGTGTTATGCTCAGAGCAACAGGCTTTGTCTACAGTCCTGATTTAGGCTACAGTGATGAAGTGCAGGACTACCCAGAAGGTAACCCAGGTAGCACCAGTTTCAACATTAACATACCTTATTACTCTTTTTCCTTTATCTTGACTCTCTTTTTGCCACCTCCCTTTCTATGCCCCAATCTCCTAACTGATCTCAATTACTTCTTCCCTATTGATCCCTGTTTTGCTTCATCCTTATCCAAACTGGGTATTTCTGTGACCATTCCTTACGTAACCTCAGCCTTGTTGGTCATTGCTGACATGGTTACCTTGTCACTGCTTGCCTGTGAGAAACTGCCATCCTGAAGGTCCCAAGTTATCCCTCCAATTAGCTGTGAAGTTAGGTCATTTCTTGGGTAATTCTGCCTTAACCACCTCTGCACCCCATGCTATGCCTCATGGTGCTCTCTGTAATTTACTTCAGCTTCTCATGCTGTTATCTGTCACATCCAGCCACTTCCCATGCCGTGCCGTGTCCAGCTCAGTTAACTTTATCTCAGGGCACGGTTATAGCCAGCAGCATAGTCATGGTCTTGAAGCCTTAACAAGATTCCACCCTTTATCACAGCTGTTTAAAGCCAATCTTCATGTCTCTGGACACTTAACTACAGGCTTTTTATTATGCTATTAATGTAGGCAACTAAGGGGACTAAAAGGCCAATAATAGAAGCACAAATTGTTATAGCACAAATAGAGATAAGTGCCCATCACATTTGTGCTCCTCTTCCTAAAATACCTGTTGTCAGTTAACTTTTTCAGTAACACCACTAATAGCATTTGGCATTGAGAAATGTCAAATAACTATTAGAACCATCTGGATTTGGTTCCTTTTCTCAAACACTCCAACCTTACATAAAATTTTACTTCTGTGCTATTATCATATTTAGTACATCATCATTATGCATCATGTTTTACTTGTTTACATCTTGTTTCTTTATCAACTTTGACATCATCTTCTCAATGAAAATTATCCATACTGTAAAAACATACTTTAACACCTCTCTTATTAGAAAAAAATTAAATTCTCTCCTAGACTTTTAGATTTCATTTAAATGATCTCTATAAAGTTTGAGCAAGGACAAAGAGTTAGCTACAAAGCTGTGGCTGACAATTTTGCAGTCCATTGTATTTATGTTTTCTGTATGAAGATTTGTCATCAAGTAGGAGAATGAAAGATTTTAGCTAATTAAAGAAATAGTCTACATTTGTGAACACTGCAAACACAATAAAATATTTCATTATGTTAAAATGTTATTAAGAGCCAACTATGATTTAAGAAGTTAATTAAAAAATGCACTCAAAGTCAATTCTGCTTTCAGAGGTATTGATTATTCCTTCTGTGCTCTTTATTTTAACTATAAAGAAAATTACCAACAATTGCTGGAGTTTTACTTTGAGAACTTAAAATTATTTTATTTTAGCTATGTATCACATTTTAGTATTTATTTATGGAAGAAAACATAGCTGAAACATACCTATTAGTTATTATAATTTTGTACACTAAACTCCAAGAGTTATTTGCATATTTTTCCAAGTGTGGAAATAGCCCATCAGTGGATCTGATTTTCTGTACACATATTGTCTGGAACTTGACCCTTCTCTGAATGTTTGTCACACTTAAAATCTTTGGGTTTGCTGCTAAAAAACAAAGCAAATACAAATCTCTAGTTCCCCTGTATGGTCTTCAGGTAATTTTTCAAATGTAGTTTAGGTATTAAGGCAGATTTTAAAGGATAGTTCTGTGGCCAGAAGACAGAAATTGATAAGAACATAGGATAGAGTAGGTGTAAGGGTCATGCAAATTGGGAATGAGCTCCAGACTGCACACACTAAAAATCTATTGTGCTCAGTAATCACATGTGGTTTTGAAAGCCAAATCTGTGCTTTATATTATAGTCAATGGTAAGATCTGGCACCATCCAGTTGCCTTGCCATTCAAAGCAATATGACAGACATGATGGATATAACACAGTCCCTGTGTCCTCCTCCTTCATTTTACAACTGCATAAGGTACCTAAAGACACGTCTTCTGTCATTTTTTTTCTATATTTGACATATTTCATTAACTAGTGCCTATCTGTGAGGAATTTTTTAATGTACTGTTTTAGGTTTTTCAAAAAACCTAAAAATACACCTATGGTGTATTCAAATCCTGTAGAAGTCTCTGATTTGCCTGTGCATTGTATTTGTGTGTTTACACAACATAAATTCTTAAATGCTGTGTTAGCTCTTAACCAAGTGCATTATATGGACAGATAGAAATTGGATGTCTGAGTCTTAGATGAGCTTAAATGTTGAATGACACTGCAGCCACTAAGTTCTCCTGTCAGTACTTCTTTACATGTAATAACCTATCTATTTGGATTTATAGAGATGCTAGAAAGAATAACTGGTGAAAAAACTCAGGTAAATTCAATGAAGTTAGAGTCCAACAGAAATTATTGAAGCACAGACTAAACTCATTAGACTTCCATGTTATATTATTCCTTCTTGATAGAAAGCTGTCTGGAAATCTGACTTGGTAATGTGCCCGGCAGAGCATAGTGTATGGAATGGTTTTGGCCAAGTGAAATTGAGAAGTATGAAGCAGAGAATCCTCTATGACTGAAAAGCAATGATACTACTGAAATGGCAATGTAAATGATGAGATGAAGAATGGTTAAGAAGGGAAATTTAAAAAAAAAAAAAAGCAGCAAACAACCCCCCCAAAAAAAACCTACACTTGATTGGCGCCAGTTATGTTCCTTCTGTTGTTCTAAATGTTTTTTGATCTTCATGCATTTTTTTTTGAATAGAATTCTGGCAATGTGATGGAAGAAACTGGAAGAATGAAGGTGTCAGAAGACATGAGAGAAGAAATCTTTTAATGAAAATATGTCTTCTGTCATAGTTGGGCGTGAGTTCACTGATGAAGATTTATAGAATATTTTTTCTCCTATTTTAATTTAATTTGAAGTGTACAGTTTAATCTATATCTTAAAAAATCTAGGCAGAAAGTTTTAGAAATATTTTTCAGGATTTCATTTCATTAAAAACAGAGGATAATGGTTGGCAATATGTTAACCTGGCATTAAATAAGATGACCCAGAATCATAAAAAAGCACTGAATTCTAGGTTTTTCAAATTATTTGTTTGAGCTGCCTGAATATTTACTCTGCTTGTATAGAAATTTGAATTAATAACACAACATATAATAAAAATAATGCATTTTTCTGTCGTGCATATGTTTCTCGTTATGATCCTCAAAAATAATTTATACAGAGCTGTATAATCCAGAGAACTCAGGACTGCCTTCTGAGTTCTCCAAGAGCTCAAATCCCTTTTCTCGCTCTTGTCCAGATAAGTCATATTTGTTAGGTCTCTCTTCTCTCTGTCACCAGACTGGTTGGGTGGATTAGGAATTATTTTTGCTTGATTGTTTGGTTTCAATTTTGTTTGTTTGTTTACTTTTGCAGAAGCAATTACAGCTTTGCACTCCAAAATATGTCAATCCAATTTCATGACATAAATTAGTTCAATTATGTTAAAAGCAAAATCTCTTCTCTTGTAGTTCCAAAATTCATTGTTTCACATAATCACTTTCGATATACTTTGTTTATGAATAGCTCATTTGGAAACAGTAAAAAATATTATTTACAAAGTATTGCTATAACAAACATGTTTCCAGTATGATTAACATACTCCATTAATAGAAAGAAACAAATAGGGGAAGTGTTGTGTGAAATTAATTTGAGTTTAGATCTGGAAAGGAATTTAGGCACTGCAGCCTATTATTGTGGTACCTCATCTTTAAGTCTTTTTTTCAGATGTGTTCATTGTAGATCGAATTCCCAGTCATTTTGGGTGGGCTATTAGCTTCCTAAACAAATTGATACATTTGAGACTGACTAGAGGAATAGAGTGCTGAATGATGAGCCAATAGTTAGCCAATAGTGAGAAGTGTCTGTTCAGTGCCATTACTCTTCAGACAATTCCACTCCCCAGGGAGGCTGTTGTTTTCTCCATGCATGATTAACAGTCCTTCTAGAGATACAGGGCACAGCAAGAAGAGTCTTGTTTCCCTTTCAATAGAAGCTTATTAGGATATAGTAGATGTAGATTCAGATTTCTTCCTCTCTTTGCAGTTTTAAGCATATTTTTTTCGGGTGGTTTTTGTTTTGTTTTGGTTGGTTGGTTGATTTGTTTTTCATATGCCCTGTCCTCCAGTCTATAGATGATTGTGGAATAAACCTGCAATTTGAAAAGCAAGATTTAAAATATTCTTTGTCTTGATAAAGAGAGAAAAGCATGCGTAGGCTACTGAATATCTTATCTATTGACATACCAATGAATTCTGTTCTTTGTGGCATCTTAATTTATTTGATATAAAAGTTATAAAGATGTAGCTCTGTGCTTGCACATGAAAACATATTTAATTAACCAGGTTTACTCTGCAATCCAGACATCAATGCAGTTTTACACAACATATCATGTGGTTTTGATAAAAATTCATGTGATTCATTATGTGAGGTGTTTTGTTCTTGTTTATTTATGCATGAGCCGTGGCTTCTCCCAAAATCCTTTCGATTTCAGATAAATCCTTTTCAGAGCCCTTTCCAGAAGCTGTGAGAACTGATCCTTTATGTCAATTGAATATATTTAAGTACACAAAATTAAGTAATTTTAAACCACTTAGCATTTAATAAGAGATTGGACATTGTAACTTTTGAATTGGGAGATTTACATAATATAACTGTGGCTCATGTTTTCATACTAACAGAGAACAAGAAAAACGTATAAGACTTTCTTCTAAGTTTAAAATTCTGCTTAACTTCTACTTGGATGTAATATGTTCAGTATTTCACCTATAATTAATCTCTATTTTTACCTCCAGATTTATAAGAACTTACTGGAAAATTTTCTTGCAACTGTTAGTTTGCTATTTGAACCAGTTAACCTGTTTCAGGTCAAATGATCTTTTTCTTGGTGAAGTAATTAGAATATCTACTTGCCCTATTGTTGAGTTTTAAAACCAGAATAGGCTGACAGTTTATTTTAGTTGTGTCCACATGGTAATACCAAAGACATTCTGAGAAAAATGTCTTTTATCTGGTGCCCCTGAATGCAAGATGAGCACTTACAAGGTGTGTACATGACCCTGACATATTTAAAGTTATTGAGTTCTTGTTGCTGAGAAGAATCAGTAATATAGGGTTAGACATTATTTCAATCATTTTTTAATCCAAAGAGTGGTCAGCACTGCAACATGAATTTATTTTAAGGTACTGCATTTGCTTTTGGATTATATCTCCAGGTTTTATTTATGTAATGAAAATAATTAGGGCTATCTTTTCACAATGTGTAAGGTTTTAATTTCCTTTTCAGTAGTATTATAATTCTTACAAATTTTTTTGGATACTGAAAAGATTTTTTTTTTCAAATTTTGGATGCTACTGATACATGTTACTAAGATAATTTTTATGTTCGTTCCAACATATGAAACAGAATAGTATTGATCACCTTTGTTAGATGGGAGTTATTAAATTGTGAGGGTATTAACCTCTGATGTGAATGAGAGCTAAATGTGAATGCTATATTTCTAAGGGCACTGTAAGTTCACTTGTTGAACTTAATAGCTCATTACCTAAGGAACATTGGACCAGTTATTCTTGCCAAGAACTACATATAAAGAGATACAATATGAAACATGGCAAAATTAATACCTAGCATAAATCATTGCTATATTGGAATAATATTTCTGGAGAATAACTCAAGCCCGCTATCCCTACAGTAATTCACATTCAATAGCACAATGTAATATTAATAAATAATTGGACTTCTAAGTTACAAGAGTTTCAAAGAAAACAGGAGCTCTGATAATGAAGTCAGCTGACTGTCCTGCTCATTTAATTACAATGCAGCAATAGTTTATCATAGGATTAATAAAATATGACAACTGGTATGTTTTTTCTGGTGGCACTGCTGGTTCCGCAAATGCCATATGTTATTTGAATTTTATACTGTGTTGTCCTTAATTGTGTACTTGTAACCATAAACAGCATTTGTGTATTATAATTAATCCTGATAAACAAACATCCACATCAGACTATAGTTAGATAATTTTAATTACATAGATATATTTTCTCTGCATTGGATTGGCAGAGATAAGTCTCTTGTTATGTTCTCGTCCATTCATTTTTTGTGATATTTAACACATTTTGATTATGCTTCCCAAAATCTACTGTGGAAATTAGATACAGTGTGCAGCCTTAGAAGCCTTGCTGGCATACAGATTTGACTATTGCAAACTGATACTGTAGATCCATGTATCCAGGCTGGAAAGTAGATGTGTTTTACAGAGGCCTTTCCAAAGTAGTAACTACAGGAGTAACTTACAGAGCCAACCCAAAACAAATGCTGCCCCTGAAATGTAATTACAGGCATGACACAATGGGATACTTTGCAGTCTTAATTTGGGGTTTGGAAATTTAGCTTTGACCAAACCCAAAATTTGGATCTGGCATGTAGTGCCAAAAAAGGTATTTCTATCCCTTTTTTACTTTTAACTCACTAGTATCCCTGTGCTTTATCTGCATGCTTGCAGGGTGTCTCATTTTGATCTGTTTGCATAACCAATCTCTTTAACCTTGAAGCTGCATACTGAATCCAGTGTCTTCTAAATGGCCATATAGAAATCTCAAACCATTATGAACAAACTTTGCCACCATATTTGTCCCTCATAAACAGTAATAATAAACACTCTCTCAAAAAATATTACCAGTACAGTATTAGTAAAGTAATCCACAATAATAGTGCAGCAGTTGAAAAGCTGAGAGAAATTGAAAATTTAGGATTCATTTATCCTTCCTATTTCAGAATTTCAAATTCATATCAACTTTGAGAGGATATAGGAGTTATTATTACACTTGAGTATGTCTTATTTACACCCGTGGTATGTCTTCTAACACATTAATTTTTTTTTTCTTACTGCATATGAGCACTGCTTCAAAAGAAAAAACGAAGAGAATTCATCTGCTTCAACCCAACATCTCTTAATATAATCTCTAAGACCTTTTCCTGGGAAGTCCAGAATGTTACTTTTACTCTGTTGGTGTACAGTGTGGAGTTAACTAAGCTTTTTGACAACCTGGACTACTCCTCTGACCGTAAAGAGCTCATGTAAAATAGAAACGAGGTACCAGTTTGTCTCCCAGCAGCTATTTAAAATTCAAAAAGTCACAAGTCTTGCCAATGGCTTGGACTTAACACTGCAACCATCCTCTTTTTTATAAGGTCTGTTGGATGTACATGCTGGTTTACTGAAAGATTCCCAAGGAGGTCACACCAAAGTACTTCTGTGGAAATTCAGAGCTAGGGAGGCACATAGTGACTTTAGGTGATCTATTCACAGTGCTTGTGAATAATAAGGTTTGTACATACTTTAAAATCGAGATCACTACATAGTTATTATACATATGCTAGTCTGTAGTAAATGGGAGCAATGTGCCTACATATACCAATTTCAGACCTAAAACATAGCCATGGTTCATAAAACATGATTCTGCTGGAAGCTGGTGTAGTTGAATGAAAATCAGTAACTCAATAGAGCCAAAGAACCAGTAGTAGCCAGGTGGAGGACATGCAGTGACAAACTCTACTGCACGTTCCTTACCTGTGTTTGAAACAGCTTCTGCTCAAGGTATTTCTTTGATTATACCTTGTTGAGTTCCAGCTGTTTGGAGATCTTTTGCTTTCATTGCTGAATGCCTCTTTCTGTTAGGGTAATGCTTTTTTATATATTGTTTTGAAGGGACATAAGATGCAACTTTCTGAGAAATTCTAACAGAAGAAAACAAGAAAATGTCAAAATTAAGTGAAAAGGAAAGTCATTACTTCTAATCATGCCCTTAATCTGAATAAAACCATATTGACCAGCCTATAAATTAGGCAGGTACTCTCTCATTACAGGAATTAATATTCACAGGACATATATATATATAGAAATAGATGGTTATCACTTCTTTATATATTCCAACATATTATTCATCAAATTATTATTCAGGGAAGCTTATTGGCAAAGTAGTTGCCAAAATGGTTTCTTTTCTTAGAGCTCTGACAAAAGCAGTAAAAGGGACTATGTTTTTAGTGAAATATGCAGAAAATATACATTTATTGTGGGCCATCCAAATATTGACCTTTTGGAGCTTATTTGCGAGCCAAATATATCTGACAATTAGATAAAGGAACTGCTTTTGTGCTCAGTTTTCTAACAATAGAAGGAAATAGTAGAAAGAATTCCAAGAAGTTTAAATTCACAGGTTCCAATGAGTTTGCCTTTGAGTATACATACATACATCCTTGGGCATATTAAAATGATAATAATTTAGATCCATATTCTGCAGCTGGAAATGACTGCATGATCAAGAGCACTATAGAATTGGATCCCTTTCTGTTTTACTAATATATTTTTCCAGGCTGTATTTAGTTACATTGATTTCTAAGCATCTTCAAGTACTTAGCTTTTGTTTAACAGAAGTTTTTCAATTCTTAACAAGTTCTCATATCCTCCTTGATAGTTCTTAGAAACAAATTTACATTTTTAGGTATAGTGTTTTATATAATGACAAGTTTGATTTTAATAATTGACAGCAGATGCAGTTGTTACTGAAAATAATAATGCATTTTCTTGATAGAATTGCCTCTTATTTTTTCCCCTTTATTAATATTAATGGTGTTAATAATGTATTAGTAGTAGAAGACCAAAATCTATTACAATGAGATTTGAAACAGCTCCCTAAATTTTGTAGACTATATAAAATAAAGTTGTCTAAGAAATGATGCAGTTTCTAACTGTATCTGTTGTTTGAAAAATGTAATCTTAAAATTTACGTTAAATAAAAATGCATTATTTTCTTTTCCTTGTATTTCATTGTTGTTATTTCAACATTTTTCCTGTAATACATTACTTCTAAAAATAATTAGTGACGAAGAAAGGAATGCACCTCTGAGGCTGTCACAAAATAGATTAACTCCTTGAAAATATCTAGTTTTCTGTACTTTTAAAGACTGCAAAGTTTCAGGAAGAGGTGTTGTATTTCTTGTCTTTTCATTTATGGTAATAATTGTAATATGTAAATCTTTTCCCCTCTGATTTTATTTATCCTTTCAGAGTGCTTACATTTAAAACTAGTCCTCTGCATTATTGTGTTAGATTTGCATAAGACTTACCTGATTTTAGAAGACGCAGTCCCCATTGACTTAGAGTGGATTTGCAAAATAAAGACCTCTTTTTGCTAGTCTTTTTACATTAATTTATGTTTTAAAATGTAAGAATGTGTAATTATTTTAAGGAGACATATGTCATTTTTGGCATAAAATATAAAGGGAATTGGTAAAGCTATACTATTATATTATGCCTGAATGTATTTTCTTTTGTGATTGTATTAGATATTCTTGCTACAATTTACTGGACTCAATGATCTTAAAGATAATTTCCAACCTAAATAGTTCTATGAGTCTGTGATTGTGTATGAATCCATATGCATATGCATGTATATATATGTGTGCATTAAAACATTAAAAGAGCATGTCATTACTGGTGATTGTTTACATTAACTAGCTTTCAGTCTTAATATTTGACCGGGAATGCTTGATTCTTTTTAAGCAAGCGTTTTGTATTAGCAGTAAAATTCATGAAATAGTGACTGAGAAGCACAGGTTCTCAAATCTCTGCTTATCTCTGGGCATTGTTTGTTCTCGAGTAGTAAAAGGATGAGTGATAAGAATGACAGTTCTATAGGACTAGTCAGGCTAGTAAGGCCAGGGTCCTTATTCAAGAACCTTTGGAGGGCTGAGCTTTAAATATGTGACAGCTGTCTGTATGGCTCCAGGGTGCAGTCATTCAGAATTTACATAAGCATAGTAAATTTTGCAGTAAATGAGCTTCTATACAGATACTCCAGAAATGGTCTTTATTTGTAGTCTGAGTGTTGAAAATTTGCCGTAGAAATATGGCTGACTTTGAATACTTATATGGCACTGGGAAAATAAACCAATTAACAAAATCTCAGAAAATTTCTTCTAAATTGTTTCAGTAAAATTCCATTCTATGTATAAGTTAGAAGTTAAAAAATAAAGATCAAGGAGGAAAAGAATTACAGCTTTTTTTTTATTTTCTGATATGCCCTGCAAGTTCTTCTTGTTTGTCAGAAAACAGTATAAAATTTGTCTGGAATTAATTTAAATTATTTATTATAATTAGCAAAATGCAGGAGTGGGACAGAAATTGTCCTCTTTTACACATAAAAGAGATATACACTTCTAATTTCCATTATCAGTGATTGAGAATGGAATCAAAATAATTATTTCAATTTAATGATTTCCTCCAAATTTCAGAGCTGCTCTCATTTAAAATCAATAATGATATTTCCAGGTTAACACTGTACTCATTTAATATGCTGAGTCCCTAGGGGTGGAGGACATTTACATGGCAGCTCTTGAGTGATTTCACTTGCTAATTCTGCCAGTAAAATCAGATGATCTCCCAAATGGGGGAAACTAATTAAAAATTAGATGTCTTCCTGACTTTTTTACTTAGAGTAAAACCCCAGAACTAGAATGTCACAGTCATTCTGCAGGGAGGATTTGTCAAATCTCTTTCCTTTAGGTCTGGTGAGCTTCTGGAAATGTAAAATTAACATCTTCAATTCACAGTTTTAATCCTTATTATATAAATAAGAGTTTTACACAAAGATGAAGAAAATTCCATGTGCTCATGTGTCTTAAGACTCTCTAGGAAACAGGTGAGTCAGAAAGACTCAGAGGGAAAAGCATTGTAAAACAGCTTACAGAGAACACTTCTGTTTTTCTTTAATAGACGGGTGGAGACATCGTTATACAATGCATATGAAGATGCATTTAACAGTAAGAGCTTCTTAAACTTTCTGACAGGTGTAGACTATTTGTTTGTTGCAGTCTGTCCCCACAACATTTGTTGACTGTTTAATTGATTTTATGCATAATCTCTGTAGAAAGTGGCCTTCAATGCTAAGAAAGCACTTCATATTTAATGGTTTTGTTCACTATCATGGCCTCAAGCAAATTCATACATAAAGTCCCAGCTGGAATCTAAATAAATACAAAAAGAACCTGTCAGCCATTTACAGCTTCTCTAAGCCAAACATCAAAAAGTGAAGAAATAAAGAGTTCATGGCAGAAGCAGAGTGAAAACAACCATCAGGATCAAGAAAGGACACTTTTGGGAATTGCACATCCTGCTTGCTTTGTTTTCATTTTCTTTGAGTTTGTTGTTCTTAAAATTATACGCAATAAATGCATAAGCAAGGTGATTATGTATATTAAGAAAGAAATATTATACCAAGAATCTAATAAGTAGTTATGCTCCAATCAAATGCTAACAAGAATTTTTCCCTTTTCCTTTTTCTAATATGTCTTACTTATAAAATACAAATATATAAAAAAACCTCTGATATGCTTTAAAAGTTAAAAAATGTCATTTAGCACTGCATTTTTCTATGTCAATCTTACCCCTGAAAAATAGCCAAGATGTTTCTCCTAAGAATTTGCAGCATAGTGATACTAGTAACTTTAACAATATACAACCTTCTATCCTGGCTTTAACCCTGCCTGCTAATACTTTGCTCTAAAGCACCTTTTTGGACTGACTCCAAAAGTGAAAATTTGTTACTTTGAGGAAAGTTATGTACTTGGAAGAAAAAGGAAAAAAAAAACCACAACACAATCCTTCCTTTTCAGATCAGGAAGTAACTAGTTTACAAGTGAATGAAAACAATAAACCTGCCTACTGCAAGGAAAAAATCTGTATTTCACATGTAGTAGAAACAATGAAAAACATCATCCACTAAGAAAGTCTTAAATCTTAGCAGCAAAGTATGAGAGTGACCTCTGAAAAAATTGAGGAGAGGAGGAAAAAAGAAAGGAAGACCTGATGTTAAATGTTCATGTGTTGGACCTAAGTGGCAGGTTTGGGTAGCTGGGAGCTGCCAGGTGCTCTGAAAGGAGGAGATCCTGAGGGTCCAGGTGACACTGCCATAAATATCCCATTGCACCCCAAGCTGCATCCAGGCAGGGGAGCCGCATGTGCTTTGGCTCACATGTATTTAGGAAAGAGGGAGAGCCACGAGGCACAGGAGACACATTGGGGAGGAACACTTTGGGAGATGTATGGGAAGAAGAATATGAGGAAACATGCCAAGGAGAGGCCGTTGGGGACACCCATGGGGACAGACTCGTGGGGAGACAGGTGGCACTGGGCTCTTACGGAGACATGTGCAAGGCTGTGCAAGGTGTTGGTGGAGACACGCAGGAAGATAGATATTGGTGATGGAAGAGAGATTCCTGGGACACACAAGGAGAAGGCCCAACACAGGACTGATGGGACTGAAGAAAAAGGCACGAAGGTGACACCCCCAGGAGCCCACAGCCCAGCTCCCTGATCATACACCACACAGCTGTGGCTGCGGCTTTGACCCATCTGACCTTCCTCCAGGTCTACCCCTTGAGACAGCAACATTATGTAACTTTTTAAAGTGCACATGTCTGAGATTAAAGTGTTTTGTATCTGCCAATGTCATCTCAAACAGCAAAGTTCAAAAGATTTGATTCCATAAATCTATTGACACTGTGGTTTGTTATTACCAGATAACATGTAGTTATCAACACCTTCATCACTGCGATACAGAACAGTATTAACTCCCAGACTTAAGAAAGAAACCAAACCAAACCAAACCAAACCAAACCAAACCACATAGGGGTGCAGATTCAATAATTCAGTCATCATTTTTAAAGGGTTTTTTAAACAACCCTCTTTTCAGTATGCAATTCTGTCCCTTCAGATTTAGAAATGAAAGAACATTCTGTCTGGAAAGTGGAGTGTAAAGAAAAAAACTCTGATAAACCATATTCAGAAATTATATATTTCTTTCACTCCAATACACATATTGAACACTATACATCTAAAAATGGCATTCAAAATTACTCTTACAATAACATAATGCAAAATAATTAATGTATCTTATCCAACTGAAGTATTTTAATATGAGGCATTACAGGGGAGTTGATTAATATTTCTTTTGACACTAGTCCATAGCTGAAGGCATGCCAGTGTAACCCAGAAAAAATGAAAAGTTACATGTCTTCTTTAATTTACTGGTGTCCTATGTATATGAAGTACTTGATTTTATGGGCTCTTTTGTGCTACATAATCTTTTACAGAGCTTTCATTTCACTTCAGTGGTAACAGAATAGGATGTAAAACCAGTGTACCTTACCTAAATTATTTTCCTATAAAATCGATTATTTTATTTTTTAAATGTAATTATACATCAAAACATGATAACTTCATTGTTTATTAATTATTTAAAATAATCATATATTATAAAACTGCTTTTTCAGTTCTATGCATGAATATTTGAAACAATGTAAATCCATTTGCCAGCTTTGTTCAAAAACAGCAGACAACATTTACCAACATTTCACCAAAAACATTTTGTTAAAGAGAATTCATATGCATTTTAAGCTCATATGTGTATTTGGTGAAATGTTTTATAGGATTTACAAAAATGAAAATCAGTACCTTCATAACTGTAATTTTACTCCAGTGAAAACTCCAGTTCTAGAGCATTTTTACCATTTTAAATTTATTTCAGCAAGTTCTAGGGACATGACTACTAACACTCATAAAATGTTTCTGAAAATTAGAACAGTGATGAATAACAACAAATGGATGCCCACTCATCCATTTTTAAGCATTTAGTATCTTGACTTTTCGGAAATAATTTTTTAACACAGGCCCCAGGCTGAATAACAGTGCATAAGGATGCTTCTTTTTTATCAGTTATGTGTTAAAAGAGTCTGCCTGCAAAACACATTTTATTTGCCAGCTCTCAGCTATTCCATATCAGACACTATCACAGACTTCTGCTTCACCCCATAAAAAAGGGAAGTGGAATGGATGTCAAGGCAGCAATCAAGATACTGTGTGCTTTAAACACACTATAGTCTGTTTATCCTAGCAGGGTTATTCTTGTAAGGGACTCTCTGCTTGATCTTGTATTTATCAAATCCATTAGGAAGGATTACACTGAATCTATCCTGTGTAAACTTCCAACTCTGCATCAATAAGAACAGATATTAATTCAAGTGTGACTTTTTAACTCGTACTCTGTAACTCATAAGTGTAAAATTAGGGGAGGAAGTGACTTAGGGTCATAGTTCTGTATCCTCAGGCAGAGTACTGAAATGAATGAATGGAACCCATATTCTTCTTAGAAATGCTGAATAACAGATGTAACACTGGGAGAGACAGTGTGGGAGTTAAAAAGATAATCAGGTTAAACTAAGGAAAGATACTATTTCTAATAATGTTTCTTTCTAATAAGTATTTCTTTCTAATGTTAGACTTTTTATTTTATATTTACTAAAGTTTATTATGTCTGTACTGTTTCACACTAATAAAATAGAAAAATATCTGTCAATGCTTCTGTCTTTTCTGAACTTTTTCTACCCTTATTACTTGGGAGACATCATTAATACATAACAAGACCTGAATATTATATAAGGGAATAATGAGATGAACTTCCAAAATACAGTAATATAAATGGGACAAAATTTAGTGGGGTCATGTGTATAGGAACTTATAGAGTGAGTTTCTACTAGATTAACTAAAAGCTAATCAGTAGAATATTACTTCCGTGACCATGACTGTACTCTGCCAAATTAATACAGAAGTGGAAAAAATGAAGGGAAAGTGTAAAAAGTACCCTTCTACTCCCAGTAGATATTAGAATTTTTATACAAAGGTTTAGGAAAGAAAAGAATAGAAAGAATACCCTATTCCATTTGAAAGGGATCTTCAACAGTCATCCAGTCCAACTCCCTGGCTGCTACAGGGCTGAACAAAAGTTAAACCATGTTATTGAGGGCATTGTTCAAACGCTTCTTAAACACTGACACTCTTGAGGCATTGACCACCTGTCTAGGAGTGACCACCTCCTTTTCTCTGAACTGTACAAGCACAGATTTCTCAGCTGCTGCCCAGAGGACATTCCTTCCAGCTCCTTTGGATGCATTGGGCTACCCAAACACTGTGCATGTGAGGCTGCACCAGTGCTTGATACAGAATGCAGGATAATCACCAGTTTTGACTGGCTGGTTATGCTTTCCTTGATGCACCCCAGGATGCATTTTGCCGTTTTGGCTGCCAGGGCACACTGTTGGCTCCCACTGAGCCTGCTTTCAATTTGCTCCACTGATCCCTTTACGCAGGGCTGCTTTCCAGCCACTCTTCTCCCAGTGTATACCTGTGCCCAGAGAAAGATTACTTGACTGATTAGGAGACTATAAAAGTTATGTTAGGAATAGCAGCTACAAGGGCTACAAGCACTGTTAAACTGCATAAAATGAAGCTTGAAAAGGCAGTAGTAAATGTAGAGCATTAAAAAAAAAGCTATTAAAAGTACTGGAAAAATGTTGGTGCAAGAACAAATGGGCATAAGATGGCTATGAATAAAATTAACACCCAAATTTGATCTTTCATTTAATAGCAGATTTGCTGAGACAAAAAATGGCCTATTTTTATATTGCCTCTTGTTTCAGTGTAGAAATGTCATCTTGAGTGCCTTCACAGGGCATGTACAGAAAAACCAGTTCATCACACCAAGGCAGCACGGGTTGTGAAAGGCAGGTCCTGATCTCCTTCTGTGACAAGGTGACCAACAGCAGTGTGGTAGCCAAGGGCTGTCTGGGGACAGTGACCCAGACCTCTTGTTGGTATGCAGATACAACTATAGGTCAATAATTATTCTGTAAGTAGTGACAGCTCAGGACCCACTGAGCTTTCCCACACAGCCCAGGGCTGACACCAGGCTGACACCCTTTAGTAGGGATGCCTCTCAAGGCTGCTCCTGGAGGCTGATTCCTTGCCACAAGAGATCCTTGTTAAGAGATTAATAGTGTGCTAAACTTTTAGATCTTAGCTGAGTTTTGTAAAGGAATGATTTTGCACATCTAATACTTTAGACATAAGCTACTGATCAAGTCAGTGACTAGGATTGGATCCAGCCATAACTAGGCCACTCTCTGAGAAGGAATTTAAAAATCAAGGGGTTCCTTCCAAAACCTTATGACTTACTGAGAGGGTCTTGCTGATAGTTTTATCTGACCTTTTGTAGTAAATAATCAAGTGTATCTTATCATCAAATCTTGTTAAACTTCGGTCTCAATTACCTTTAAAGTTGTTCAACTCGCTGTTTTGCATCAAAAAAAATACAGTGTTGTTTTGCTCTTATGAGTGAAGTATTTCACTCTGCTTGTGAGAGCCCTCACTACAAGAAACACGCTGAGGTGCCAACGTATGTCCAGAGAAGAACAACAGAGCTGGTGAAGTAGCTGGAGAGAAATGAGGAGCATCTGAGGGAAATGCAGTTGTTTCACCTGGAGAAAAGGAGGTGCAGGGGACAACTTATTGCCCTCTGCAACTGTCTAAAAAGAGATTCCAGTGAGGTGGGGATCAGTCTTTTCTCCCAAATAACAAGTGATAACAAGATGAAATGCCTCAAGTTGGACTAGGGGAAATTTAAAGTGGATATCAGTAAATATTTCTTCACTGAACATATTGCCAAGCCCTGAAACAGGATGTGCAGGGAAGTGGTTGAGTCAAGTGGTAGACTTAGCAGTGTTGTGAGTGGTTGGACTTGGAGCTTTTCCACCTAAACTATTCCATGATTCTATGTACAGACCAGTACTTAGATATCTAAAGATGACTGAAAGTAACAATTTATTGTTGATAAAAGCTCTATGATTTGTTTCACTGACAGAAAGACCAAGATAAAACAGAAACCAATCACTCCAAAAATCTAAAGCACAAACAAAAAACCAAAACAACCCAAACCAGACAAAATTAAGTTTCGCTTTGTATTTTGCTTGGGTTTTTTATCTGAATTGTGAAAAAGCCTGCTAATCCTAGAGATACAAGTATGAAATTTCTTATGAAGGATAGGGTTACATCATAACAAACACAGAGTTTGTGTTAGTTAAATCTATTATTTCAGAAGTTCAATTCTATTCTTAATCTATCAACTAAAAATAAGGAATTAAAAAAAAAAAATCAATAGACACGGAAGGCAGTACACATCCTGGTATTTGATACCTGCATGCAACTTTGCTGACAAAGTTTGGGAGGGAATTTGGCTCTGCTGTGTGATTACTATTCAGTTTCTTATTTCCACGTGAGTTTTATTTGCACAACTTTATAACAGGCTTAGTAATACAGCACAGCAGTAACCTTAGATAATTTATACATTATTGAAGTCTTACCTGGAAATATTGACTGTAACAAGCTCATCTCAGTGTACTTATTTCAGAATATGAATTATGGATATAATTATTTATATTTTCATCAATTTATGTTTCAAAAGTTGAAATAACTTTTTTTGGTGTGTCATACATTCACAGGATGCTCTATTTGCTTACTTAATACTTCACAGAATACACTAAAAATTAGTTCACTTTTTAAATCATAAGATAAAAAAAATCAGCAAATACAAATAAATATAAAGAAATAATGATGTCTGTTAGCAACACATAAACCTAAACAAAAGAAAGGACAAAAATACCTTAAGGTACTCAGGTAAGATTTTTTTTTGCCTAGAGGGAGACCTATAAAAATATACATGTCTCAAATAAAAGAGAAATTTTGAGTTTATAGCTAGAGCTAGTTAACATTTTACTGATTGCATGCCAGGCTTTCTCCAGTGATTTCTCCTTGGTACCCAGTGCTGACTCTGATAATGCGCTTTATCAGAGAGAACTTTTTTCAGCAGCAGTTGAGTGTTCCACAGAAAAGATAAAGTAAAAAAAAAAAAAAAAAGAGGGGGAAAACAAGGAGAAAAAGAATGAAAATGAAGATAGCTAAAAAAAAAACCAAAACGAAGACTGATTTCTGGGATCCTTGTGAAGAGTAACGCTGCATGGGGAATCTCAAACAGGATGGTCAGTCACCATGCATAGTTGCCCCAGCAGTCTCACCTGCATCCTCCAGCAATGCATTCACCCCTGCTTTGCTTGCCTAGATCAGGTGCTGTGGGACTAGCCCTGCCCATGACTGCCATTGCCATGGTCACCTTTGGCTCCAGCACACCTCAGGGAGCAGCCCTGCTCTTTGCTGCTCCCTGACACACATGACCACACCAGGATGTGTACAATCCGTTGCTTAAACCACATGTGGAACATCTCCTGCTTATCCTCAGTAATGCACAGTAGATTGCCACATGTGACCATTTCTGTATCTGCAAAAACACTTTATAGTGACTGTTTACAAGGGCCTTATTTACTCAAAGGTTGGTCAGTTCTGCACAGGATCCATTTGGAGTTGCTGAAAAGGTGAGTTTTTTCACCCAGGGTCTCAGTCAATACTTTGCACATACAGACTGGTACAGACAAAATATTTTGCCTGGGAAAATCTTATGGCAAGTTTGAAATTCTGACCTGGAGGGGTCCTCTGCAAATTAATCAAAGACTTTGTTGGGAAGATGACTAAGATTTCAGTCAATAAACTTCTCTTCAGTCAGTCCATTATCTCAACTATGCATATAGCTTCACCGGGATTTTCTGGAACACCCCAAGAATTAATGACTTAAGTGCATGGGGTGTGCCCAAAAGCTCAGAACTCATACCCTGTTATACAGCAATTATAGCCAAAGAACAAATTTGAGTCTAACTTGCAAATTGTATTTCACACCTTTTCACAAAGAAGAGAGAAACTAACAAATGAAGTCTTCTGCTGATGCTGTGGACATGAGAATAGCAAAATGATAACAGCTTAACTGTGATCATCTGAATGTATCATATAAGTAACTGAATATATCTCCTCACTGTAGTTGAAAACAAGATTGGATATACTGAAAAAAAGAGAGAAGAAACACCTACCTGCCTGGAGGCTTCCAGATCTGCAAGGACAAGGCTTGCTTTGACCAAAAGCTGAAATAACATTCTATTGAGAACAGTCCCCTCAAATAAATCTCATAGTTCCCTATTGCAGGGCATTTTTGGTCATATTCATTAAAATAAAACTTGACATAAAATTAGACTAATATAATTTGTAGTTGTCCATCTTAAAAAAAAACCAAACAAACCTAAGCCCAGCAATCCATTGAGTTATTACCACCTCACTACATTTACAATGGCAATATGCACAGTAATGGTTTTGTTTTAAACAGAAATCATTTGAAGTACATTATTCAGCAACATGAATTCAATCATATAAATATTTAAAGATGGGCATTTATAATAGGTATGAGTTAATGAGCACAATATAATTAAGGAGCCTTTGTTTAATTACATATTTAGATGCTAGACAATATCTTGCTTTCCAACTGCACTCCGGAAACATACACACACAATTTTAATTTTAGACTTAGAAGCACTTCTCCCAATAGATTAGTTTTAAATGTCAGTGTTCCAGACTCTAGCCAATGCAGCAAATGAAAATGTGATAATAAGGGATGTGATGGCTGTACAGCATCTATAATGCATTAATTGACATCACCTTATAACATTTCTTACATGCAATATTTAAGTAGGACTCAGAGACTTTGTAGCTCCCCTCAGCTGCTAATTGTTAAACTCATAATTATTATTTTCTCTGTTATTTTTCCTCATGATTCTTTTCCTTGATGGTTCCATACTACCTCAACCATATTTTTGTGATCCTGTAAAGTACTCTTCACATATTCGTTGTAGGAAATTTGAGAGAGAGACTGCAGGGCAATCCTTTGGTTCACAATGACCACTCATTGTACTTCCACATCAGTTTCTGGTGGGATGTGATTCAGTTCCCTAAAAATAAAGATCTCAGTTTAGGCTAGTGGTTTTCCAAAACTACATTTAATCATGAGATAGCTGCCTAGAGGCAGACGTCCTACTTCCCTATTTACACAATGGAAGATATTATGGATAGACAGCCCTCAGCTGGAGTGATTCAGGTGACTCAGCTTTATCAAGATGACAACACAACAACATGAAGGAGAAGTGCTGCAGGGCATCACACTAAAACCTCCTCCTCCTGCTCTTTCCCTCCACATTTCTGCTCAGTCTTGCTCCTTCTTCAAATCCATCATTACCCTGCTTTGCAAAACCCACAAACCTTAGAGGTTTATTTTCCCTTCTCTGCTAGCAATACCTCTTTCTCCTAACCCCAGGTGAACTACCTAGAAAGTAGAAGATTCAGTTTTCATGGAAAAAAGCTGCTGCCTCTCTAAGACAATTGTGAGACATGAGCCACAGCTCCTAGTCTTACAGAAGCAGAAAGTTTACAAAACCCAGTGCACCTGGACCCCACGGTTCCCATCTGTCACAGCCAAAACCAATTAGGTAGATCGCACACATATCACATATGTTCAGGCAATAAATATTACAGTTGCTCTCTGTAGTGCAGTGTGGTTGATGATTTATATGCTTAGCTTCTTGCTCTAAGAGCACACAGATGCTGGCAGCTGAAGACTAGTCTCTCACTACTACTCTCTCACTACTCATAGTGAGTAGCATGGAGGATGGTGGTGTTTTCCCACTTTGCCCTGTAAGTGGAAGAAGACCTATAATACAAGACACAGACTGGAGGAGAGGGGCTAACTAGGGGCAGATGCGATTGTCAAAAAAATATATATGAAAGATGTTCTGAGTGGGCCTGGGGAGATATGGAGATATTGTTTCTTCTTTGTTCATGGTCATCATATTGTATACTGGATAAAGATATAGGAGTCAGAACTCCTGCATGCAATAAATGCCTATTGCAGGAATACATTACTGACAGATTTCTACAGCGACACAATCTCTTCACAGACCTGACAGCAATGCCTGACCTTTCCTGAAGTGGTGTCAGCATTCATCTGACCAGGTAAACTGCTCAAGTTCCACGGATAATCAGTAATATGGACCAAGCTCCCAGTGGCACATCACTGTGGATGGCTGCTCACAAGCCACAAGAAGCCAGCACTGATTCATCTACCCTAAGCAGGAAGTGTTTGCTTTAGGTGGTCAGCACCATAAGTTCTTCATCATCAGCCCAAGTTTACGAGTTCACTTTCTGTTGCAGCAAAACCAGTCAAAATATGTAGTAACATAAGGTACAGGAGTATTTAAACAGAGAGGTAGAAGTCAGAGACTCAGACACAAGACTAAGAAGTCAAAATGTTACTGAGGTAAATCCCAGTTTATGCCTTTTTTTTCAGCAATCATTATTAATTGAGTCTGTATGCCTCCAGCATGTCAAATACCAAAGGAATAAAAAAAGAAGAGTTTATGAGAGATTTAATACTTTGGTAGCTTTTATTCTCCTGATCACAATCCTTTCCACACCATTAGTCTACATTTTTGGAGTCTGGTGGTTGAAGGGTATTGTGTCTTGTTCTGATCACTGCCTTCAGTTGCCAAATTCAATCTTGTACAGTAAAAGAAGAGGGGAAAATTTCAATTTAAATTTCCTTATGCTATTGGTGAATACACAGAAAGGACATCCAAGATGAGAACCATGGGAGTTACATACTGAGAGGGAAGTGTTTGAAGGTGTATGGGAGCTCTCTGTGCTTTATATGTGTTCATTCAAGGATCCATTCCCATGCCTGTAAAAAACTGTACTTCAAAGCATTAAGACTAGTTGAATGCATAAGGGAACTACACATGGCCTTTATCAAAAGGTAGTCAAAGGGAGGTACAACATTTTGTCTTTGTTTGGAAGCAGCTGATTATTTTACTCTGTCTTGGGTATGTTACTTATGTTTGTTGCTAGACTCCAGACGTAAGTAGACATCATCATAAAGAGATAATTTTGATAATATTCTATGGCACAATACAGTATCTATATGCAGATATATATGCTTGAAGAAAATTATGCAAGATTTGCTACAAATTCAGCCTTTGATATAATTACTCAAATTAAAACAAGTAAAAAGTTCTTTAATTTCAAGGCTATGGTAAATACCTGTCTGTGTTGTAGGGCAGTACCTGTTTCCAGAACTCCATAGCTCTTCATTTATGGAACTTGTACCAATGTGAAAAAAAAGCTGGACAGCATTAAAAATGAGCCCATTATTAACTCTCAAAAATTTCCTTTCTAAAAAGCATGCAGTAATAACTAGATAGCCCATCAGGAAGTTTGAGGGAAGGATTTGGGTGGATTTTTTGCATTTAGTTCCTTCAATCTGCAACTGTCATGGCACAAATCCTTTCCTTTTTCTTTTTTAAGATCCATTCATTCCTGGCGTCATCTTAAGCTGCAGAGGTGCACAGACCACAATGGCATCTTTGCTCTTCTGCTAATAATCAGTGAACAAATGAACAGGCATGAACAAACTCACAAAAATAAGTTTAATGAATGGATTCCTTTACATGCAGATTTTTTCAGATCCCTCTCCCTTTCCCTGATTATCTGTTTTTCCTTTGTAGAGCCTTTTGCCAATCTGTATGCAGGGATTGACACCAGAGAAAGGTTGCTAAGCAACTTAAAATGAAAATCATATAGTGGACTATCAGGCATTTCTAATGAAGCCTTCTTGAGCCATACCTTAGTCTTCACACCTCACAAGTAAGCCTGGGATTATGAACTGGTGTAACAGATAGGAAGTGGTTTCCAATTAGTATACCCGAGTGTACAGAGAAAGAGCTTGCCAAAAGGAAAGCTATTAATTGAGAGCAAGATACACACTTAATATTCAAGGGCATCAGACTGAGAAATCACAGAATGACCAGATAGAGAGGTTTATTGAGTACGTGGTTGTGCAAAGCTGCCTAAGCTTGAAGTAAAGAGTTAAAAAGTAAATTGAATGGTAAACAACATTAATAGTGAAGCCTTTGGTTGCATCATTATTATTAAATAAAGCTCTTGGAAATGCTCCTGGACACTATTTCATATTCTGTTAGTCTGCTGAAATGGTTCCTGAAAAGCTTGTGCCTCTTACAGACTCGTAAGGCATTTCTGTGGACAGCTGGGGAGTTAACAGTGACTAGGGATGACCCCCAAAAGGCACTGCGGATGTATCTGTGATGTCTTGGAGCATAAGGGAGTTTAATAATTTAATAGTATGAATGCAGGTTTTTCCACAGAGTTGCCCTCAGTAATAGACAAAACTCTGATTCATAGTTGATTTGTTAGCATAGGCTTAGCTTGTGAGGATTCAGCTGTGCTTTTTCAGCCTTGACAAATTTCTTGATCCCTGGATCCTGGCACTTTACTGAAATGTTCTGATTTGCGTTTTTATACTTTCTTATGTGACATTCAGAATCTTTTGTTCCAATCTAGAATCTGCAGTTTTCTGCAAGTCAGTTTCTGCGTGCAAGTGATACATATATGCAATTTACCTGATTGTCTATATCTGCTCCTTTACAGTATAAAAATGGTTATTTGAATAGTTCACCACCTGAATTTCAATTATTGAAAAAGTCTTATTACTCAGTTGTATTATTCTGTGTATTTCCTTCTCTTTGCCATGTTACTTTGGCAATTATGAGCATGCACAATGGCTATTGTGTTCCCGTGGTGAGACATCAAATGTGCAGGATCTTATAATTTTGTCACTGATTAAATAATACATAATCCCCACAGGAAACTCACAGGATGTCTCTCATTGTCACTGCTTCTCTTTAGTTTCCTAACACTTTTAAATCTTTCCCTGTCTTCCTACTCACACTCTGAGTAACCAAATTCTGATTTTCTTTCCTATATGTGTTTACCAATCTTTGTCTGATTTGGACTCTTTTTACTTAAGCCATGCAAAGTTTAATAATTGTGGCAGGAAGAGTGCTAAATTCAAAAATATTATATACTTTGGGAGTTTTATTCATTGAAGGGATGAAAGATGTGTCTTCAAATATTCCTCTCTGAAGAATACCTTGAAAACTATCCATGTGCAGGTATCTTGCAACCTTAGTTAATGCTACAGTCATTGCTTAGGCAAATTTTACAGAACTGCAGCATTGTGGGGTTTTCAGGCTATAGGGAGGGGTTTCTGGGTATTGAGAATGGGCTTTGTGTCACCTAACTTTAGACATCTGAAATTCTTCTAGGTTTTCCAAATAGTCAATAGAAATACAAATACCTGCACAGAACAGAAGGTGAGATTCACCTTACTGTGTGTCTTTAAAGGGGATATCTGCACATGAAACAGATTATAGTCAGAATTCTGTTCAGTTCAGTCAATGAAGTTTAGACAGTTGATAATTTTATTCTGTAGTATATTCCACAGAGGCTGAAGTGCTCTCCATGCTCCAGTGCCTACCAGTCTTCTCAATTATTTCAATCCTTGAGTTGAATCCTAGCAGAAAAAAGTTTTCTCCAGGTGACCATTACCAAAAGAATCAATTTTAGGTGGAACAAATCAATTACTTTTCTGTTAATTTAGTATAAAGGGATCTTAAAGATTAAATACATTAACTTAAGTTACAGAAATCATACTCTATGTAGATGGCATGAACAGCACAGTATTGACAGCAGAAAGAAGCAAAAAAACATGCAAATAAATGTGTAATGCAGACAACAGAACTTAAAAAAAACACTGAAAAAATATTTGCTTTATATGTAAGATGATCCTGAGATATATGTACAGACTGCTTAATTATGTTTTTCATTCACATTTAAAATATAAAAGAGGATAAGATTATGGTATAAAGAATTAATGGCTTTCAGTATTAGAGTATTTCTTTAGAGACACGTATCCTGTGGGTGCCTGTTTAGCCACCTATTAGCTTCCCATTGGCAATTTTTGCATTTTTAATAGCCTTTACAATCTATAATTTAATGCTTTTTGGATAAACTTTTTTTTTTTTTTGGCTAATATTTCCATAACATTTTTTTTGGAACACTGGCAAAAAATTCCAGAAATGATCCAATTGTCTGCTCTATCATTTGTAGAATGTTATAAAACATTTGTGGTGTTGTATATAGAAGACAAAATCACTACATAAAATAGTATTCTCATTATACTTCTCCACTCTTTCTCCCACCATTGATCGAAGAACATTTTGTATTATTTCCAGAATCCCAGCAAACACTCACACTTCTCATCCAGGCTTTTGAGAGCAACATGCTCATATGTTTATTTCTGCCACCTTGCTCAAAGGCAGTAACCACACTATTAGAATGTAGACTTGAAAAATTAAGTGCATCTGTTTGTCTACTCTCCAGTTCTTTTTCCTGGTGAATTAATTTGTAATGCTCTGATACTGATTGTTATAGATTTTGGTTTCCAGTAATCTTCATAAAAGTCAAGGTATTTACAAAAAAAAAGCCACATTTACAAGGACACATAAAGAATTCTGCTGTAAATAAATTATTAGTCCCAAGTATCTAGAAGCAAAGGGGTACAATCATTGCTTGGTCACATCTGAAATAGGTGAGAATTTTAATTTCAGTGATTTTTTCCCTAGTATTCTAGATTGTAGCAGTGTGTGTATCAGTGGCTCTGCACTCTCCCCCCCTGCCCCTCCACGTGGCTTGTGTTCCAGAAGTTTCTCCTTTGTTCTCCTTAGCTCTGTATGTTATTGGTTCTTTTGAGTTATGTATCCTCCCCTATAAGAAGTCTATTGGAGTGTACCCCTTTCCTTCTTCCCTCTGGCCTTCCCGGGTTGGCTCTCTGGAGCTAACTCCTCCCCTTTTCCCTTCCCTTATAATCCCCTGCAAGCCTGTGCTCAGGGTCGCAGTCTGGGGGCTTTCAGCCCCTCTGTCTGTCCCCAGTTTCCCGTCCCCCTTCGCCGCCCCTGGACCCTCACCCGAAGATCCTAATAAATTCCCTGAAAGACCACAGACTGTGTCTGTACATTTCTTCGTCCCACCTCATCTCCTGCCGGCCTTCTGTCCCCCGAGCCCCATGCTGCCCCTGCCTGCTCCCCAGCTCCCACGCAACCCGGCACACGTCACGGTGCAGCCAACTGCCTTTCCGTGTGGCATTGGGGCTTTCAGCTGCTTTTTGGGGACGCAACGCCACACTAGATGATAATGTCCTATGAAACCCAAATATTCTGAAACACCATTCTCTTTAATAGCGTTCCCACCAAATGAAATCATATTTAGAGCTATGAAATAAAAATGCCCAGCTAGAAATTTGAACTTATATTTCAAGGTTGAAACACACCTTTTTGTGAATTAGTTTATTTTTGAAAAACTGACATTAAAAATTTGTTTCCAGATAGTTGTTTCATGTTACATTCTAGCCACTAACGTCTATAAAAACTGTTGTAAATTTTATATACTCCCCAAATCAAAACCTAAATATCTCCTGATAGGGTTAATTAACATATTAAACGATAAATATATCTTGTGTCAGAAATAAAATAAAACAATGCAAAGAAAAAGAAAATTAAGACTCAAACTCACAAACAAACAATCAAATGAAACATTTTATTTAGTTGTCATCTTTTTCAGTTTTGTTCCACAATGTAAGAATAGTTCTTGGCAGTTTAAGGAGGAGAAAGTATTCAAGTCTATTTGAAACCATATTGATTCTGAAAATATTTTGGCTGGCATACTGTTTCTAGTATGATTTTCTCTGCTAAGTAAGTAACAGTGCTTTCTTCTATGAGTAATTGAAAATATTACTTGCAACATTTCTATGGTTTTAAGCAAATTAAACTGTCTAAGATGGTTTGGTTACAGGAATAAAATACTCATATTTATTTATGTGTTTATATATGCGTGTCTGTACATTATTGTACAAATCAGGTCAGTTTGTTTTAATTTGTTATATACTCTTCCTATGATCCAAATTTCACTACTATCTTTTGGTAATAACTTAAAACATAGTGCTGAAGTAGCAATCCTCACAATCAATTACTAACAAACTACTTTTGAAAAGTGGAGAATTTAGTTTTCACTGAGTCTAAATATCCGAAATTAAATAACCAAATATTCCCACTAAAAGCCAAGTTTTTAAAAGGGTAAAATCAGGACATTACGGAGAACAATATTTATTCTACATAATTCATAAGCAGAATTGGATATTGTGATAGATTGCCCTACTGTTTCTGATGAAAACATTTTAGATTTTCCAAAGGAAAAGGAAAGAGGGATGGTGGAAATTTTAAACCACTCACCTTTAAACAATTGATAGGCAAGTTCCTTTAGTCACTGCTTAGTGTCTTTGCAGTCTCTAGCGTACATTCTCCCTATTCTAAAAGCAAATAGAAGAAATGGAAAGACCTGGAGAAGGTTATTTAAATGTATGTGCTCTTAGTCACTACTTAGACTGAGGTTAAAGTGAATCTTCCATCTCAATAGAGTTCTGTCAGATGAAGACAAAGCATTGTTGTGATGTGCTGCAGCCCCAGCATCTGCTCTGTTCTCTTCAGTTATCAGCCTTTTAATAGATCGTAATTTCTACCTGAATTTATGGCTCATGCTTGGCGTAGATGTTCTATATGCTGTAATTTGCATATTTATAGGATGGCTATTTTCTTATTTTGCAACTTAGAAATTATGGATAGGGTATCATATATGCTCAACATATTTTTTCATACCAAATTACTTTACGTTAGACTGTGGTTCATACATTTTAGTAACTTCCAAGTAGTAATCCAGAAAGTCTGATAGGAACTTTGATATACTGTTGGTTATTTAAGTGCTTCCTGTGAAAACTGCTGTAGTCAAACTAAGTGCAGTGAAAGGTATTTATGTTCAGCTTTTCTGATAGTATTTATAGTTGGCAGAAGCACTGCAATATGATCTTGGAAAAGTATACATGACATATTTGCACTATTACCTTTTAATTAAAACCAGCTTGCAATTTCATTTATTGCTCATATAATTTCTATTATGATTGATGTACTGACTTTCAAGAGGTTAAGTTTATGATTTGTCCATTCAAAAGTATGTGTCTGTAATTTAATTAAGTGTGTGTTTATTACATACCTTTTACAAACAAAGCCTCTACTGGACATTTTTATGGAGCTGAGGAATCAATATAAATTTATTTCTCTGTATTTGTAGTGATTATGCTTCCAATATCAACCTCCAGAAATCCAACAAATGAACAAGCCTTTTTCTTCTTCGGTTCAACACTGTTTGATCAAACTGTTTTTTATTAACAACACTTAAGGATGTTCTAAGTTCATCAAATGAAATCATAGTAAGCTATTAAGTTGGTAATTTTGGAATGGGTTTCTCACCATGTTCTTGGCTACATTCCACTTCTCACAATGCTCTTGTAAAGCAAACAAGCTTCGGTAAATTTCTATTCTAGGTTTCTTATCTTATTAGCAGTCAAAATCTCTAGAAACAGTTATTATATTAAATTTGACTATGCTTGTATAAGAATGATATTTGTAGAAATAAAAACTCTTATAAAAGAAAATCTATTTTCATTGTTATACCTACAGTTTACGTACACAGATGAGTATTATCTAGACGGAACCCAAATATATTTGTGGCAGCTGATATTTGGAAAGTGAGGTGTTGGTTAACATGAGTGTTTTTTTCACATACTTTAATGAATCCAGAGTTCAATATTGGAAAAGTTAAACGTAGAGAGGTTTCTTAAAAAAAACCCAAACCTTGAATAAAAAACTCATGCCATAGGTGTGTACTAAATATGCCACAGATGTCTTCCTGCAAAAGATCTGTCATTGGCGTAATTATTTTTTAGTTGCCATAATATTTAGAAAAAAGATTGTATATAAGCCGCCCAAATTAGACTAAATGGCTCAAATGAAGGTGCAATTTGGACAGTTTTTACCAAATATTTTATTAATCTTATTACCTTCAGATCTAGGAAACAGACCCCTTGACTCTGAGAACCAAAACCTGTTGAACTGAAAATAGAAAGTCTCTTCTTTAAAACCCAAAATCACACAACGGTTTCCAGGGGGAAGGGGTGTATCTCAGTGTGTGAATGGGAAGTATACTCACCCACACAAGCAATCTAATATTTTGAAACAAAAATACAGTAAGTGTGGGTGTGTGTGATTTTCTAATCTTTATTATCTTTTTCAAAGATAAATCTGCTTTTAAAGACTTTTTAGTCAGCTGAAAAATCCTCCTTTGTTTCTGTGAGACTAGAAATCTCCATAAAGCTTAATGTGTAAGGGCAATCCTTTGTACTGGATATTGAATATTTAGAATATTTTATTTTCATCATAAATTAATTTCCTTATTTTGGAAATATTTTTATTATCTAAAGTAGCAACTTTCAATATCTATTTTCAGGAGACATATTTGGTAAAAATTGAGACCATCATCTGTATCACAGAAATACAAAGAAAATCCCTTAAAACTGTCAATTCCATAATTTTGATTTCATATTTCTGAATTTTCCATATCTAAATCTAATTCTTACTTTAAAATCACTGTGAAATGCTCTGTCTTCAGAATTTTGTTATTGATCCATTTTTATAATTCAAAATTATATTTAGACAAGAATCCTTAACTGTAACTATTTCAAGGTTTGCTAATTAATGTCAAAGTTGAGAGAAAGAAATAAACAAACAAAAAAAATCCCAAATGAAAGAACTTTTAAAAATTATAAAAATTGTGTATGTATGATATTTAAGTGCCAGGACTGTTACTATAAATAATATTGCTAATTTGAACATGTATATGAAACCAAAGAAGCCAAAGTCATTGGATTATGGTTTCTCAGAATCAATAGTGTTACACTTCCAGGGATGGGTCATCCACAATAGGTTCCAGTGTCTCACAACCCTCATGGTAAAGAATTTCTTTCTAATATCCAAACTAAACCTATATTCTTTTGGTTTTACAGCCATTAACCCTTTTCCTATCACTACCTGCCCTTGTGTTAAGCCCATCTCCCTCTTTCTGGTAGGCTGCCTTCAGCTACTGGAGGGCTGCTATAAGGTCTCTCCAGAATCTGCTCTTCTCCAGGCTTAGAAGAACCCTGAAGAACTGTGGCTTTATTTCAAACCCCCTGAAATACACTGGGGGCTCAGACCATTATTTTTATTAGAATTGTTCTGTGATGGTCAGCCACTGTGTATTGTTCTTCATTGTGGTACAGGTAACAAATAGTTGATTGCTTTAATAAAGACACACTTGACAAGACAAGAGCTAAATTTCAAAGCAAAATTTAATTTCAGAAAGAATCCCAAATCTGTGGCCAGTTACCACATGCTGTATATATATATTGTAAACTACATCCCTTACAGGTGTTTTGATCCATGAACTAAAGCCAAGGGATTTATACTACTTAAGACAGGTGTTATATTTGCTTACTAGAATACGTTATTGTGGTTATAAGGTAATACCCTTGTTGAAGCGCGGTCCGGGAGGGTGGCACAGGCCAGCGGCCCCCCCGGACCGGGTCTCTGGTTCTTTTAAAGCCCACCGAATTCGGGGCGGGCGGCCCCCGAGGTTCTGCAGCATGGTGGCAGTCTTCTAACCACGTCAATTCAGCAGGAATATAGTGAGGCAAAGGAAGAACTGGACTCCATCTCTGTTCTGCTAGAGAGGTTTATTTGGGGTAACGGGAAAAGGGGTGCAGGGAAGGAGAAGGGGGAAGGGAGACAAGGCAGGTAGCAGATGCTAGCAGCCCAGAAGATGGAAAGACCGGGAGCTGGTCCAGGCTCTGCCTTTTAAGGGGAAGGAGAGGGGGCAGGGGCTGGCTCTCTCTGAGCCAGTCCCAGGAGGACGAAGGGAAGGTTGGCAGGAGGGTTACACAACAATAGGTTTTGAGGTACAGCAGAGCATATTTCAAAATGAACGAATGGTATACAAAGCAGAGGGACAAAGGAGCACATGGAATCCCAACACTCCACGTTGCAACATACCCTGAACAACAAGATTATATCATGGAGTAATAAGTGCTTTGGTTTAAAGTAAAATTCATTTCAAGGAAATGAATTTGGGGGATAACATAGCAAGATCTCAGAAATTCAGTGCTCTCTTAGTTCTCTGGTTCAGAAACAAGTGAAGCAATCTGAGAGTGTCCTCCTGTGAAAATAGTTTCCAGATCCTTCTGCGCGACAGTTAACAACCAGCATCATAAATGTGTGCAAATAAACCCCCGGCCACTGCAAGTCTGCCATCCACGAGTGGTAGGGCAACTAAGACTCATAGCAGTGGTGTTGCTGCTGAGCCTGTTAGAATAGACAAAAAAGAATAAAGAAAAGTATTTTTTCCAAGTAGTTTATTTCAGTATTGATACAAAGACTATTTTCCTGCCCTCAGGAGACAGTGAAAACTGTCTACAACTGGAATGCTTCAGAACTGTAAATGATCTGAATCACAAATATTTCTTTTCATATAAAATTTTAAATGTAAGTCATAACTATAAAACAGATAGAGCTATTTAAAGATGTACTACACGTACTAAATTATTGCCAGAGATAACCATTTTGTCCTAAATCTGTTTAAAAGTCTAGTGTTCCTGGTAAAGAACTTGTAAACAACTGAGGTACCTAAATGATATTCTGATTTAACATTAATTATACTCTTCATTCTCACAACCTTTTCCAATTGTTTTCCTTGAGTCCTTAGAAAACAGTAATTTTGTTTTTTAGTTCTGTGAAAAGAAAAAAAAGTAGAGTGACAAGAGTTATTTTCATTCCCTATTTTCTACAAAGCCTGAACATCAAGGCTTAAGAACTTTATACTGAATTTCATTTCAAATAAAACTAAACTGGGGGGGGTGAGGTGCAGGGAGAATGGGAAGCTCAAGGTAAATTTCTTTAAGTATTTAGGCTTCTAATTCCTATATTGTCTTCTTTCTTACCTATCACAACAATTGGAGAGAGAGTAGATTAGCATTAGCAGCTCTTTAACATTTGCACCTACTCTTCCATTATGTGCTAAAATTCAAGGATGGTTTTCTGGTGCTCCCTCCATAACCTGCAGCTTTCTTCAAGGCACATCCACCTGCTGTGGCGTGGACTTCTCCATCGGCTGCAGGAAGACAACTTGCTTCACTATGATGTCCTCCAGGGACTGCAGGATTCTCTATTCTGTCAAGTGGATCACCTCCTCCTCCTTCTTGTCTCACCTTAGTATCATAGAGCTGCTTCTCATACTTTTTTCCCCTCACTTGTCACTGCCTATTCACATGTTTTGCGCTTTTTAAAATATATTTTCTCAGAGACTGATGGGCTCAGTTGCAAAAATGCGTCTTGCTAGGAAATTACATGCTATACAACCCATGATTTTTTATAAAAGGATAGTGGAAGTATGAATATACTGCTAAAGAACTGGAAAATCTACAATACTTCATTGTACTATGTCCTCTCGTTTTGCCTTCTTTCTCCTTAAGATCTGGGAGGAATACTTGGCATAAGACAGTGTTGTTTAAAGGAAAAGATTTTTTTAGGATTATAGGGTGTGTGTTCAATTTTCTGCCGAGAAAAGGCACTGTCTTTCGTGATAAATATAATTACCCAGTATGTGCTACAGAATTTCACTAGTGACAAATTCTGACCAACGATAGAAGATCAAAATCTGATGAGACCAAACAATATACCTTTACAAGCCAGGATACAATCAGAGAATCATAGAATCAGCTGAGTTGGAAGGGGCCCATGAGGAGCATCAAGTCCAACTCCTGGCCCTGCACCAGACCATCCTCAAGAATCACACAATGTGTCTGAGAGCATTGTCCAAAAGCTTCTTGAACTCAGACGGGCTTGGTGCTGTGACCACTTCCCTGGGGGTTTGTTCCAGTGCCTAGCCTCTCTCTGGATGAAAAACTTTTTCCTGATATCCAACCTAAACCCCCCTTGACTCAGCTTCATGTCATTTCCTTGAGTCCGGTCCTCATAGCCCTCATTTGGATGGTCTCTAATAGCTTAATGCCTGTTTTTTGTTATGACACCCAAACCTGCACACAATATTCAAGATGAAGCTGCCCCAGTGCAGAGCAGAGCAGGACAATCCCCTCCCTTGCCCAGTTGGCAATGCTGTGCCTGATGTCCTCCAGGACACACTTGGCCCTCCTGGCTGCCAGGGCACTGCTGACTCATGTTCAACTTTCCATTGACCAGGACCAGAAAAGTCCCTTTCTGCAGTGCTGCTCTCCAGCATCTCATTCCCCAGTCTATACGCACAACCAGGATTGCCCTGTCCCAGGTGCTGAATCCAGCACTTCCCCGTGTTAAACTGCATATGGTGGGTGATCTCTCTGATTTGTCAAGGTCTCTCTGCAGGGCCTCTCTGCCCTCAATTGAGTTGACAGCTCCTCCCAATTTAGTGTCTTTGGCAAACCTACCTAGTATTTCTTCAAATCCTGTGTCCAGGTTGTTAATGAAAATGTTGAAGGGAACTGGCCCAAGGATGACACAGTCTAGCCACTGAAATTAGCATTTCATACTTATTCTTGTTTCTTAGTGCAGAAATCACAATAAATATCTTCTAATTCATTTATTTTATACCCATGCAGAGATCTTTGGTTATGCTCATGCTTTTTATCCCAACAGCAGCTGACTTGACATTTACACACACAGCAACAGCATACTTTTCCTGCTGTTACTAGAGTTAACAATTTTGCAATCTGAGAATCAGTGACCTTTGAAACTAAATTCTGACCTTCAGCATTTCTCATAAAAATAATAAAAGGTCCTCAGAAGAACAGAATACTTTGCTGTGTGCTCTCAAAGACTACAGATTATATGATAATGGGGTTAGCATCACAATAATTTAAGCACAGACCACATATTTTAGCAGGGAAAAAATTAAGAGCTATTTTACACAGCAACATATCTGAGAAACAAAAAAGCATGATCTTCCAAACTTCTCCCTGCAGTATGAATGTACCTATAAAAATATAGAAGATAAAATATGTGGTTTTGAAATGCCTTGGTAGGCTAAATTGGATCTCATCCTGTATATGAAAGAACAAGGTGCTCAAAGTGGAGATAGCGAGACATGTCCAGATAATGACATAAAGCAAAGCATTTTTAGAGATAATTAAGGATTCTGGTGGACTGGGAAGTGAGGTTAAATCTGCCACACTCATTCAGTTTGGAGGACTGAATTGTGAAGGACTGCTAAACAATATCTGCTGCTGTATAAAGTAAATGAGATCCATCAATATTTCTTTATATGGTTAAAGTGTGAACGCTCTCACTCCCTATTTCAAGACATTTAATAAGATATTAAATAGTACCAGTAACAAAATTAAATAAAGCCTTGATACCATCTTGGAATGGGAAAGTATGTTCAAAATATTTTTTCCTTATGTTTCTTTGTTTTGTTTTGTTTGTTTTTTCCCATTACAAATGAATAATAATTTCAACCATTCTGGATTGTTTTCAGCCGATGAACCCAGCATACTATTTTTATTACAGGCTCATGCCCCTTACATGCTTCATTACAGTTTTGTAATATACTCCATTGTCATTATAGTTTTTTTATCTCTTTTCCAAGAGACACCTTTTAAAGGATTACTTAACCCCTATAAATCATATTTTTCTCTCCTTTCTCAAAGCTTTTTGAGAGTGTTATTTTTTTTTAATTGCAGCATTCCTAATGACATCAGACCCACTACAAGTAGAAGTTAAAAATAAATCTTATCTCAAAGAGACTGTTAAAGCTAATGAACTGCCAGTCTTGGCATTTGTATGTTCCTAAATGCTTTTAATTTCAGGGTTGTCCTCCTGAATACCCAGTTTAATTAAAAAAAACATTGCATTTTTAAAACAGACGTAGTTCAATTGCTTCTACAAATTCACCTTTATTTTATATGATTATACTTAGAGAATTCTTGTTTAATTCAAACATTAAAAGTATAGATTTGACATCATATGTGACCCTTTCATCTCTGTGAACTGTATTTCATTGTGTGAGCTTCTCAGTTGCTTCAAATAAGGATAGATTCTTTTCAATTCACATAGTATTTTATCTGAAGATCTCCTGCCTGCTTTCTTCACTTGCTTTAATGGGAAGTTAAGGGAAATACATTCTGAATGTTATCTTTTATAGTCTACTTTTTATACACACACCTACCAGAGTGTTTATATCTACTAGAACCAATTTCAGCTTGAAAGAATGTATCAGAGAGAATCTATTTACTAAAATGGACAAAAGAATGCATAAAATTTAGAATCTAAAAAAATATATATTGGACCAATATCATTCTAGAGAATACCATGTATCTATAAAATGCATGAAATACTTTTATTTTCAAAGGCATTTGCAAATCACCATTTTGCATCTGTTTTTTGATTGAAAGCTCTGGCACTTATCTGATTCCTTTTTGAGCTAATTCAGCTCACTAATCTGGTAGGAAAGCAGTTAAAGATAAATAGAAAAACCTGTGGGGAATAGGATGCTACTTCACCCATATGCAGTAAAGTGTAAGGTCAGCCTTCTGTGCTGTAGAAGTATGTCTGTCATATATGAAAGTCAATGCATAGCACTATTTTATTTTAAACTTTCTCATTGTTACAGAATACCTGAATCATCAAGATGGCTTTAAAACAAACAACATCCAACCTTCTAAGATACTCCCAAAGCCATTGCAATGGAATAACTTTATCAGGCTATGCAAAACCTGAACATGATGTCAAAGGTGCTTTATTGTGGATTACCATTGTTTGGAATCATCTATCCCTTACTCTGCCATGTAGGTATAGGAAAAAAAATAAGTAGCCACAAGGGTTTTATGGCTGTTATTGTGTTTTGGGATAGTAAGGATTTAGGGTAGTAAACAAAACTGTGGTAAGTTTTAGTATTGACTTTATTCCTTTTTCATTTTGAATTAACTGCTTTGCTTTTCTTTTTATCTTCCTTCCTGCTTAAAGGATATTTAATTATGGCCTGTGATGTCATGGATTTAAAAATGAAAGCATTGTGATTAAAAGGAAGTACTGTGGTAACAAGGTAACTGTAGTGATCTGTGTTTCCTCCCCAGCTTCACTGTGGTTGTAGAATTTTAATTAACAGTTCCAAAAAATTTGTCTTAGCATAGTCTGATGACATATCTCACTAGAGCAGGATGTGTGACTTAGAGAATTATAGAACTATTTACGTTGGAAAAGACCTTTAAGAACATTGAGTCCAAATGTAATTAGCAAATCTTACCATAAATAAATGTTTTGCTGTTTGAAGAGAACACATGGCTTATCTGGTAAGCTTTGCAAGTATTTGTGTCCTCACAAGCACACATCCAATGCATTAGATGAGAATATAATAAGAAACCTGTATAAATAAACAAAATGAATCCCAGAGTAGGACATTTGCATGATTAGTGCCTCTTCCTGATTTCTTAAAATTAATTATTTTTATAAGTTAATTATTGCAATTGTTACTCTTTTGACAGTTCTTAGTGTATTATTCACATTTTTTATTTGCCTATGAATGTCAAGTGGGTTAATTCCCATAGTTTTTCAGATAAAGACTGAGAGTTAGTGTTGCTTAAGCTGGAAGCAGAAAATTTAAATTCTCCAGCCTCCTTTTTAGTACCTACTTTGTATTACAAAATCAGTGCACAATCTTGTCCCTTTAGGTCCAGTTGAGGTATCTCAGTTTATACTGATAAGGTGACATTGATATGGCTCAGGCAATGCTTCACACAGAACCCCTTGGTGTGCAGCTGTAGCATACAGGAATTACATGCAGTACAACAATCCCACTGCTGACTGGGGATCACCAGAAGAGAAGAGATACAGAGATTTAATGGAGAGGTCTCTGCAGAAAGTGGCCTTAAGAAGACAGCAGAAATCCCATCTGTGTGTTTGTACAAATAACTTAAAGCCATTTACTGAAAAAGATTTTCCAATGCATCTAGCTTTTTCTGTGGATTATATGTAAACTATATGCATTATATGTACATTTTCACTGAGCATCTGAAATACAGCTGGGTTTAAGTGGACTGAATCAGGGTTGGGAAACAGTCACATAAAGCTTTTCAGAAATACCCAACATCCAAGTCCTACAGAAATTTATATACTTTTTATGTCCAGATGCTTTTTTAAACAATGTGTGACCATTTAGCCACCTAATATTTTTAATCTGGAATAGAAAGGAAATTTTAAACAGTAAGAGACGACTCACATGTTTCATATCTTGAATCTTTTTCTTAGTTTATTTCCTATTTTCCAATTCATTTCTACAAAGCATATTATTAAGCAATGAGAACTCAGATTGTACAAAACTATTTAATGCTATATTTTCAAGTTAAGGCTATATTTTTACAGGAACAGTTTAAAAAAAAAGTCTATCTGGATTCTCTCTCCCTCATGCTCATTATTATATGAAAATATTTAAAATATTATATTTTCACCTTACGTGGTGTAATTATATTCAGAAATTCAAGACTATTATTAGATTGCTTACATGGTTTTCTGGCTTTTCTAACTTCCCTTAATCACTCTTTTCAGCTATACATTTTTGCAGTAAGGTGTCACAGGGCTCCGTGAGAAGTTTTAATGTGAAGGAGAAATAAAATGCAAAATACATTAGATACTCCACATATTCACTTCAGAATGTTACAGTATGCTTAGATGAAATGAAATAAATAAATTTAACACAGCATTTCCAAATCTCAGAAAACTATTACCTAGACTTTGACTCAGTTTGTAGAACTCTATAGATATGCAGCTGTGAAGTCCAAGTAATAGAGCAGAAGGTGTGTTGGGCAGGGGTGCAGAAGATTGCCCTGGTGGATAAAGTAAGCAAGATTGCATCCTATAAAATATCAGCTGCCTCTGCTGCTGCAAAGGTAGAAAATTTGTGCCACCAGCCTAGTTTTCTGGAACATTTGAGCTGGAGCATTCTTGAGGGCTTGCAGATGTGAATGAATTTGTCTTTTTTTTTTTTTTTTTTTTTTTTTTAATTTTTAATGTGTTTGACCTGGTTAGGTATTGTGTTCTGTATAGTTTTATAAACTGACATATTTCAACTGTTTGAAAGCAGTATTTAAAGTTAGGCTGGAATTATGCATTGGTTCTCAAAATAATTAGTTTTCAAGGAAAATATCAATAGAAAAATTCAATCCATTCCTATGATACAGCTTAATTTTGAATTTACAGGGTGATTTGCACTAGCAGTGATACTGCATGTGCAATAAATATGACTTGCTTGGTTTCTAATGATGATAATAGTCCTCTGTGTATTGGTATGATGAGAATTGAATCTACCATCATTATTTTCTTATTATTATTGTGCTGTACAGGAAAAATAGTTTTGCATTAACCAAGAAGTAAAATGCATGTATTTAACATCATTCTTGAAGGTAGTCCTCAAGTCTGAAAACACCTCTCAGAAGCTGTACCAAACAGGAAAGCTAGACATGGCAGAGTACAGAATCTGCCATTTAGGATAGACTACAAAATAAAAGCCAAGATATTCTCCATGGATGCTGCATAAGTACAAAGGCACCATTAATTAAGGTTGAAAAATAGTCAATGTGAAACTTGTTAGATGAATAAAAAGCTGTGCTAAACAAGAGACTAAAGTGCCAAGTGTGGTACAAGGCATCATTGTAATTAGCATAATTTCCAGCATGAAAAAATATTATTTTTATTGTAGATTGTTTTAGAGCACACAACAGTTCAAAAAAAAAGCTTTTATTTTTCTATCTATGACAACTATCATTATAAGAGATACTATAAACATGTTTTTGAAAACAATGTTATTTTAAAGGTTAATTATATTCATAAATACTTCACATGAACAAATTTATTCTGCCATTAATCCTGAAGACTCTTAAAGGAAAATGTCCCTGTTGCACTCCCTTCTCACTAGTACAGGGACCCAGTCTTACCTGCATTTTGATGCATTTTTATGTTCTTAATGCATGGCCCAATTATCCTTATCTCCTTTACCAGCATGATTTCCATATCAAGTGATGAGAAGTTCTGTTCATGATTGGTGAAATTAAACACCATGGCATTAATGGGAAGTCAATTTGAAGTGGGTTTTTTTTTCCAAAAGGAATTACTTCCTTTCTAATGAAAACCATCAGCCATAGTAAACCTACTCAGTTTTTCAGGAAGTGAAATAATACCTCTGCACTCTAAAATTTCCTTCATTTTTTTCATCATCAGAAGAAAAATGCTGTTTTCTTCTTGTTATATCACCTTAGACTTACTTTATTCTAAATAGTTATAAACTTTTGCATTTATATTTATGGCTAAGTACTTTTGAAGTGTTCTGTAGTGTATTTATTAAAAAATGTCATCTATACAATTTTATTATATTATATTAAGAAACCATAAAGGTGCAATAATATTTTTATTTTATACAAAATTTAAAAAAACGACCCAACTATTAAAACTGATGCCAGCAACCAATGTCTGTAAGACTACTGCTGGACGTTTTTCTCCAGAACAATGTACAGTTCTTCCCAATTCTATTTTTCCCTCTGATTATTTCATGTAATGGTGATAATTCAATACAATTGTTTCAGAGAAAAATTTATTCTCAGGATTTTCTCAGACTTTTGGTTTTCTTCTTTTGTGTTAGACATTCAACAACATTTGCTGGGAAAGAAAAATGGTGAATTTAAAAATGCAGTCTATTTCATAAAAATTAAAGTGGTTTTCTGCTTCATGAAACTTCCTGGCTGGCACTGTGTTTGAGTGGGACGTAGGTAAGATTCAATCTCTGCAAAATAAAATGGAAAAATGGAGTGAAATTTCACTGACTTCTCTTGCTAAGATTTTTTGGGTTTTTTTTAAGACCTAGGCAATTTGAAGGTGCTTTCCAAGGTACCCCAAATGGAGAGTCTATAACATATACATAACTCACAGAACTGTTTCCCCTGTCCTACAGATCTCCTAGGATTCTTTTCCCTTACAGGGATTGCCTGGACTAGAGCTGCAAGTTGGAAGATTTAAAACAGGCTTTCTGGAAAAACTATGCTGCTCTTAGACCCAGTGGCATTTAGCAAAGAATGGCAATTGCCTACTAATGGAGTATTTAAATACCTGCCTTTCTTTTCTTTACAGAATCTGTTTCTGCTTGGGCTCAGTCCCAGAACAGTGAACCCATCATATAAAATATGAGCTACACTCCCTACCCTACAACTTCAAAACCTTCCACAGATGAATAAACATCTTTTTTTTTTTTTGGCCTTCATCTGCTGAAACATTTCAGATCTAGTTCTTGCTACAGTTATCTGCAACTTGGGCTTCTGCACTGTATTGTTGGAATGAAGACTGCATGGTCTTATTCTGAGCTACAACATGAGAAACAACAGCTGCTGCATGGCGTTACTCTCTTATCCTGGAACAAAAATTGAAATTATATCATCCTCTCACATTCATACTTCTGAGTGAGATTCAGTGTGTCAATAGTGGTCTGTGTGGCTGTCTTGGAAATGCATGTTATCATGGCCTTTGAGACCTGGTGAAATACCCAAGCTTGAAGTTTACAGATTACATTCCTGGACCACACTGAGCATTCTCTGTAAAATAAAGTTTTCCCACTTGCCTGATGCAACTGATGGCTGACAAGGCAAAAACTTGAGTGTTTTGAAAGAAAGGGAGTAGAATACGAGAAGAATCAATTGAGTGGCTCTTCTCTGAGGGCTCATTTGGCAGGAAAGTCAAAGCTATGTAAGGCTTTGAAGCTGTTGTCTTTTCCTACACAATCTGCAAAAATTTGCAATGGAGAATGTGCCATAAATAGGGATTGTGATAATATGTCAGATATGATTTGTTCTCAAGCATAAGGCAGTTAGAAAGCGTATATACATAACCTCAAAAAACCCAAGCACACAAAGTAAAAGTATGCCTTATTCTGCCAAAACCAGGAGCTGAACTACAAAGGAGGAAAAGCTGTTGGGTCAAGGGAAGAATTGTTATATGGTTTGCTGTTGAAATCAATAGCAAAATTCCCATTGGCTTGTGAAGTACAAAATCATATCTTCATTGTTTACAGTTTTCTCCCACTTCTTAGCTTCATAGATAACCTATGGGAAAGAAGATGGTGCCAATTTCCCTGAAATACAGTGAATTAGACTCATGAAGAAATGCAGTTTATATTGCTCTGAGCCAGTGAGAGATGTTCACTTCCAGTATGATTTTTTTTTATATGTACAAAATATAAAATACATTTATAGTGGAGACTTTAAACAACCCAGAACTTGGATATGTACATAAATATTGTTACACAGTTTTCATAGGGTGACATATTACTGTTGGTGTATTGTCCTGCCAGCATTTGAATTGACTCTATTTTAGTGGTGTTCAAATTTGCTAATGGTACATGTTTTTTTGCTGAACACTCTTTAGCAAGCAAGAGAGCCTCTTAGCTCTTAGTTGCCATGAGTCCCAGAAGAAGGTGCATGAAATGACAATGTGCCTTGTGCACTGTAGATGAAGGACTTATTTCTGGAGTCACCCCACTCTTGGTACAGAAAGTGCACAGAGGGGTATGAAACACCACCCTTACCCTCTTTTCATTCACTGGTAAAGTTGAGACAGAACATGCTGCAAGTTTTGTGCAAAAATACTCTTTCTATTCATCTGTTAACCAGAAACTATCTCAGCGAAAATTTGCAGTGGCAGAAAGCAAGCCCTTCCTGGGAAACCTTCTGAAATGGTTCAGAAGATATTCCAATTCACTGTTGCTAATTTCTGCTGTCTAGCTGTCAGAAATATTTGAGACCACGTTGAAATAATTATAAAGAATATACTGATGCTTCAATATTGAGTAAACATAGGACTTTCCATAGCTGTCATGGAAAAATATTTCTATTGGTAAAAATCAGTTCGATATAAAAAATAAAAACATGGTAGGAAAAAAATTTCATCAATAGAATGAAGGTCTCTAGAATTCTTATTTTTAAGTCCAACAAAGGGAACATTTTCTAAGTTAGATTGTGAAACTTATTTTGAAGTAGTAGTATACTCCACATTTTTGGTGCATAAGTTCAGTTCCAAATTATGAAAAATGTATTATCAAAAGAAAAATTTTCTGCC